>NW_004567107.1:29469632-29532684 GCF_000260355.1 Condylura cristata
AGAAAGAAAGAAAGAAAGAAAGAAAGAAAGAAAGAAAGAAAGAAAGAAAGAAAGAAAGAAAGAAAGAAAGAAAGAAAGAAAGAAAGAAACCACTAAATTTGTCTGTTTCCTAACTCCTCCCCTTCCAGTTTTATGTTAGTATTCTAGTATTGGACTTGAATTTCAAAAAATGTCCTTCTCATAAATAGAACCCTTGTCAAAGAATAAGCCCATTAACAGCACAGATTTACTGAACGCCAAGGTTATGTATTTAAAATATCTTGTCTCTTCCAGTCATTACTGATGTAATCAAAGGTACTGTGGGAGATTGCTGGAAATGATTAAGTATGTTTTATTTTAGATTGATAACTCTGGTCAAGAGAGTAAGAGGATATTGGAGAAGGAGGATGGGAGGAAAATCAAGCGAGGTGGGAGGGGAAAACCAGAGTCAAGTGGCGGCACTTCTGTGGCCTGCCTGTCTGACATCACTGGCTTAACATTTGTATTTCAGTCCATCGCCTGACTAATAACACCATGTAGTGAAATAAAGCACCCATTCTGGAGGTAATTGTTATGTGGTGGAATATAAACAAGCCCCATTCTGCAGTATATTTACCACAGTGCATATTTACGAGTTGGGTTTAATTAAAAGTCGGGAACACTAGAGCTATTTTTTAACTAGATGCCTATTATCTAGTGTCAAATGCTTGGTTTTAATCACGCATTTTATATCATCGTGACCTAGATCACTGCCTGTGACATATGAGATAGTGTGTTGTCTTTCCTGAGAAGATGTAGCAGGGTTTGATGGATGTTTTCTCATTCCTAACCTCATTACTACCAGCTTCCCATCCATCTAATAAAATGCTATGATAGAGAGTGGGAAGGTGCTATAAATCATAATATTCCAGCCGCTTCCAGCAGATTCATTAGAAATGCTGACTATATATCTCACAAACAGAAAGTCAACACACAAAGTAGGTTGCTGCTTCTCCCCAGGATCAAGATACCCTGTTTCTTGCCTCTTCTCCCAGTGGAACAAAGGTTCCTTTTAAATGGCGACAACTGCATAACCCTCTGTCCTAACATGATTTATCCAATACACAGTCGATAGATACCAGCTTCAGTCTTGTTATACACAATCTGATCATTATTCCCTTGATTGGAAGAGCTGCCAACTTCTGAGTGTCAAGGAAATGGATTGAGTTAAAATAGATTAGATCTTGGAGCTTCTGTAATTATTGTTTTTGCCCTGAAGGAGAAAAAGAAAAAGGGGATGGGGGTGGGATGGGGGGTGGCTGTCCTGGAAGTGGCGGTGGTGTCATCTTGGTGAAGAGGGGATCAGGAAGTGCTGACCTTAAAGTTAAGGTAGAAGTTGTTGAAGAGGCAAGTGAGAATTCTGATAGCACCTCTCCTAATCGGGTATGGCACTTCTCTTTTTTCATACACTTATTTCATTTATTCAACAAACAGTTATGAGAATCTACTATGGTAAGGCACTGATGGACGCTAGTTAAAGCTGTGTATCTTGACAGGGCCTTTCCTCAAGGAGTTTGTACACTAAATGCAAAGACAGAATACAAAGGGGATAAAGGAGTCCCTGTCCAGTCTGGGCAAGGTGGTGGTTGTCAAAGAAGCTGGATGATATTCAACCTAAACTCACCAGAGAAAAGCTGAAAAAAGGCTGTGACTCAAGAAGAGTCAGCTAAGCCCAAGGGGCATGAGAAGTGGGGTGGAAGATGGGTAAGGGAAGCAATAGAGGCCAAACCTTGCAGCACCCAGTATGCTGCATAGACACATTTAAACTATTCTGAGAGAAACTGGAAACCACTTAATACTTTTAAGCAATGACAATGACATGGCAGGTTTTGATTTCTACAATCTTCATACTCACAATGGTGGGAAATGGGTGGCAAGACAGACAGGACAAAGGTTAAGTCAGGGAAACTAATCAGAAGGCAGAAGCAGTAGCACTGTGAGACAGGAGAGTGGAAAAGGCCAAGCAGAGTTTCAAGCAACTTATGAGGTGGAAGGGGCAGGAGTGAGTTGTGCGCTTTAACCTAGCTGGCCACCAAATCTATCAGTTCTTTTTTTCAAACTAAGCCTCATTCTGTCATTCCTTTTGCTGCCACAGTCGCTCACCATAGGTTCTTTCCACAGTCCCTGTGCTACATGGTAACTGACACCCATATCTGTGCCGATTTTTGGTCTCCAATCCATGCTTGCCCTCTAATAAATCCCACAGGCCTCTTCTCCTTCTCTGCTTAATATCTCCTGGGTCTGTCCTGCATCTGATTCCATCTGTCTGTAGTAATTGTCCTCAACATTTTAGAGAGTGTCTCAATCACTGGGATGCTGGGGTGGGATACTTGCAGAACATACAAAGCCCCTAAGAAGATCAAGTTTCTGATTAGATCTGGCATGGTATCCAGAAATAAGTCAAACAAGCATTCACGATACAATAAGAAATAAAATTCAAGGTAAAGTTCATAGCTACAGAATTTGAAAATCACAGACCTATACAATTTCACTGTACTAATGTCAGCTGTAATTTCTTTCCCCAAATATCTCTCTGTTGTCCTCTGTCTTCCTGTAAAAATGCCTATGCTGCAATCACTTTCACATACTTCCCCTCAATCACTTAATATGATCTGTCTTTATCTTCATTTTTTCTGAATTTTGTCCATGTATGAGGCTCAGTGAACACTATATATAAATGGTAGGGGACCTCAGTTATCCTATCGCCTTATTCTATCACCTTTTCATGAACCCTTCCCCAATCATGCCAGCCTTTCACTCCTCTTGTTGAACTTTGTCAGCTCCTCTTTTTTTTCCACATTTAATTGTATAAACTATTTTATAGCTTCCTTTAAGAATGGAGTTGAGAATAACAGCTTGGGAGCTGGAATCAAATAGAATTGGCTAGGTCCTTGCTTGATTATTTACTGGCTGTTAGATATAGAATAAGTCATCTTTTCCCCAAACCTCAGCTCCCTTATCTGTAAAATGGAGACAATAGAGGTTTCTACCTTGTAAATGGTTGCAAAGAGTAAGCAAATATTAATAGTATAATTAATACTTGGAACACATTCTATTAAAGTCAATAAAAACCAATGTGACAGTCTTACTTCTGCTAACATTTTAGTTGTAAGTAACTTGTAATAAGACAGAGACAGAAACTTCTTTTAAATCATTGACCACTTCCCCCTACTTCAGAACTGACATATAATTGCATCACTAGGGGGATGTCTGTGGACTCACATTTATAACCATCTACAATAAAAATAAGAAATGAATCTTAATACACAAACTGAGGCATTCAACATTATCATGTGTCCATATTTTCTTTAAAACTAACCAGCTTTATCTTACTGCACTGAAGGAAATTCAGTGTCATTCATGGCAACCCACTCCATCCCATCCCAGCACAAGAACATCAGGGGATTCTCACACTGTTCTACACTGGCTGCTTCTGAGATGTCTGGTGATCCAGCCCAAATGGTTCCTGTAGGTCATTTTCAGCTCTGCTGCCTCTCTGTCTTGCATGAAATACAGACAACTGAACTAGGTTTGGAAATGCTAGATTCCAGAAAGAACAGTTACCAATGGTTTGCTTGACCTCATTTCTGAGATTTTTTCTTCTCCTCAGAACTTTGCTCAGGAGTAAGATATGAGTTCAACTACAGAAAGATCATTTCATTCCCTTTTTATAGCTTAGTCAAAGTTTGAAATATCTCCTGAATGCTTTCCTTATAAGACTATTCTCTCTCTTTGTCTTTCTCTTTCTTTCTGGTGCATCTAATAATGACTTTAATGAGGTATTTATATAGTGCCTTTAATATGTTTAGAATTCTTTCAGTTTGACAAAAAAAAAATCTCTGGTGCAGGGGATTATTGAAATTTTAACTGCCTGTGTGAAATAAGGAAAGGAAAAATAATGAAAGGACAAGAAGCACAAATTAATATTTTAACAAACTACCCTCCCCAACAACTCAAAAGAAATATGTGTGCCTGGGCATAGCACATTATACAGGGGTAATGCAATTTTGACAGTGAGCCAAGTAAGACCTTTTTCTTTATAAATGCGACAGTGGGGAAAAAAAGAACAGGTCTTTGGTCAAGGTTGGTATTCATTCTGCCTTCTTCCAAATTTTAGGAAACTTTCTAATTGTTACAACAAGAGTGCTATCCATGCAGGCAAAACAATTTTGCCTCTTGAAAGAACAAAGGCTCAAAAGAAAGAAAACCCATAAAAATTGCTCATAAGTCTTCCTAGACTTCAAAAGACTCTTACCAACAACACACAGATGACTTAGTGAAAGTAAATCGGGAACATATGGATTAAGATTCTCTCAAAATACATATGGATTTAGCAATGAGGTAAGGGGGGAACTGCTTGGGGACAAACGCATTTTGGATTTTCTAAACACATGTGTGTGACTATACCACTAACATCCCCCACCCTCCACCCACCTCACAAAGGCATATACAAACCTAGGCTTATGCATGACCTAAACACTAGAATTGGTGAGAATCCCGGAGACCACACACCATGGAAGGTCGTGGCTACTGACCCAGGTTAGATTAATTCAACAAATGATTTTTCTAATGTTTTAAGAACAGGGGTAAAAGGAAGGAAAAGTCAATTAATACAAGATAAACAACAGATTTTTTATTTTGGTTCCTAGTTTTAAGAGTAAACATATGTCTACTGTGTTAAACTTACTTTTCTCATGTACAAAATGTAGGAAGTAGATTGACTAATCTCGGAAATTCTCAAAAATGTCTTTACACACTGACCAAATTCACATTTTTTTCTCTAGTCAGTTCAGAGTATTAGTGGGCATATACTTTCAAAATGTAAGAGGGTTGAAAAGAAGGAAAATTATTAATATTTTGACATATTCTTTTTGTCCATATTTGTGGGTTGGGTCTGCAAAAGGCCAAGTATGTTGAATGTTTGACCAGTAAGTATTTAAAGCTACTTTTTTATTATTACTGTTTATATACATACAGTATTTGGTTGGAACATTGCTACTTACACTGTCCAAAGACCCATACTATCTTAAAAATTGCAACTGCAATACTTGTAGTAAAATTTTAAAGTCCCCATGGGTAGTGATGTTCTACTGTTAGGGCTTGATGATGTCTATTGCTAAGAGTACTGGCTAGAATTTGTGGTGAATTGCTTTACTCATTCACATTGCTTTCTCATTCACATTGCTTTTCTCACATTCTTTCTTTTCCAATTTGGAGTATATGCAAATTTTATAGCAATAAAAAAAAAGACCTGAAATTTGAGCTCTAAAATATCCCATACCCAAGCCTGGCATTGGGAAAAATTCAAAGAGGTAAAAATGTCTCAGCTATTCACCCATACTTTTAAAAAAAAATTTATTTATTTATGTATACAGAACTGGGGTACAGGCCAGAGGTGCAGGGGCAGTGAAAGGATTCACCAGAGACAGAGTTGGGAGCAGAACAGGCAGATCTATGAAGTGCTGAGGGGAGCAGCGGGAGAGTCAGTAGAGGTCTGCCATGCCATGTGGATCACCCAAAGGTAGCCACTCATGCTGAAGAGGCTTTAGTTTCTTAGTGCTGTGCATTAACCTGCTGTGCCACCAGGGAGGCCTCACCCATACTTTTTAATGTTCCTCCTCTTTCACTGGAACCTCTCAATCTTGCTGCCCATCTTACTAGCCCCGTGTAACCCAAGAAGGGCTGAGCTATAATATGGTGATCTCTTTCATAAATAATGAAGAAATAATGAGGAGGTATTTTTTTAATGATTTATTTATTTATGCATACAGATCTGGGGTACAGGCCAGAGGTGAAGGGGCCTTAGAGAATTCACCAGAGACAGAATAGGGAGTAGAACAGGCAGATCAACAAAGTACATTGCTGAGGGGAGCAGCAGGCGAGACAGGAGATGTCTGCTGTACCATGTGGGTCACCTGAGGGACTAGGATCAAACTCGCACAAGGTTATAAACGGCCAGCATGCAGTGCTGCATCCTAACCTGTTGCACCACCAGAGAGGGCTTAGTGAAGGTTTTTTTTTTTTTTTAACTGATAATTGATGATCAGGGAACATCCAGAGTGAAGTCTAAAATATAAGAGTAGAAATTCGAAGAAGTGAAAGACTTCATTATACATTTAAATACCCATTAAAAAGTGAGAGAAAATGTTATGATCTGTATCTGCAATGTCAGGCAGATGAAATACCTACTGAAGACTTCCTTCCAAAGCCAACTTTCTCTTTTGTAATGTCTCTGTTATACTAACCCTGAATCAAGTCACTCCTGGAAAGGTTATTTGTCTTCTGATAGAATTAACGATAGTTATATGATAAATATTATTTTACAACGCTTTAATTCTATGATACTTGTAGTACCATCACTGTCATTTCAAAAGAATGTGTTTCCTGAGTGTACATGAAGTAGATAATGATTGGGCTCTGTATTTAAAATAGAAGTCTAAGTTCTCTTTGAGAGCTATTGATATCATCTGTTCTTTAATGTCGGGCTTACTTTTGAGTTAATAAGAAAAGTGAACTCAGGCACAGTATCAACAGTAAAACCCTTGACTGTATAGGAGAGTGTGACCCCAAACTGATTAAAGTGGACTATACAGTCCCCCTATGTACTGATGAATGTCCCAATGATGGTGAATTTCATTCCTTATTTTATGTTATTTCATGTTACTGTTTCTTTGAGATACCTACATAATTGCAAGTATAGTCTCAAATACTGTCTATATATTTTAAACACATTTGTATGTGGATAGACGTCATGGTGACAGGGAGAGTAAAATCACAGAATTTCAAATTTTGTAAGACAAACTAAGACTTAGTCCCAAAATACTATACCTCTCCTTTAAATTAATTGCATGTTTAAATTCACAGTCATATTAAGTCACAGAAGTCAGAGCCTCTTTTCTGTCACCTTTCTATCAACTTCTCCACATTTCTGAAGATTGTGGCCTGCTATATGCTCCCCTGATTTAGTCAACTAATGTAATTTTTTTTACATTTTTTCAGCTTTATATATAGCAAAAATAATATTGTATTAAACAATTTCCATGTAAGTGAAAAAAAAATACAATCCTTGACTGTACCAAGATGCATGGCCAGAGCGCTTCTTTCCTTTCAACTGATAACTGGAAATAAAATTTCAGTGATAGTTAATATAATACATTTATTAGATAATTAAAGTGAAGATTTGAACCTGGGAAGCAGTTTAGCAGATTTCACTCTCTGTGAACTGCTATAATGAATACAAGTCTGAATTTGCTTCATACAGTTAGGAATGGTGAAACAGACATTAAAAATATAATTATGTTTGATGGGGGCAGGAGGGCCGGAAGAGGGCTTCTGGTTATAAGTCGTTCCGACCTGGAGATATCCTGATACTATCTATGTGCTACAGAAGGTAGTGCAGGATTTAATCTCTTTTACAGACTGCACTGTAGTGATGTAAAGCAAGGTACACTGTTAAGTCTTCATTATCCTGGAATTCCTTGATCATGGGAGGGTGGGGGGAAAGGAGAAAAGAATGAGTTTACTCCCAGGCACCAGATTTTCCACAGATATTTCTAACTCCAGTTCTATGCAGATGGCCTTATATTCCAGTCTGCCTGAGCAAAGGAAGGGTAGGGTCATTTCCTAGAAAATTTTGCTATATGTTCACACACCTGAGAAAACTGCCTTTACAAATGGAGCCCAGTGGCTGGGGATAAAATTTCATGGGATAATTGTAATTTGCAATTCTCCACAAGGTTTCAGCCTTTAAAGGCCTACATTAAAAAAAAATCATTAAAAACTATAGACTTGCCTAAATTCCTTGACAGTTTAAGATTAGGAAGTTTAAGCTCTAGTGAATCATCACTAGTTTTTCAGAGTCTTTAATATACAAAAGTGATTGTGAATTATCAGAAGAGATGTTATCCTATTAACACAGTTTAACATCCTCCCCCAAGCAGAGCCTTCGAGGGGACATTCAGAAAGCACTGGTGTTTAATAAAAGGTGAGGCAGGAAGAAAAGGCAGGAAAGCAAGAGTATGCCACACAACTGGTACCACTGCAAGCAGCATGATTCCACAGGAAACTTCTAGGTCACAAAGAACTTATGCTATAGATCCAACCCACCCAAGGTGGGCAAGAATGTTCTCTAGTTATATACCAACTTCTGGCAGGCACTGGAAGAAGTTTGCTCAGAAGGTGTGACTTCTGGGCACTTACAGGCTGGGGAAATTGAGTCAGCACAGAAGCTCCAATATTAGCAGCTACAAGAACATGGTGTTTCCCAAACTAATTCCTCACAAAAATCCTTTATTATGGAATACTAAATTACTCCCATTAGATTCTTTTTTAGAAACACAGCCAATGTTTGAATGAAAACTAACATAACAGAACTTTTACAAACATTATCTAATTTGATCTGCAAAACCCTATATATTTTTATCTCTACTTACAACTGAAAATCAAACACCTCAATAGGTTAATAGTGATAGACTCTGAAAGCAAACTCAAGCTTGCAACAGAAAGACCCAACTTTTGAGTACATCAAACTGCTTCTTTCAGAAAATGCCTTTTTAACAATTACATCAAAACCTATTATCTAGAGTAGTTTTTGTCTTTTTATTAATGACTTCCCTTAAAGATACCCTTCATTCTATAAAAATGACCCACCAATATTGCATATATATGTCTATGAAAACTATATTGAAAAATGTTTTTTCAGACATTGAAATTCAGCTTTGAATTCCAGTTACTACAGAAATAGTGAAGCTTGCTATCAATTTAATGTACTATGCTGTCTATAGTATTACTGATAGGCATTGAGATAGTCTTATAAATTTTAAGCTTTTATATGTCTTGTATATTTCACAGTATAGGATCACAATTTACAATGATATAATATGTTGTTATAGAAATTGTCAGCTAGAAAATTCTAAATACATTTTAAAGTTACTACTGTACTGCAGGAAAAACAAAATGTCTTCAAAAGCATCTAGATCTATGACTTGAAGATTTTTTAAAGCTAATATTTACTGAGTATTTACTATGTGCCCAGCACACTCTCTATAGATTAAAGATATTAATTCATGAGTCCTCAAAAGAGCCTTCAGAAAAACTATCTTATTATCTACACTCCTTGACAAATAGTAAATCTGTGATACAAAATTAAGTAACTTGCCTATTTTATATACGCTAATGGCGAAGCTGGACACAAGAAGCAAGGAAACACCTCAACCTCCATCTTTGTGACCGCCTTCACGAATGAGATAAAATGTTTTGATTTTATAATATGTAATTAGCCATACTCATCCTTATATTCTAGAGAATGAAGCCTGATATGTACTTACTAATCCTCAGAGTTGTAACTTTATGTGATTCATTACATTTTTTGAGCTTCTCTGTCAGCTGAGTTTTTTTGTATGAATTCTATATGGCCTGTTATGAAAATGTCTCTCCAAAGTGACTTTGTCCTCCTCTGTCAGGTGCTCTGGAGCTAATGCCAATCTAAGACCAAATTTAATGTTCACTTTTCAACAGGGTTTTCTTACCACTAACTGCAATCAATCAGACTAAATGAAACTCTTTTAAAATAGAGTCTAAATGTTTTAAACAGAAACAAGTTTGTATTTTCTCACTAGTAGAATCTTAAAGCTTAATCATTAGCTATCACCAAGTACAATAATATCTTCCTCTCAACTTCCTCCTGTCCAGGACTGTTACAACATTGCTTCATATGCTTATATATTTTTTCTGACACCCTGGTGACTATCCTTCCTTGCTTCTGATGATACCACAATTTTTTTTTTAATTTTTTTATTATTTTTTTTATTACAAAGTTTATTTTTACATCATTTTGCACATTTTTTTTTCCATCTCTATTGTAATCCCCGCGGGTTTCCCATCACCAAATCACCCCTGTGCCACCACCATAGTCCCGTGCATTTCCCTCCCTTCCCCCCCCCCCCTTTTTTGATCCCATTCCCCACTCCACCCCACAAAATGTCTCTGGTATATGGTTGTTCATTATTTTTGTTATTTTCTCGCCTGGTCCATTATACTCCTGCTATGAGTGAAACCATCCGGTATTTTTCTTTCTCTTTCTGGCTTATCTCACTAAGCATGATCTTTTCCAGCTCCATCCAAGTTGCTGCAAAAGACATGTGTTTCTCTTTTTTGGTTGCTGAGTAATATCCCATTGTATATATGTACCACATCTTTCTAATCCAGTCATCTACTTTTGGGCATTTGGGCTGCTTCCATGTTTTTCCACTTGTAAATAAAGCAGCAATAAACATGGGGGTACAAGTATCTTTTTCAATCAGTGTTTTTGTGTCTTTTGGGTAGATACCTAGGAGTGGGATTGCTGGGTCGTAGGGAAGCTCCATGTTTAGCAGTTTGAGGAACCTCCAAACAGTTTTCCATAGTGGTTGTACTAGTTTGCATTCCCACTAGCAATGCAGGAGAGTTCCTTTTTCTCCACATCCTCACCAACATTTGTTGTTGCTAGTTGTTTGAAGATGTGCCATTCTCACTGGGGCGAGGTGGTATCTCATTGTGGTTTTAATTTGCATCTCCCTTATTACGAGTGATGTTGAACATTTTTTCATATGCCTGTTGGCCATCTGCATTTCCTCTTTGGAGAAGTGTCTTTTTAGCTTTACTGCCCATTTTTTGATGGGGTTGTTTACTTTATTTTTGTTGAGTTTCGTCAGTTCTCCTTATATTTTTGTGATCAATCCTTTATCGCTACTTTTGTGTTATACCACAATTTTTTAAAGAAAGTATAATTTCTCTTACTATTTCTAAGAGTTTGCAATGGTAGTATTGTTGAATTGGTTTAGACACATCTTTCCAAAGCTAAAGTGCTAAATTATTTTTAATTCATATCTCAGAATGAGATTCAATTATCTACAATGGGCAAGGGAGAATAAATTCTGGAAAGTATAGGGAACATGCATCTACAGCTTTTATTTTTTTCCTCCAAATAATAGTTGCAGACACAGAAAGCACACATACTACCCAATTCCTCTCCCTTAGAGCATGTGTCTGGATTGAGAATAGCAATGAGCAAAAACAGGATAAATTCAATCTGTCAAGGAACAAGGGAAACCTATTTAAGTTTATACTAAAAATTCAATCCAAAACTCAAGTACTACATCCAAAGCTGTTCATCTGTTTATCCATATACTAGCAGATATGTAGAGGGCCCAAGAGGTCCAGCACCAGACCATTAAAAGTGGGAATGGGCTTCTTTGAATTGAAATCTGGCACACAAGCAGAGGCTGATATGGATAAACTACTGTACTATAGAACTCAAAATAGCTGCCAGTGGTGAGAGACGTTAAGTCAAGCTAAACTCCATTAGAAAAAAAAGAAAGCACTACATACCAGAATTCTGTCTCTTTCTCTCTAAAATGAGAATATTTCACCTGCCTTCTTAAAAACAGTAATCAGCAGTAATGTAAAAGTACTATATTAGTAGCCAGCAGAGCATAAGTACCAGTCAGTCAGAACCAGAGGCAAAAACACAATCACTCCAGCCATAACATTGCCGATAGCTGAACATTCTAGTTGTGGTAGGATGTATCTGAGATACAGTACTGACTATTGTATCTAACACAGACTAAATACTCAATAAGTAGGAACTTATTATTACTCTATTTTTAAGTGAAAATTAAATTGAGAGTTATACTTGGTCCTAGACTTAAAGGAAATCAAATAAAAGCAAGTTGGAAATAAATAAGGAAAGATGACGCCCTACATGAATGCCTCCAAGCATGTGACTAACGTTCTCAGCTTACTTTTATTAATTGATTGTTCCATGGAACAAGGAAATTACATTGGCCTAGAAACAAAAGTCAAGTAAACAATATCCAAGCAGATAATGGTCTCACATCATGTAATTCATAGACAATCAGAAGAATTGAGTTTCCTAGTTTTCCTTCTATCCTATCAAAATAACTCCATAACATAATAATTATTTATATTTATGAGGTTTTTTATCTGACAGCTTCCAAAACATTTTGACATGCATTATCTCATTTTAAGTGATAATCAATGATTTTTTTTAAGTATGCAACAGTCTTTAATAAAAAAAAAAAACAACAATGCAGCTAGATTTCAAATCCACTTTAGGGTGATCCAGATTTTAAAACTGTGTTGCTTTAAATGCCACAGTTCAAGAACTGGGTGAATTCAATATATATCAATGCAAATATATTAGATGCAGTGCAGATAGTTGCCATGGTAATCTCCATATGATGGATGGATGGATAGATTAAATTTTGTTTTGAGCTCCTGAAAACAAAAACACTACTACACAGTGCAAAAAAAAAATACTTGCAATAATAGCTCACATAAGATTCTTTCCCCTTAGTAATACTCAAAACACAATAAAAGCATCTTTATATAGCCATGGGTTTATCAATTAAAACTTTGATTTGATTTTCTCCTTTTATGAAATGGAAAAGATAATTCAGAAAAGACAGTCGTTAAAAGTCTAAATTCTGGAATCTGAATTCCTGGTTCCAGTACCCCTTAGCTGTGGTAACTCAGGCAAGTAGTTTGACCTCAATATACTTCTAGTTCATTTGTGAAATGGGTAATCTAACAGAACAAATTTCACGAGATTAAAGTGAGAATCCAGGGAGCTGGTATATATAAAGATCTCACAAAATGCTTGGCATATAGTACATCCTCAGTAAATGTTAATTTTAACATAATAGTCCTCGATGTATCTTATCATTTCTCCCTGTGACTTTTAAGGGAATCCCTTTTTATTTTTTGTTTTGTCTTAATGTTGGGGCTGTAACAGGCTTTTTAAGGTTGCTGGTATCGTTAAGAAAGTGTTCATCAATAAACCACAAAATATGGCAAGTTGACAAAAGATAATGGGTTGGTTTTGGTTTTGTTTTTGCCTCATAAAGAGAAGTAACCCCTTGGTAGATAACTGCTGGCACTGACCCCTGGATAACTGAGGTTAGGGTCTGCGTGCATATTTTGATCTCTACATGGGATTCTTGAGTTCCAGACATTCAAGACTGTGAGAAGACCGAAAGGAGAAGGAGAATTCTCCTGCCGATTATTAAGAAAACGAAAACAGTAAAAAACATTCTAAAAAATCCTCAATAGTTCTCCACTCATGTTCTTATTGGCCAGAACTCTTCCCCTTGTTTAATCCCACGTCCATGTACAAGAAAAGCTGAAGAAGCTATTATTTAGGCAGGCATTTTGCCATCCTGTTCAAAATCAGGACTCTTTTGGCAAGAAAGAAGAGTGGGTAATGTTTGACACAGGTGCTTGGGGGGATCTCTCATCATCTGATAAAAGAGAATTCATTAGGTAAAGTGCTCTTGAACACTTAGAAATAAAATGTTCTGAGTAATGTCTAGGTAGTTTTAGCAGTCAGTTAAAGCACCTATTTTGCCTTCTCTTCCTTTGTGAATTTATTCCCCTGGTATTTGGTATGCTCATTCTGCCTATAATCAAAATTTAGGATTGCCATATTTGGGTTAATGTGACCACAGTGCCATGGAAGGCAATCTCTGCTAGGTTTCTGTGGCACCTCTGCAGGTGTGTGTGCAAGCATCAGGAACACAATTTTAAAATACGCACTTGTCTCCCAGTGCTTTGCTACAGAATCTACACCTAGTCTATCTCTGCAATGTATATAATCAGAAGTGTGCAGGTGCTCGCCTGACTGAATTGAGCCTGCTTCCCTCCAAACTATTGCAATTCTCATTCAAGGGAGCCATCCAAAAGATGTGATGAAAGAGATCTTTCACTAATTATGGAGATTTGTCATTGGTGTTGGAGGCTATTTTTTGTATTATTTACACTATTCTGTCTGGAGGTAATATTTCTGTCTGCCAGCGACAATTACATTGCTCTTGACTGGCTCAGATCAGCAGGTTGTGATAGCTCTGAAAAGTCAGTGTGCAGCACATGTCACTGGCCGACTTATTAATGTTGGCGACAAGGAGTGCATGTGATGTAACACGATTAGATGGTGCTAAGATAAAGGACCATCTTGAAGCCCATGAATAACCAAGAAGCAGCAAGGTGACAACTATCAATTATTTATTGCCCTTGTCCAGTATGTTATTAACAGCTCCAGGAAAGCATACATTTTTCCTTTTCTGTTGTCATTCCCCCTTGTAATGCTTGGCTCTTCAGCGTCTGTGAGGTTATATCTTAAGGGAGACATTGTGCTCTCAGCTACCATTAGACAATTCAGAGAAAAAAGCGAAATGACCTCAAGGCAGAATAGATTCAGCTTTTTTGGCTTGCAGAAATGATACATCATTCTCCACTATCCGCTAGAGAGCCTTCTTATCGCTTTTACATGCATAGTCCCTTCTTTATTCTTCTCCCCCTCAAGCTCAGTGGACTCCTGCTTTTAACATTAGCTTACTCTTGAGAAGAGAAAGGTTCTGTGAATAACTCCAGCATGTACCTGTGAGTTAGGCCCTCATTTCCCAGGGAAATTATTATAGTTTTATGTATTCATTTCATTGCTGAGTCAGGAAAAGACCAGTTTATATCTTAGTTTGTATGAAACATAGAAAAGTTATAAATAGGTGCTAGTGAGCTGCTTTCAGTTGCAAGTAACAGAAAACTTGTCTAAATGGTTTTAGACAATAAGCAGTATTATCTCACCTATGCAGACATTCAATAATGCCGAGTATACGGAGTCTTCAACCATCTGCAATGTTGCTCCCCTCAAGGTTGTAATATCAAACAATATTTCTCATTTCTTCCCAGCAAGCAACGGAGAGAGGACCTTTCCTCAGCCAGACAGAAAAGGCTCTTCCTAGAGCCTGACCCAGACCAATGGGGTCATGTAAGCATCAATGAGGAATATAATATGTTGCCTGGCTAAAGCTAAGTCTCCCGGGTCCATTTATAGTCAAGTGTTTTGAGAGTACATTGACTGATTTAGACTCCTCTAGATTCATCTTTGGAGTTGAAGATGACATTAGCCATCCTGGAATGACATGAGCTACTAGGGAGTAGATTTGACAAAATCCAGGTCATATGGGCAAGGGTTAAATAACTAACAGCACACAGTAGGTGAGATAAAGGTTTACAAAGGACTTTGGAGTCTCACAATTGAATAGACATAAAAAAGATGTTTTTGTTTTTTTTTTTACATGAAACATATTGCCTAATCCTAACAAGTGATTCTTTCCCAAGATTCTATTTAAGACAAATATACTATATTGGCCAAAATTTCTATAGTTATATAAATATTATATACCATATTATTTATCTTATGCTTAATGTTAAAGCTGCTACTACTTGGTACTATGTGGCTATGTTTTTACACATTCTGATGTTTACATTGCTGCAAAACATCTTTTCTGGTCATGATGTATTATTTTAATACACTATCAAATTTAAAGTGTTAGTATTTCATTTAAAAATTGGCATCTTTGTACATATGCGATATAATGTAAAAATATATTGTTAGAGAATATTTTACATGTGATATATACAAGATTATATTATAAGTATATAGCATACTAATATGTGTAGCATAATAATATGTGTAAATAATAACATATGTAATACAATATGTAATATAATAATATATTTTAGATAGTAAAACAAAGACTGTTATTTTCATTCAAATCTGTGATGTAGAGGTTTATCTTTGCTGCTATGTATGGTCTGTGTCCAAGAATATTTTAATATTTTTCACCACCACCTTGTATTTGCCTTTGATGCTTTATCTCTCCCACTATATTCCTCGCCTCAATGAGCTCACTTCAAATATTAGTGTCAGCCAGTTTTTAAACTTTTTTTTTTTTTGCTAAATCATCCCTTATGTAAACAGTCAATATTTTTCTTGGTCATTTTGACTTTCTTTACAGCAAATAATTCCCTTCAACTCCATTCATTTTGCTCTTAGTGGTAATATTTTATATTTCTTTATGACTTGAAAAGTATCCCATGGTTTGAATATACAACATATCCTGTCCTATTCTCTATCACTAGGCACTTATATTGTTTCCATGTCCTGCTATTGTAAACAACACTGCAATAAGTAAGTGTGGTAGAGCATGCAATTTTTCATATTTTTTGGATAGATGCCTGAAGGTAGAATTGCTGGGTCATATGATATTTCTATCTTAAGTTGTTAATGTAAATCCAGAAAGAAATGGAAATAAAACTGGTTGTTCCCCTCATAAATTTTTCCTTTTTGCTTTAATTCAATGACAAAAAAAATTCAATAAAACTATAGGACAAAAAAAAAAAATCAATACCCAAAAGTCTCTCCGTTTCTATACAGAATTAAATACCAGGAAAAAAAAATGAAGAAAATGATCCATTTAGAGCCCAGTTGCAACAACAAAGATTTTTTTCATCAAAACGATATTGATGAAAATTTTATAAAGACAAAATAAATGAAAATATACCCCACGCTAATGGATTAATATTGTTAAAATATTCATAGTAATCAAAACAATCTACAAATACAATTCAACCCCTATCAAAGTTCCAGTGAAATTGTTCACAAAATAACCCTTAAATTTATCTGAAACCATAAAAAACTCAAGTAATCAAAGGAATACTGAGAAAAAAAAATAAAGCAGGAGGAATCACAATGGATGATTTTAAACTATATTGCAAAACTCTAATAATCAAAACTTACAATATTAGCATAAAAACAAAGATTACAATCAATGGAACAGAATAAACACTCCAAAAATAAACCCATACATATATGATGATTTATTTGTCATGAAAGGACCAAGAATATATAAAAAGTAAAGTACAGCTTCTGATACCAAAAGCAAAGGAAACAAAGCAAAAAATAAACAAGTGGATATTAAGCATAACTAAAATGTTATTGCATAACAAAGGAAACAAACCATTTGTAAAAAGAAAAAATAACCTACTGAACAAGGAAAAGTATTCACAAATCATATATCTGAAAAGGGGTTAATATGAAGGAACTCATAGAAACTAATAGCAAAAAAAAAAAATCCAATTAAAAACTAAGCAGATCATTATAAGAGGCATTTATCCAAAGAAGACATAGATGACCAACAGACACATGAAAATGTGCTGAACGTCATGAATATCTAGGAAATACAAGTAGAAATCACAATGAGATATCACCTCACAACTGTTAAAATGGCTACTACAAAAGCCAAGAAATAACAAGACAGACAAGAATGTGGAGAAGAAAAAAACCCTTTTCCATTGTTGGTGAAAACAGTCTTTTATGAAAAACACTATGGAATTTCCTCAAAAAAATTAAAAACACAATTATATGGGATGATTGCACATATAGGTTCTTAAGAAAATGAAAATACCAATTCAAAACCATATACTTATGTTCACTACAGCATTATCTGTGGTAGCCAAGATATGGAAGCAATCTAAGTGTCAATTGATGGATGAATGGATGAAAGAAATGTGGGATTTATATGCAGTAAAATATTATACAATCAAAAAAAAAGAATACCTTGCCATTTGTGCTACTGCTGGCCTTTGAAGGCAGTGAAAGAAGTCAGGCAGAAGAAGAAATACCATATGATCTCATTTACATGTGGAATATGAAAAAAAAGTAATGACCTTTAGGTACAGAAAACAGATTGATGGGTTGCCAGAAACAAGGGAGAAAGAATTGTCAAAATAGGTGAAGGTGGTAAAAGGCACAAAGTTACGGCCCTCCCTGGTGGTGCAGCAGGTTAAAGCACTGCACTAAGAAGCTGAAACCACTTCCGCATGAGTTCGATTCCCGCCTGCCCTGGAGGTGACCACGTGGTGTGGCAGACCTTTCCTGACCTGCCCGCTGCTCCCCTCAGCAGTGTACTCTGTAGATCTACCTGTTCTGCTCCCCACTCTGTCTCTGGTGAAGTCTTTCACCACCCCTGAGTCTCTGGCCTGTACCCCAGTTCTATATGCACAAATAAATAAATCTTTAAAAAAAATGAATAAAAGTAAATTTTAAAAAATAATAAAAAAATTTTTTAAAAAGGCACAAAGTTACAAGTGTGAAATAAATAAGTCCTATAGGTTTAATGCACAGCATGTGACTATAGTTAATAATACAGTGTTCTAATAAGTTGCTAAGGAAACAAATCTAAAAAGAACTCATCACAATATAAAAAATGTGAACTGTGTAGTGATACTTACTAGATAGTCTGTAATCATTTCATAATGTATACAATTTTTGCACCTGAATCTAATATAATGGTATATGCTATGTCAACTTTGTCTTGAAATAAAAGTATTTACCTTTAAAAATGTGTTTAGTAGTACAGTAAAAAAAAATAATAAAAGGTTTTAATGTATTTCAAAAGCTAAGCACCCTGTAGGGAGAATAGAGAGGAACTCCACTTTAAAAGATCCAAGCAGGAAAAATATTTAAGATTAGGAGTCGGGGGAGATCTATTAAGCTAGCAGGCCCTGCACAGTTCAACAGCACAATCCTAAAGGAGCCTTTTCAGAGTGGAAGCCACTTAAATGATGTGTGCTAAAATATGAAAACTGAACTGTCTGGGTAGGGTAATATAAGTGATACTAGAGTTTGTTTAATAAAGAAGCATAAGAAGCAATAAACAGAAATGTGACAGTATTTAGAACATGTTAAAAGCAGATAATTTAATTTAAAGAAACAACAGGCCCTCCCTTGTGGCACAGCGGGTTAAAGCACCGCAATACAAGCTAGTCACAGCCACTTCAGTGTGAGTTCTATCTCCAGCCCAGGAGGTGATCCACCTGGTATGGCAGACCTCTCCTGACCACCAGCTGCTCCCCTCAGGGGTACACTTGGTTGATCTGCCTGTTCTGCTTCCCACTCTGTCTCTGGTGAATCCTCTCACCACCCTGCACCTCTGGCCTGTACCCCAGTTCTATATGTATAAATAAATAAATAAATAAATCTTTAAAAAAAGAAAGAAAGAAAGAAAGAAAGGCCAGCAGTAGCACAAATGGCAAGATATTCTTTTTTTTGATTGTATAATATTTTACTGCATATAAATCCCATATTTCTTTCTTCCATTCATCCATCAATTGACACTTAGATTGCTTCCATGTCTTGGCTACCACAGATAATAGATAGAAAAAAATTATGGGGGAACAAAAAGCTAATACTACTGATTGAAAACTGAAGACCCATACTGCAGGCAGCACTCCAAGAGAATGAGTATCATGTGTGAAGAATTAAACACCCAGGTTGTCATTTACTATATAACCCTGTTAGCAAATTCAATTACTCTGTTTAGGTTTCAAGTGTGAATCTATAAAATAAGGATAATGTGTACACAACAGTTTTGATAATACGTTAACATTGAAATTATTTTAATAAATGAGAGAACTTAGGAGTGGTCAATTTCCATTATAGAAGTTCCAACCTGAAAGGGAAATCTCCTTAAGAGACTCCCCAAAAGGAGGAATGTTTAGTAAGGTTAGAACTGAGAGCAGCTCACAGTTTGTTCAGTCTTTTCTTGAAAGAAGATGTCAAAGTGATCAGCTAACATCCCAAATTGGATCCACTGTGATTTGATTCCAGCATTTGAGAATGCATAGACAATGCTTTTACTAATCTAGAAGTTGAAGAAAATTTCTCCCACATTTTAAACATCTTTCCTAGGGTACAATAAGCAAGAGCAGTTATGAACATGATGGAAACACTTAATAACAAAAAAAGTAAGAATTCTCCCCAATCTCAAAACTTGGGGAGAAATTTCTTAATTTCTGTCTAGTCCCTCACCACATCAGGAGAAATTGGCCAAGAATGTGAGAATAAGCAATAAACATTTAACATGATAATGCAAATGATTACTAGCATCCAACTTCCCTTAGTGTAAAAGGGATCAGGGACAATAATCTTTCTGTATTTTGATGGGTGATAGATCCTAGTTTAAACGATAATGATTATCAAAAACTATTTTACTTTCAGAATAATCTGAAAATGAAAACTCATATTTTCAAAACAAAAACCCATAATTTATGGGCATATCAATCCCGAAAGCCTTTTTGGAATATATATGCACTCCTTCAACTTCTTACATACCTATATTCATGGTGTAAGTCTATAGCTTTACACAGTACTGATAAACTTGGATGAGTTGAATTTGAACTATTGTCTAAAATGTCACTTGGTGAAAAATAAAATGAAATGAAAGATACTACACGTAACAATTTGAATGGATATTTAAATTGCATGTACAGTCACATTTTTCTTTCTTCTTTGGAAGAGAAAAGAGCCTGACATTATCTCAGGAGGTTTGTAGGCCACAATCAGTGGGCTGCATTTAGACAAACTAGCAGTTGTTGTCTTGAATTTCTCATGAAATGACAGATTGTTGACTAGAAATCCCCCCACTAATGCTGTCCCTATTTATTTATACAGTCTGGAGTTTCAGGTTCATTTGTTGTCTGAAATCCTAGACTAATGTTTCCCTTAGTTTTACATTTACAAGTGAAATTCAACTAACATTAGTTTTTAAAAATGATTGAAAAACTAATAATAAATGGACACTACACTACTTCTTAAATTGTATAAAATCTAGCTTTGGGAATGTCTAATAAATGCAATGAAGAAAAATACAGAGCAACACCCTATATATCAAACTTACCAAAACTGATGGATAATATGTGATTTACATAACATTAAATTTGATAACTTCTAAGTGGTTTTTTTCTTAAAGTGACTTCCACACTGCATAAAAAATAAGCATCCAATTGCCAACCATAAACATAATTTGTTTTTTAAAGAGAGATTAATAGACTTTCTTTTCAAATACACCACTGATTTGCAGACCAAAGCCCTGAGTTCCATTTTTGATAAACCTTGTTTGTTGGATACCTGTTGTTTGGATGTTTGGCTACTAAATTCATAATCTCTAAGCTGCTTATCAAAGTAGAGCTAAGAAAAATATGCTATGATAGTTTGTAATGTGACAAACCTTTAACAAAATGCAGATTAAGATTTAAATCAAATTTATTTCTGTGTGACTTTTCAACTCCCTTGTTATGCTTTTGAAAGAAAATTCTAAAATTGTTAGGGACTGCAATTTCTTGGAAAGATATTTAATGGGCAAAGTCTCATTATTCTTTATGCTACATCTCTAGCACAAGATTTCAGAAATGCCATCCATGAATGACATTATGTAATCTAAACCAAAACAAACCAACCAACCCTCAACTATAGGCAGTACCCCTATACTCTTCTAGCAATCCACAGAAAGACTCACCTCAATACTGCGGGATATTCAGGGCACCCTACCACCTCAGATCTTTGCAAACCAATTTACTTTCTGTCTCTATGAATATGTATCTCCTGGACATTTCATTTAAAAGGAATTATACAATATGTGGCTTCTTTATATATTGTTTATTTATTCTTTTATACTGTATCTGACTTCTTTTACTTATCATGCTTTCAAGATTCATCCATATTGTAATCTGTATCAGTACATCATTTCTTTTTACAGCAACTAAATAATACTTTGCTGTATGACTAAACCACATTTTATGTGGCCATTCCTTAGTTAATAGACAATTGTGGGTTATTTGCACTTACTATTATGAATAATGCTGCCATGAACATTCATATATACATTTCTATATAGACACAGGTTTTTCACTTGTGCATATACCTATGAGTGGAATTACAGGATCATATGGTAAACCTTTGTTCAATTTTTGAGAAACTGCCAACTGTGTACCAAAATGATTGAACCACTTTATATTCTCACCAGCAATATAGAGGGCTCCACCATCTCTGTATCTTTATCAATATTAAGTGCTTATCTATTTGTTTTTGTCTCCTACCACCAGCCTTTATTTGTTAGAGGTTTGTCTAGTGTCTTCACTCTGTCACTATCTTGTCAGACCCCATTTTTTTCTTTCAAACTGCATTATTGCAATATAATTCAAATACCATCTAATTCACTCAATCAAAGAGTAAAACTGGATAGTTTCTAATTATTCATATAGTTTTTCATATCAGTTATGGAACATTTTCATCACTCCCAGTAAAAACCTATAGCACCCCTAAATCCTAAAACCTAGGCAGCCACCAATCTACTTTCTGTATCTATGGATTCTTTTATTCTGGGTATTCTGGGTATACCAATTGCTTTATACTTTAAAACAAACTGTGGTCTTTGTGACTATCTTCTTTCATAAAGCATGTTTTCAAGACTTGCCTATGCTGTAGCATCCATTAGTATTTCATTTGTTTTCACGACTAAATAATATCTCATTGTAATAATAAGCCACATCTCCTCCCACCACCACCAAAACTCACTATCTAGAAAGAAATATGAATATTTATAAATTGTTAAATCTAAGGTGGTAAGTATAGTAATCTGGCAAATCAGAGCACAGGCATATCATTCAACTACAAAGACTAAGAAAGTTTTTAAAGGAATTAACAAAAAGAGAAAGTTGTTAGGCAGATGAACAAGTTATGAGAGAGTAAAGTAGGAAAAAATATTTCACAATAAGAAAAGCAGAAACAGAGAAAAGTCATTCTGTCTTTAACTTTGGTCCCTTGATTCAAAATTTTCTTAATTTAAAGTAAGAAAATAAAAAAGAGTCCTCAAATAGGGACATGAAAACAGATTCTGGCAGAATATTCATTCAGTGGTAGAAGTTTCATTAAAAGTCATCCTTTAGGCTGTCCCTGGTGGTGCAGCGGGTTAAAGCACTGTACTGAAGAAGCTTAAGCCACTTCCGCATGAGTTCAATCATTTCCTGCCCCTGAGGAGATCCACATGGTGTGGCAGACCTCTCCTGGCCTGCCCGCTGCTCCCCTCAGCAGTGTACGTCATTGATCTGCCTGTTCTGCTCCCCACTCTGTATCTGGTGAATCCTCTCACCCTCCTCATCTCTGGCCTGTACCCCAGTTCTGTATGAATAAATAAATAAATCTTTAAAAAAAAAAAAAAAGTCATCCCGGCCCTCCCTGGTGGCGCAGCGGGTTAAAGCACTACACTAAGAAGCTGAAACCACTTCCGCATGAGTTTGATTCCCACCTGCCCCGGAGGTGACCACATGGTGTGGCAGACCTCTCCTGACCCTCCTGCTGCTCCCCTCAGCAGTGTACTTCGTTGATCTGCCTGTTCTGCTCCCCACTCTGTCTCTGGTGAAGTCTTTCGCCACCCCTGAGTCTCTGGCCTGTACCCCAGTTCTGTATGCACAAATAAATAAATCTTTAAAAAAAAAAAAAAGTCATCCTTTAAGGAGTTGATAGAGGCAGTGTACTCAAATCCCAAGGTGATGCCCTGTCAACTCTATTTAGGGGTATTATGGTAAAACTATCCTTGATCAATAAAGGGTCCCTGTTGATTAGAGCTATGCAGTTAGAAAATGGAAAAAGCAACATACGTACCCCCCCCAAAAAAAAGGAAAGGAAAAATCATTCACTTAACAATTTTAATAATGACATAAATTAACATTTTTATAATTACTAATATTAATAATATCATCACTGTAACACCTGCCATCATGCTGTATTTCCATGTCAGGCAGCATGTGAACACTACACATACTACCATATGAAGTGAGTATTTCACCCCATTTCAAGAGATTAACAAACTGAAGTTGTAAGGCACTTTCTATAACAAGAATTATGAAACTGAATTTGTAAGGAACTCTATGTCAGACAGAACGGAAAGATGGAACTGAATACCAGTATAATTCTGGTGCCTGTCTTTTAACACTAAAATCTTAATTACAACTGGAAAACCCTTAGTAAAAGAGAACTGAAATGAAAAAAATAAAATTCCACCCAAATGATGTCTATTCTAAACTAAATTTCTTCTTCCACCTCCTACTGGTTTGATGCGCGTATTACATTATTTTAATATGCTCTTAGTGTTAACTACTATATTAATAAGGATATTATAAATAATTAACTTGGCCTCTTGTTTTGGTAGTTTGTATTTCTTATGACATTTTAATAACCTAGGCAAAACCTAAAAGAAGTATTGCTTTTCCCAATTAGTCTATTATTTCAGCATCTACTTGAAATAAGAATTGGCAGAGAAACACTGGGTTGAGATGAGCTTAACTCCTATTAAAAACAGCAACAGAAATTTGGGAAAGGTTCACATTACATTGAAATCTTAAAAACTAAGAATGTTCAGGGGATGTGTGAGACCTTTAAATGAATTTTAATTTAATCTCTTTAGATGTTAATGGCTTTTGTGGGCAACATTGTTTTCTAAATGTCAGGGAATATGGGTTTCTGTAAGCACTAGTACTAGGGAAAAAATATATTAAATTTGGCTCTTAAGGTGAGCTTGAATGAGAACAAACGGGAAGTTTAAGGTCACAAATCGTGTTTAGATAAACGACACAGCACTGTGACTAATCTGGCCTTAATATGTATTAGAAAGCAATGTCACCAAGTGCATACACTCAGTAAATACAAACGGAGCATGCTCAGAAGCTCAATTCTCTTACCATTTTTTTCATATTAAAAGGCAATGTATGAATACAACTTACTTGTATCATATTTTTTCATTAGGTCTCATTACTATTATACATCATATCATTATTATGATGAATATTCTGCACTTAAACATTTTCCTTAGAAATAAAATCTAAAGGCTGATGCAATAAAGGTATTTGATGTACAAAAGTTAGAGGTGGTGGAGATAGATGGGCTATGGTGGGTAGAAAATGAAGTTATTTCATGGGAACCAGGACTGACAAAAGCAAATGTCTAACAACATTTAATAATTTTCACTCAATCATGGCATTCAAACCTTTTAACAAAAATATCAAAATTAATATGACTGAAATTAAATGGTTATACTAATACTTTTTTATGTGGGAAAGTAAATTTCCCCTATTTTGCAAAGAATATTATATATTCATTTATATCTTATTTTCAAGCTTACAAATCTTTTTTCTTTCTTTTTGTATCCTATTTTTTTGAGGATTTACAAACTGTATATGATTTAAGCATATAACTTCACACTTTTCAGGTGTATGTAACCTACCACCAAAGCATCCTTAAGCTTGCATCACAATTCACTGGGTCACCCCCATGCCTAGCTCCAAATTATCCTACCCTCCCAGTAATCTCAATTCTTCACTTAGATTTCAAAGGTTTATTCTGGTATAATTTTACCTTCACTTTTGTTTTGCTTAATTTTATTGCACATGTGGATAAATTTCTGGTATTTGTTTTTCTCTTCACTTGCTTTACATAGCATGAGCACCTTCAATTCCATTCATGTCACTGTAAATGGCAATATGTCATGTTTGTTTTGTAACTGAGAGGTATCCCATTGTGTGTGTTTATTACAAACCATTACACTCATTTATCCTGGGTCACTTAGGTTGTTTTTCATAAGTTGAGTATTGTTGATAGTGGTACAATGAATTTAGGTGTGCATATATTCCTTTGTGTTCTTTAGGCATATACCAAGAAGTGGAGTATTTGGGTTGTATGACAGATCCATTTTTAATATTTTGAGAAATCGCCATACTGTTTCTATAGGGGTAAACCAGTCTACATTCCCACCAACAATACCCTCATGAACACATATTCTGTCTGGTGTTTCTGGCATAGGAATGAAGTGGTATTTCATTGTGGATTTTGATTTGCATTCATATGATAAGTGATGATGAGCATTTTTTCCATGTGATATATGGCCATCTGTATGTCATCTTTGAAAAAGTGTTTATTAACTCTCCTGCCAATTATAAAACTGCTTGGTTTATTTTGTATTGAGATGTAATAATTCTATATAGGTCTTAGATATCAATCCCCTGACAGCTGGAATGCATCAAGGAAATAGAGAAAACAGTACTGAAATTTATATGGAACCACAAAATACCTGGAGTGGACAAAGTATCCTGAAAAAAAAATAAATAAATAAGGAGGTATCACATACTCAGACTTCAAACTATTCTACAAAGATACAGTAATCAAAACAGTATGGTACTGAAATAAAAATAGACACACAGATCAAATGCAGAAATAAAATCCATATTTAAATGGACATTTAATTTACAGCAAAGTGACAGAAAGTAACCACTGCATAAAGAAAACACTCTTCAACAATGCTGTTGGGGAAAATGGAAAGCCATATGCAAAAGAATGGCACCATCTTACTATAAACCCCCAAAATAACTCCCAATGAATTAAAGACTGGAGTGTAATAACTGAATCCATGAAAAACATAAAAAGGGAAATAGATAAAAACACTCTGATAAGGACTAACATAAGAAGGAATAACACAGTTAAATATATATGCAGTGAATGGTGAACCACCAAGACAGATAAGGTAATTAAAAACAGTGCTCAAAGGAGATGTTGATAGCACAATAATACTTAACACTACAGAACACTACTCAAAACTGTAGTATGCACATTTTTCAAGTGCATTTTCAAAATACACCATATCTAAGGACACATAAGATCCAGCACAAAACAATGATGTCCATTATCACCACTTCTGTTTAACTTGGTATTAAGATTTTGACCAAAGCTATTAGAAAAACACAGGGGAAAAAATGAAATACAGGTCAGTAAAGAAGAAGTAAAACTATAGGTATTTACAAATGATATCATACATAAAAAATCCTAAACACATCATCACAAAAGTTATAAGAAAAAAAAATAAAATGGCAAAGTAACAAACAGCAAAATCAACATACAAAAGTCCCAAGTCTCTTTACATATAAACAATGAATAAGAATTAAAAGAAGTTAAGAAAAGATTTGTATTTATAATTGCTTCAAAAGGTACTAAATACATTGGAATCAAGCTAACAAAGGAGGTAAAAGACCTATAAAATGTAAAGATGTTATTAAGGATTTAAGTAGTTATATAAGGAAGTGGAAGGATATTCAATGCTCTTGAATGGGAAGAACCAATATAATCATAATGATTATACTGCCAAAAATTGTATGTAAATGTAATGCAATGCCCATCAAAATGTCAGCAAAATTTTTCAAAGAAAGTAGACCAAAGATATTAAAATTTATATAGAACCACAAGAAGTTTGAAATTGCAAAAGCAACTCTGAGAAAAAAGTAGAGAAATGGAGGTGTCATGATACCAGATTTTTAATGTCACTATAAAGCAATGGTACTAATACCAACATGGTATCAGCATAAAAACAGATATATGGATCAATGAAGTAGAATCAAAAATCCAGAAATAAATCTAAGTGCAATACTAGCAATAAAATGATGATATAAAGGAGAACAGACTGCCAACTCTAAAGACAAACAGAAAAAATACATTTATGATAGAAGAACACCCCCTTTCTCACCAATGGACAGATCATCCAAACAGAAAATATGGTAGCCTTAAAAAGAATTAGACTTCATGGACCTCATAGACATTTTCAGAGTACTGCATCTCCAAGAAGCAGAATACTCAATTTCTTTTATTTTCAAAGATCTATTTATTTATGCATACAGACCTGGGGGACAGGTCAGAAGTGCAGGGGCGGTGAAAGGATTCACCATAGTCAGAGTGGGGAGCAGAGCAGGCAGATCAATGAAGTACAATGCTGAAGGGAACAGCGGGCTAAACAGAAGAGGTCTCCTGCACCATGTGGATCACCTCCAGGGTCCGGGATTGAACTTGCACTTAAATGGCTGCGGCCAGTTTGCAGTGTTGTGCCCTAACACGCTGAGCCACAAGGGAGGGCCAGAATACACAATTTCTTAAGTGTACATGAGGCATTTTCCAGTATTGACCACATTCTTTGACACAAAACAAATATCAACACATTCATGAAGAATGTGAACAGTTGGCCTGTTCTGCTCCTCGACTCTTTCTCTGGTGAATCCCTCAGTGCCCCTGAACCTCTGCCCTATACCCCAGTTCTGTATGCATAAATAAATAAATCGTTAAAAAAAAAAAGTATTCTCCTCTCCTACACCACTTTGCAGAATGTCTCTGGTTTATAGTTGCCAGTTGCTTTTGATATTTAAAAGCACCGTGACTATGGTGATGGTACACAGGTGAATTGATGGTGGGAATTCCATGGGCACTATAACAGAGATGAAAAAGTATATATTGTACAAAAATGAAGAATGATGTAAAGAATATATAAAGGTTAAAAATATATAAAAGAGTACAAAAGAAAGAAAAGAAATATGAGATAGAGCCATTTTTTAACACAGAGAAAGTAACTATCATCAAAATGAAAAGACCATACTGTGTTGGAGAAAATATTTGCATATGAATATATATATTCATTTAAATTCTATTTACATTGAGGGTTTAAGGTATTAAGAAAAAGATTGTGTGTTGGATATATAGGAATTAGCTATTTTAAACAAAAAAGGAAACCCATTTTAAGAAGGCATATGGGTCAATGTAGAGTCAGAAAGTAGAGAAGTCAGAGAATGAACTCAGGAAATGGGTTATCTGAGTGATATGTGAAAACTAAGTGGTCTGAGCCAAAGTGGAGGTAATTGACTAATGGAAACATCACATACTGGAAACAGAAGCAGTAGTTTTCTTTAGTCGTGAAGATACTTGGAGCAATTAGTCCTAGGAGGAAAAAATAGGTAAATGTCAAGCAGATAATTACCAACTTTAGATAATTAGCATTTAGGTTAAATGCTTGGCCTTTGGAACCAGGCAATTTTGATTTAAATCCCTACTACCATATTACTAGTGTAAACCTTAACTCCTAACTGGGGTGGCTCAATTTTCATCATCTACAAACGGGGATAATATTAATTTTATCTCTCTGATAGAACAATGCTTGCTGCATGTTTGGATTCATTATTATGTTTTTTTTTCCAAAATATAGCAAAGTTTTGGGAAATAAAAAAAATATCTAAAACAGAAAGGACATAGTGATAAAAGCAATTAAACACAAGCAATATTTCAGATTAAACTGAACCTGTTAACAGCTAAGGATTAAAGCATTCAATGAAAATTCCAAGTTTTTTGTTGTTTTCTAAATTTCAGAAGTAAAATTAAATGTCTATGTGTTATAAAATACATAAATAGAACCTTAGTTGAGGAAGTTTAAGTAAACAGACTTTGTGCTACATTTTAGAATGTATCTAATGATTCTACTAGTCCTGGTTCTACCGTGGGGTTGGAAGGCAGACCTCTGAACATCTGTCTGGGCCCATATATTTGCATGTGACCTATGGAGATTACTGGGGAAAATTACTGATGTCAAAGCACAGGCTAATATACATAGCAATGCATACTAACACATATGTGTTCCTTGTGTACATGTGAAACACAGATGTCTGTGTTTATGTGTAGGACTGAGTGCAGGAAACCTGAAGAAAGTCAAGTTGCAGTCAAGTATGATGGAGCCCCTGAGAGAAAATTCATGATTAGGGTAGAAAAATCAGAGTGCACCAAAATGACCTAGGTTACAATGAACTAGTAGATTCAAGACTATTGTTTCAGCCTTCCTGGAGATCCATTCTTCTGTGCCCACACCCTCGTAGTATAGGTGACCAGAGAGAAAGACTGTTATATTCACAAATGAAAAAAAAATTCATTAAATTGCATTATACTTGTAGGTCCAAGAGTAGAAGGGAGAGAGCGGGTTTTTCTTTTTCATTTCAAGGACTGTCATCTTGTCATAAAGATCTAAAGCAGAACTGTTTAATAGTGATGAAGAATTCAACTATTTCTGCAGTGATGGAAATGTTCTAATCTGTGCTGTCCAAGATGGTTGCTATTAGAACATGTGGCTCATTAGCATTTGAAATATGGCCACTCTGATTCTGAAAATGAATTTTTAATTTTATTTCACTTTAATTAACTTAAATTTAAATTTAAATGGTGATGTGTGGCTAGTGTCTACTGTACTAGACAGAGGAACTGAAAGCATCATTGGCCAGCAGAAAGTGCCTGTGAAGCTTCATTGTCATGAAGATAATGCAAATCAGTTGCTCAGTAGCTCAGAATATTGAGTCTGGAGTCAGCTGTCTTATTTTTATCCTGATTCTACCTCTAATTAAAAAGGTAAAAGTTATCCTGGGAGACTTCCAGCTTCTGCTTGGAATGTAGGAAGCTGGCGAGCACATGTTCCCAACCTTATCAAAGCAAAACAAAAATAATTCTGCACGATGTGAAAATCTTAACTTTTGTTGAACTCATCAGAGAACTGAGACTTCAGGACACCAACTAACTAAAACTTAAAGAAAAACCAGAGCCTTCAAGGACAGAAGGATATCAACACTTGTGACCTAAGGCAAATGTAGCCTGACACTGGGAAGAATTCAACAAAATCAGTTTACAAACTGGTATAGACCAAATATGGGCTTAGGAAAGAATACAGACCTCCCCCTAGATATACCACGCACACATACAGGAGATTCAGCACAGGCTAATACACATAGCAAATTTTACACCCACTTGCAAGCTTTTGTCACTAAATGATTGGTAAGCATCTAGAAGAATTCCTCATGGTGCAGAGTTCAGTGTAGTAGAAAAGCAATCACCTAGATTCTTTTCCCCAGTCTTCATAGCAAAGCTGTGGGTTCCCATGGAAATAGCAGTAAACCCAGTCATACTTAAGACCGTGGTAAAGCCCCATTTCAGTTAGGTAAAAAAGACAAACTAGTCCTTTTGCACATAGGGAAGGGGCAAGAATGAACATTGGGTTTATATTTACAACTAGAAATGGGGCTGGAATCCTACAGAAACCATACTTCCATGACTCAGAAATACCTATATAAGAGTGAAGTCTACTAACAGCAACAAAGAATACCCCTTCCCCATGACCAGGTTACAGATAACAATAATGCCTAGAGTCCCAACAGAAAGGGAGTAAGAAGATGAGTGAGAACTTCTCTCTGAGCCACAGTAAAAAGGGACAACTTAAAACTAAGAGTGGAACAACTAGTGAGAAAATATCTATCCATCTATCTATATCTATATCTATATCTATCTATCTATCTATCTATCTATCTATCTATCTATCTATCTATCTATCTATCTATCTATAGTGCCTACTTTAAACGAAGATGATACCAGAGAAATCTGCAATCAAGAGTTTAGTAATCACTACAACATATGTTAAATCTTCATTAACTCCTGACCAAATTAATGTATATCCCCAAACAAAAGGAGAGTAAAGGGGACTCTTATTTATAAGCATAAAGCTACTTGTTTTCCACAATTTTATAATAAAATATCTAATTAACATGTTAAAGACTCTAATAGAAAAGGTGAAAAACCTGCAAGATCAGGTAATTTCAACAAAGAACTGCAAACCATTAGAAAAACTCAAATAGAAATGTGAGAGGTGAAAAACACAGTGACAAAAATGAAGAATTCATTTTATCCATATTTTTGAAACAGGGCAGGGAGAGTAGGATAGGATGGGGAATCAATGTGTTGGAAGATAAGTCAGTAGAAATCAGTCAAAATGAAACGCACAGAAAAAAAGTATAGTTAAAAAAAAATCTGAGGATCCAAGAACTGTAAGACAGTATAAATGTAAAAAAAGAACTGTCATAGCAAAAGAAGAGAAAAAAGAGAAAATACCTGAACAAATAATCTTCATGAAGGAAGATTATGAAACCACAGATCCAAGCAGGTCAGGAAACACCAAGCAGAGGCGAGGGAAGGTCGTGGGAGGACAAGACAGCAGAGAACCTAAGTGTGAATAAAAACTCTACTCTGATGGTTAGATGAGAATATTCATGTAAAACACTTAGAAGAGTGACAAAACACAGCAGATAATAAAAGTGACCTCACAAAGGTACAACTCTGCCTCCCCAAGGAGTGGCAACTGAGTTTAATTCTGGTGATTTGACACAATCATGAACAGATTTTTATTGGTAAATCAAGGTCAATGTCTGAGAGTCCTTGCTGACCTAACTGTCACAGAAATACGACTAGCAAGCACATATAAGTACTAACCTGGGGATTCTCAGAAATACGATGAGAACGAACTCTGTAAAATGCTGAATTTTCCACATGAGTGAGGGCACAGTTAGGAAGAAAAATGATATAACATTAATAAGACTCCAAGCTCAGGCTGGGAATCCCTGAGACACCGAGTACTAGCAATATGCCAGGCACTGGGTCTTTGCAGGTTTTATTTTGTCTCTTTCCAATGGCAATTCTCTAAAGTAACTCTTAGTATTATTTCTACTCTCAAACGATGTTCAGAGAGATTAAGTGACTTTCCTAGGCCAAACAGTTAATAAGAAGTATATCAAGTTTTGGTCCCATATCTACCTATATCTAAAGCCAAAATTCTGTCCTAAAAATAACTCTGTGTGTCTGTTATTTATGAATGTTCAGATTAATTTCTGGATCTACCTTAAACTATATGGCACCAGCATGTAGCTGTCCTGATTAATTTCAGATCAGTGTGTGCATAAAATTTCTAAGTAACATAGGAAGTCAATTCTCCATTTCAACATTTATTGAAGTCTTATTATGCTTCATTGTACTGATACTAGGTACTCTATACAGTTTAATTATCTTATTATCTTTCAAAGCAGGGGCCATTAAACACATTCTACAGATTAAAAAATTGAGGAGTAGCATTCTATATCCCCTCCCAAAGCCTCAACTCTTCACTGTTTCTGAATACAGTATGACCAGTATGACCACTTCCATCCACAAAACCTGTGAGTGCCAGGGAGCACCTTCAGTCTTCAACAGTGGCGAAGTAGCAGACAAATACTCCTCCTTTCATACCCTTGATAATGCAAGAGGTGAGCTAAACACAAAGGAATAGTGGGCACACTCTCCAAAGTTCCCTGGTAATCTGCTCACTAATGCATACTGTATCACTTCCTTACCTTACCTGTCCTACTTCCAAATTCCTTTCTTAATACTTCCTAGAGTTACTTCTCAATACATTACCTTTATTAAAATCCTTTCAAGGGGATTCTGGAGGAGTACAAACTAAGTCACATTTCAAACTGTCACCACATTACAATCATATAACATCTTTTTAAAAACAAATGGGTGGACTCCATCCACAAAGATTTTCATTCATTGGCCTGGTGGGGCTAGATATCAGCATATTTAAATATATTTAAAATGGTCCCTTGGTGATTTTGTTATGAAGCCAGGGTTAAGAACTTCTAACATGATGTTACATGGTTCATTCTTCCAGGGGTGAGTGCATTAATGGTGGGGATTTTTTCTTATTCAACTGTTATACTCAAGATTGGTACTCAATATGTAGTCTTCAAAAAATCTTTTGATCAAAAAGGATCAATTCCAGTAATTTCATTTAGCTTAAAATTATACCCACACATTAGGCTCTACCTCACTGCTACTGAATCAGCATCCACATTTAAAAAAAAAAATTATACCCACACATTCCTTGGTACTCTTCCCTTCATTAATTGGAGCTTAACTATACACCCCTTGAGATGAGTCTGACTTAGTGACTCATTTTTAATGAACGGAATATGGCAGAAGTAATGGCATGTCACTTCTGAGATTGGGTTATAAAAGACTGCAGCTTCCACCTTGGTGCCTATGCATGCATGCTGCTCTTGCTGTTGCTCTCATAGATAATTCACTCTGGGAGAAATCATATTGTGAAATGCCCAACAGTAAAGAACTGAACGAAGCTTCCTGAAAACAGTCATGTGAAGTAAGCCTGGAAGTGTACCCTGTAGCCTTAGTCAAGATTTCAGAGACAGTATCCCTGGCTATCCATTTAACTGCATCTTCATAAAGGACTCTTTTCCAGAACCATCCAACTAACAACAATCAAATTCCTGACCACCAGCAAATAAATGGGTAAGAAAAGAAATGTTTGCTGACTGAAACTGCAAGATTTTGGAAAAATTTGCTATGTAGAAATAGAAAATGAATACACTTTTTCACCAGGATATATACCAACCCAAGATTTGGTAGGTTACATAAATGAGGTGGAAACCCATGTTTGATATGGGAATAGAATAATCCAAGCACAATCCACAAATATCTTTATTAAAAAATCTAAGTCTGGGCCCTCCCTGGTGGCGCAGCGGGTTAAAGCACAGCACTGAGAATCTAAAGCCGCTTCCGCATGAGTTCGATTCCCGCCTGCCCCGGAGGTGACCGCATGGCTTGGCAGACTTCTCCTGACCCGCCCGCTGCTCCCCTCAGCAGTGTACTTCGTCGATCTGCCTGTTCTGCTCCCCACTCTGTCTCTGGTGAAGCCTCTCGCCGCCCCTGAGCCTCTGGCCTGTACCCCAGTACTGTATGCACAAATAAATAAATCTTTAAAAAAAAAAAATCTAAGTCTGAAATGATTATTCGTAGGAACACCATACCATAAACTAGTTTCCACAAATGAACTTACTGGTTGTGTTATACTTCTCATCCTCAGGAAATCCCACACCACCTTTTTAAATTCATCTAATTCCATGTTGGCTGCCATGTTAAAGACAGTTCCTGCAGACTCTGTGCTCTTATACAGCCTATTCAGTTAAGGAACATCTGTTGATCTTCTTTAGGATGGAATGCTACTGATAAAATACTTGCTTCTATTTAAAGTTTAGTGAAAATTAGACCTCCTCCAAGTAGAAAATTTTTCCAAGACTTAGATTGCTTGTTTTTGGTGATAGACCTTCTTTCTACACACAAGTAAATAGTCTAACTAATTGTTTTAAGTCATTTCTCCTAAAAGCAAATCCTGAGCTTGTAGTTGATTCATCAAGGAAATACTTCTAGGACAAGGAAGGAAGTGAGGGGGGAAAACAACAAGAAGAACCAAGCAAAACTGGTGTTTCCAATCAAACCCAGCAATCATCCTGATCCTGGGGGCAGAATTAGTACCTATTAGCAACGAGGCTTGATTTCCCCACAATTGCTGGCAGTTAGTAGCAAACCTAGAAAATCTACAGGAAGCTAACTTTGGGTACTTAGCAACATCATTCTGTGTAAGATCACCAGAGTTAGCGCTTAAAACACAGGATACTTATTAAAATTTAATTTCAGATCAACAGTGAGTTTTAATATAAATGTCAAACACATTCTCTATTTTATTTAGGTGTTCAATAGAAACCCTACCTTCAAGGGCTTTTTGGCAAATGAAAGAGACTTTACAATTTTGGTGTGCCATGCAGTTTTACTGGGTTTTTCCATTATATACAGTATATATTACTAAATTTAGTTTTGTTGTTTTTCATCTTGCAAACAAATTCTAAAGGAAACCATAGTACAAAACAATAGTATCATATATACTGACATTGTAATGACCCTGACTGCTTCTGATGCTATGTATAATGACATTGTAATGACCCTAACTGATAGAAGGTCAACAGCAAATGAGATAGTTTATCAATTGAAAAGTAGTCACTTGTTTATATAAGACATTAACAAACAGATATGTGAAAGGGAAACATAGATTAAAAACCTTAGGCTAAAAGAAGCCCCTCTTACATAAATATTAACAGAACATAAGATCCCTCTGAAAAGCAGTATGAATATAGACACCAATTTTACAGTGACATGAGATATATATGGACTCCATGCCCCAGGTCCGGAAATGTTTGACAAGCCTTGACAACAGCCTCCAAGAACTCTATTGCTGAGAAGTGGCACCTGTCCCTTCCTCTATAAAGTCAAGGAGCTCCCTAGACTATGTCCTGCCCACTCCACTTGCCTTTCTCTCAAATTGTGTCAAAAGGTTTGTTACCCTCCCCATTTTGCTGACAACTGAATTGCCCTCATATTATTGCAATGTGGATTCCACCCAATAAATTCATACTGTAGTTCTACTCAGTTGGCTTGAGTCATAAGTTAAACCTATGTGCTCTGTGGAAGGTTAGCACTTTAGAGATAGAGAATCTGTAAAACATGAGTCAAAAGTGTTGGTTCTTAGATCAACTGGCACCCCATTCTACCAGAAATTTAGCTTGAAATTGTACTCTCACAGTGTCTATACAATACCAGAAGTCAGTATTAAAATCAGAGGTATTCAAATATTCTACTTATTTATTCATTAATGTATTCATCCCATAAATGTTTGGTGAGTGCTAACTACCAGACAGAGAGCTGTATGCTGGGAATAAAAGAATACTCTGTCTGCCCTAATGATACCAATGATTGTAAATATCTAGATATATGATTGTGTTTCATATTTTCATAATGTCTGAAACCCTATAAACCTCCTTGATCTAAAGAAAATATTGCATGTAATCTATAATATTTTTTCTTGAACATTAATTTCCCTTCATATTTAAATAATATGTAAAGGGGGATAATACTATTGACATTCAATTCATTTGAGGCTCGGTGTCACTGGACCTATATGACTCAATCCAGCTGTATTAATTAATTAAAGATATATAAATATAAGTTAATTTATTTTTTGAAGTAGACACTTCAAAAGCATGATTACATGTATTACATTTTAATATAATGTAATAAAAATATCTTGGCCCTCCCTGGTGGCGCAGCGGGTTAAAGCACAGCACTGAGAATCTGAAGCCACTTCGGCATGAGTTCGATTCCCGCCTGCAACGGAGGTGACAACATGGCGTGGCAGCCCTCTCCTGACCTGCCCGCTGCTTCCCTCAGCAGTGTACTTCGTCGATCTGCCTGTTCTGCTCCCCACTCTGTCTCTGGTGAAGCCTCTCACCGCCCCTGAGCCTCTGGCCTGTACCCTAGTTCTGTATGAATAAATAAATAAATCTTAAAAAAATTAAAAAAAATAAAAATAAAAATAAAATATCTTAATAGCATAATAACTTATAAATATTTACATAAGTTATCCAGAGCATTTTTGTCAGTTTTCAACTAAAACAGTTAAGATAGAATTAAAGATGTTTTACAAGTATTACATTCTACTGATTTATATCATGAAAAAACCTATACCAACATCCAATTTTTTATAAACTGTTCTCCTAGGATCTCAAAAAAAGGTGCAACATTTTTATTTTTTAGTTAAAATCACTAGCATACAAATTGAAAACAATAGATTATTGTTATGTTGCCAATTTGAATCCTCAATTCCCTAATTTTAGGCACAAATGCAGTATTGTTTAACTTGCTATTATAGAGGACTCTACATTTACTGCAGGCCTATTTACAGCTGAAGAAAGAAATTAATATTTCATTTTTAAGTACCATAACAAAGCACAATATATAGGTGAACCTCACCAGAGCTCTCTGTTTAATTATTCTGAAAACTGCTCCCATGTTATATACCACAGTTTTTTTTCAAAATTTAAAGAAGATATCAAAAGGATAAACAACTAAGTCAACCAGCAGAATAATTAAAAATATAAGAGGTATTTTCACAAATACATAAAAACCTGATGGGTATTTTTTAAACGTTCTCCTCCTGTTTCTCTGCATGCTATTTCTATATCTCATTTTTCCCTCAGAATATTTAAGGAGACAAACTTTGGTGAAGAACAAGGTCAATCCAAAAGATTGGCAGAGCTCGCCTAGAACGTAGATTGTGACAAAAACTTAGCAACAGTTTCTCTATATTTGTTTAGAGTAAAACTAAAATAAAAACAAAAAATGTCAGTCAGCCAGGTTCTTGATTACTCGAGAAGACAGTATCTCCACGACCTATCTGCTATCTTGCATGTAAGACAGAGAATTCTATGGTCCTTGGCTAGCCACAGCCTAATGGGAGGCTGCACGCTTAAAAAAAAAAAAAACAAAAAACAAAAAAAACAAGATTATCTTCTTATGGAGCTAAAATGAACATTCTTGAGTAATCAAGAATGATTCTAATGATTCCAAGAACCTAGCCAGGAAATTGCACAGGATCCTAAAATGTATTCCAGGAGATGCTATTTCTAAGGACTATAATAAGTAATATGTGAGGGGAAAATACAATAAAAAAGATTCCCAAGGTCAAATATTTGAGACATCTGTTTAAATTACTTCATATGCTACTGTGTACTGTGAATCTCCAAAGGTGTATGATCGAGAGTTTCCTAATCTTTATTTAGGTCCAGAGCCTTTTTTTCCATGGAGAGTTTGAGGCAATCAATGTTGTAAAGAAAGCTTCACATTTGTGTGTCCCCACTCCACCCAACTAAGAATATTTAAATTTTAAACAAAGCACCTAAACCTTAACCAAAAAAGTGAAAGGCTGAAGTTTGGATTTTACTCAGTAGACAAACAATAGATGGGGAAGATCTGGAGGAGTTAAATCAACTTCACAAGGCTCCTAGTGACACTTCTACCTCTTAGAACCACGATGGCTCTACTGACGTACCCAGAGAAATAAAATATTTCTTAGCCTGCGCTTTCAGAAGCAAAAGGTGCTTTTCAGAGTTTGCTCTTATCTTCAAATTATACTAATTTCAAATTGCAAGGAACCACCTTTAATTTATTTTCTCCTACGACAGAGACTTAATTTTCTAGGAACAAAAGAGAAAAGCTGTTAAACTATCACATGCAAATATACTCCTCAGAAAAGACACCAGCTTTTCTACTATAATAGCCACATGGTAAAACTCAAAATTTGCAAAGTGTTCCTTGTATCAAAAGCATATGCAAATGAATATTCCCATGAAGTCTAGCCAATCCATTTCCTTCTCCCAAAGTATCCTATGGAATAAATCACTTAGTATATACATTTTTTGACTCATCTACTATGTTGAACAAATTTTCTACATGAAATAGTCATATCTGCGGAATTTTGTTTATTATACAGTCAACAAAACAGTAGCATTTATAAAGTCTGGAAAAATAAATCAAATATTCTGTGGTTGTCCCTGACTGATTAGGGTATAATCCTTTCAAACTAATCTGTGTTCCATTTCTCTCTCTTTTTTATAGTTTGTTATTTATCTGTTGATCTCTATGATCTCTCTTTTTTTCTTAGTAAAGAGAAAAAAAAAGACTGCTGTCAATTTCCAAACAGTCTGCTACTAGCACATTAGGAGGGGATTTAATTATTCTGACATAAAAAGCTAGGAAAGCAAAATAAATACATTTAAAATGGACAGCCTCTCAGCTACTCTAATTGCTTTTGCGCTATAAGGACTTTCAAATAATAAGTCCTTAAATAATAAATTGATATGGGAAAGAATAATGGTAGCCAGGTGTGAAACCTTAATCTGAGAGCCGGGCAGCACACTCAATGGCATAATTGCCTTTATTACCACATTCTAGCCTAACATAAGGGTTTTGAGTCATGGAAACTGGATAGAAATGAAAAGCTAGCGATATTCAAATCAGAGGATTAGACAATAGCAGCCAGGTATCTAAACAGCTACTTGAAATGTAAAAGCAAACTTCAGTTGTATAGGACACATTACATTTAAACACATGCCTCGCTTCATCTAAGCCACAAAAGCACAAGTTCAGAAAAGTCTCCATTAAGAACTTCACTGTTCTTAGTCAAAATCCTCACGTAAGGATTCTTCTTTAATGTCTAAATAATACTTCAAGCTGCCATCATTGCTAGATTTTGCTGTTTGCAAAAGACCCTCCTCTCTATTACTTTGAAGTCTCTACCTAAAGGGTAAGTCACTGAAAGTTTCTGAATGTGCTCATCTGTATTTACCTTCTATTGTGTAGATTCAGAAATTACTTGCCTGACTAACATATGACCCATCCTAGATAATGATATTTCTGGAATTCACATTTCTTAACTCTGAAAAAACACACTATTAGATGAAAAAAGTCAATCTAGTACCATCTTATGGATGTGTTCCTTTAATTTTTTCTTTTTTAAGATTTATTTATTTATACATACAGAACTGGGGTACAGGCCAGAGGTTCAGAGGTGGCGAGAGGCTTCACCAGAGACAGAGTGGGGAACAGAACAGGCAGATCGAGGAGGTACACTGCTGAGGATGGGTCAGGAGACGGGTCAGGAGAGGTCTGCCATGCCATGTGGTCACCTCCGGGGCAGGCAGGAATCGAACTCATGCGGACCTGGCTTTAGCTTCTCAGTGCTGTGCTTTAACCCGCTGTGCCACCAGGGAGGGCCTAATTTTTTCTTTTCATTCTATAAAGAATTATATCTCTCACCAGTTTGTAATGCAGAAATCCAAAGACTCCAAAAATTGAGTTTAAAAATAATTCATTTGGAAGCAAAATCTGACTACTCCAAAAATTTACTGAAGAAATATTATAACGTGATTATTTGATAATACCTTGACCCTCTGTGGTGTTACAAAATCTGTAGTTAGTACACTGAATTTCTTTTCTAAATATGAAAAAAGTAACAGGAAATTATTTTTCTAGACTCTTCAGTGCAATAAAATTACATTTAAGAAAGCCAACAATTTTAGAAAAGAGAGTATATTCTGCATAATATACTGACTGAACTACAATTTGACTTACATGCCAATACACATTTGATGACCGAAAACTGTAGTAACTCATGTATGACAAGCAAGATTGCAAAGAGTCCTCCATGATATGTGTCTCACAGCTGCTACCTCACAGCACTCTCTGATACTATTAATATATCATTTAGGTCAGCAGAACATGTCACTACAAAATAATATGAACAACCATGAGCCTAACATTCTCCAGCATTTGATTGGCAAGATTATACCAATTATATCATTATACATCATTATCTCAATGAACATCAATTTCATTATTGAATATTCCTGATAGACTCCCAGAAAAATTATCTACTATGTATGTAAGCATACTTACAATCCTCTACATTGTATGTAAGCATAGCTACACAAAAGAATTCTAGACTACTTCTAGAGTATGTTGTTTTATTTGTATATTTAGATGACTGGAAGAGTTTCAGCTCTTAGACAACCATTAATCATAGTTTAACATCTCCCAGCTTCTCTGTTCTCATTGTCTTACATCCCCACAAATGGCCAGAGCCTCAGCTTCTTGAAATTTTCGCTCTAAATATTTTCTCCCACTCATTCTTTAAACCTCAAAATCCTGGAGGGAATACTATGCCTCCAGAGAAGATCAAGTCCATCACTATACAAGTCTGCAGAACTCTGAATTCCTCTCTCCAGGTTCATTCCACCATTGTAGGCAAGTAACTAACTATGTAATTAGTTAACTGGCTGACGCCAGACAGCTTAAGGTTCCACAATGACAGGGACCATATCTTTTCTCGACCTCTGCTGCACCAGTACTGAGCACAGCAACAAGAGAGTGGGACATCTTAAAATGTATGACATGAATGAATGAATCAATAGTTGAGATAACAGTTGAACAATGATATGAATAAATACTTCCAAAGTATCATATTGATGTTATTAGAAATGAAAATTCTAAGTTTTCAAAGACTGACTGACACATTTACTTTCTAAAATTAAGTTGTTTGCAAGCTGCCTGCATCTTATTTTTATATAAAAAATAAATTATAAAATAAACTGTTATAAAATTAAATAAATGAAAATTATACCTATTAAGTAAAATAAGGGGATTTTAATCCACTACACATTGAAAGTAAAACCAGAAAAGGATTAAATGACTCCTAAGATGTCAAAGCCTTTTGGGTAGTCAGTCTCTAGTAGCAGAGGGTCACAGAGAAGGCAACCAGTGAGGAACAAGGGAAAAGGACATTATATCGATTCAACAGAAAATACACAAGCAACACACAATTTTGTTCTAGAGCCAACTGCCGAAAATATGACTAATTGTGTATTTAGAGAGAAAAAACTCGGGTGGACAGTAAATGAAGGCATTTAAACTGATATGACCCAGCATTTTTTTAAATGATGGTTTAAAACACAAGAATAAAGACATATACTATCTTGTTCAAATACAATGATATAGCAATGTCACTGTAGGCTAAGCCAACATATATTTACATTTCACTTTATTTAGCTACTGCTCCATATAAAACTACCAAAAGTTAGTGGCTAGACAGAATAGTCATGATAACTCTTGAAAATTTTGTAGGATAACTGGAGCTCAGCTGGAAGTTCTTTAGCAAGTATTTCTGGAATTTTTAATGCAGTTCCATTCATGAGCTAGAACTAGGGCTTGATGAGCCATATATTAATTACCCACACACCATTCACTTTTCAGTCAGTAATAGGCCATCTATGACAGAGAGTACTAATATTTAGTAATGTGGACATTGAAACTGCACATTTTTACTCTGGCAGCATCTTCATGCATCTATTTACCAAACCTCTTGATAACATCATTTTTCCATGTGCTTGAGTTAGTCCCGTTGTTGCATTAGGCATGGCCTTCTGAGTACATAAAATCCATTGCTAATATTGCCAGTAAGAGGCCACATCAAGTGGCTGACCTGGAAATGACATTAAAAAGTGACTAAGAACTATGACAGTGGAAAATCAGTGATGGTTATTGCTTGCCAGTCAGGCATGTCCCATTCTATAGTTACTACAATCTTGAACAAGAATAAAGTGATGGAAGCTGTTAAAGGATGCACTTCATTGCAAACAATGAAACTGACAAAGAAATCAAGAAAGGCCTATAGCAGATATAGTGAAACTTCTATTAGATTGAAGACCAGGCACAGAAGAATATCCCTTCCTGCACCATGATAAACATGACCAGTTCTAAAAGTTTGCTCATAATTTTGAAAGAAAAGTTGAAACTGACTCTGATGTTGAATATACTGCCAGCTTTGAGTGGTTTAAATAATTCAAGAATCACTATTCACTGTGTCATGTGAAAGTAAGCAGTGAGTCTGTGAGTGCTGATGTAAAGGTAGTTGGAAAAAATAATGGAAACTCTAGATAAGCTGATTATGATGGACAAAACTTTTCTGTTCTAAAAACAGATGACTAAAAGGACTTTCATCCACAAGGAGGCCAGGTCAATGCCAGGTTTCAAGGCTTGAAAGGTAAATTTCATGCAGGAGCAATGCTGCAAGCTACAAATTACAAAAATCCCTTGTGGCCTGGCACAGTACACCCTAAGGTCTTCACTACATACGGACTGCACATACCACAGGATCAATAAGAAGTCCTGGATGGTCCTTTTCCTCTATCCTGAATTGCAATTTCAGCAAAATGGAGAAGTACTATTTTAAGAAAAAAAAATCTTATAGTTTGTTATTTTTTAGAATATTCTTTTATTGGTAATGTTCATCAAAATATCAAAGTGAAAAAATTTCTTTTTCCAAACAACTTTGATTCAAAGTCATGCCAACTTTTTTTTTTTTAAGATTTATTTATTTGTGCATAGAGAACTGGGGTACAGGCCAGAGGAGCAGGGGTGGTGAGAGGCTTCACCAGAGACACAGTGGGGAGCAGAACAGGCAAATGGAACGAAGTACACTGCTGAGGGGAGCAGCAGGCCGGTCAGGAGAGGTCTGCTCAGGCCGGTCAGAAGAGGTCTGCTGCACCCTGTGGGTCACCTCCTGGGCAGGCGAGGAACAAATTCATGCTGAAGTGGCTATAGCTTCTTAGTGCTGTGCTTTCACCTGCTGTGCCACCAGGGAGGGCCCCATGCCAACTTTTAAGGCATACTTAAACAATGCAAAACACATTAAAAGAGTAATAGACAATTACACAAATGTTGCTAAGGGCAGTGATCAAGGGAGGGAACAGCCCCCTGATAGTGGGTCTTCACCCACACACACAATTGAAGGCCACTCAGTAGCACTCAGGCCCAAGATCCAACATCAACAGGGTTTCTTTAACAAAGAGGACATTGCAGGAAATAAAAGTTTTTGAGGTCACAAGTGGGCAATTATTTCACACAAGATAGTGTCTGCAGTGGCCAGAAATCCCAAAGGCCACTCATGGAAGATGAGGTGACACTACAGCAGCCACAGCTGCAATCTGAAAGCTGGGCTGGAAGCTGAACCCAACAGTGATGGAGACAACAGAACCAGAAGGTGGTGCCGGAGAGCCAGAGGCTGTGGTCAGCTCTTGGAGACTCTAGGCTGAACCCCACTGTGCTCCTTGCAGACACCCTCTGAGATAAGTCCAGGGGTACAGGCAGTGGCGGTCTAGAAGTCTATGAAATCTAAGAAGGCCTGGTGAATCTCATGGCAGTTGACTCCTCGATGCATGTCTGTTTTCAAAGGCTGGAAGCAGACTCCTTCTTCAAAAGTTGTCCAATAAATAAGCATTCAAAGGCAAGCTGATGATTCCTTTGAAAGCGGTACAAAGAATCCTCTTTCTCTATTCGGAGGCTGGTTGAACACTGAGTCTTTACCTTCTTTGAAAGTGATACAACAAATTCTTCTCCAAAGGCTGGGAGCAGAAACTATCAAGCTTCTTCTTGCTCTGCCTGGTATCCCCTTCAAGGTTCCCTACCCTATAAGTCTGATTGGGCTATTTTAAATCCTAAGCATCTCATTGAATCATTTAGCATCAATCATTTGTTTTATATTTTTCAATCCAAATAATTAATTAATTGAGTGAGCTTGAACCTGACTGATCCATTTAGCTTGTACCTGACTGGTTCATTTCTTAATCCTAGAGACAGATAGAGAAAGGGGAAAATCCCAGATTGGCCTGCACTCAGGCGAGGGCAAGCTGGTGGGCTGTTGGCTCTAGGGAGCCATGGCCAGAAGAAAAATCATTTCCCTAAGGAAAATGATTGAAAATACAATGATTTTTCCTTCCTCAATCTTTTTTGTATGATCTCTGACTTACCTGTGTTTGAGTTTCTAGGATTTTATTGTTCAGTCCTTGAATTCTGTGTCCTTGATATACATCTCTGGACTTGTTTTCTTTCAGCATTCCTGTCTGTTTTCAGCTGTGCCTTGTTTCCTAGGCTCCCTAATGCATTATTTAAGTGTTTTTTGTTGTTGTTATTTTTGCTTTTTTTTTTTTGGCATTTGTTTTCATTTTTGCTAGGGTTCTGTGTCTTGAATTTTCGTTATTAATCTTTTTTGTTTGACTTGGCATCTTTGAGAAAGAGAAGAGATGCAGGAGTCTAAAAAGTCAGGCTTAGTTTTGTTGAGAAGAGAAGGATATTCCAAGCAGTGACTTACACTGTCTCTTCTTCCTTTGCTCTCTAGAATGAACACAGTCTTCTGCTTCACAGAGCCTGAGTCTGATGCCTTTTCTCCTCGTCCGTCGCTCCTCTGCGTAGAGCACAATAGGTCTCTCTCCTATCTCTTAGTAGGGAGAGGGGGCTGTCCCCGGGTACCTGCACTGCTCACATCCAGATTATCCGTGACTGAGCCAGCAGTCCCCGTGCCAACATGCGTACAGATCTGTGTTCCCCTGACTTGAAAATCCCCACATCTTCTATGCATGCACACAATCTGTCCTTTTCCTGACATTTTTTAGCTGATTAGTAAGACTGCTGTCTTTGCTGCAGCCCTCTAGCCTCTCCCTGGTCCATCCTCATTGTGAACCACCAACCTCAGAGCAAAATATAAAATACCTCATTGCTAGTGATTCCCTGGTGAATTTTTTTGAGAAAAATTTAACTTCTCTTAGTAATACCAAAGGGGGAGGTTTACAGAACCTTCCTACTACACCATGTGGGTTATCAAATTTTAGACTGTGGTATGACCTATTTATCTGCTACAATGGACAACCATAGCAACTATGGTAATTTGCCTCAAATCCTCAACACTAAAGTCTTCAGTTCCTTTCAGACTCACACCAATGGCGTACTATCTATTAGTCTTAAATTGAGTCTGTCCCAACTTTGGGATTTTCAAAAAAGTCACAAAAATTTGGGGAGGGCAAGTAGGCCAACTCTCTTTCTTATTGTTAATCCTGAATGTTCGTTAAATCTTAAAGGCAGTATTTTGAAGCCAATGCCCAAAGTTCCATTTCACAGATTGTTAAAAACACTGCAGAGCTAAAAACTGAATTAAACATTCATAGCACAAAGGCAGGCTGGTAAAATGTGATTGGGATAAGAAAAGGATTCTGGATGTAGTTGAATTTATTGGAATAGGAAGATGCTCAATGTAATAAAAGTATTGAGTTTTCAGTTTTTATACTAAATCAAGGTGGTTGTAATGTTTGCATTTGGGAAAATATGTGTATAAAGATTAAGCATAAATTTTCCAAATTAGGTCCTCCCTGGTGACGCAGTGGGTTAAAGGACTGCACTGAGAAGCTAAAGGTACTTCCACATGAGTTCGATCCCCACCTGCCCCGGAGGAGACCTCTCCTGACCCGCCCACTGCTCCCCCTCAGCAGTGTACCTCATCAATCTGCCTGTTCTGCTCCCCACTCTGTCCCTGGTGAATCCTCTCACCCTCCACATCTCTGGCCTGTACCCCAGTTCTGTATGAATAAATAAATCGTTAAAAAAAATTTTTTCCAAATTAATTTAGACATAAAATTCATTATTTCCCAAAGTCTACTTGCTTTAAAATTACCTGTGTGATTTGTTAAGAGTAATATTCTTAAGCTCAACAGCATACCTAGTAAATTAGAATCTGTGGGGCAAAGATCTGCAAAGCTGCATTTTAATAAGCATATATGGTGGGGATTTTTTGTTGTTGTTCACTAAAGGTTAAGAATCATAGCAATTGAGCAATCACAGAAGGTAAGGGAACTAATTGGCAAGGTTAAAATAGGAAATTGGATAAAACATCACAAACATTATCCTGACAGCTTAGCTGGACGTATGAAATTAAAGTGTTGATAACAACTATGAGGAGAAATGTAATGCCTGAAGAAAGAAATATAAGAAAACAGACTAGTGAGTCCAATGAAGGATTAAATGCATGAATCTAGCAGTGGTAAGCAGGGATGGGAGAGATAAATGAATGACTACATAACCCCAGTGAAAAAATACAGATATGTGTGAGAATATCACTTTAGGCTGCTGCCTACAGCAACAAAGTATTTCTGAGATGCCAGTCCTGTCTCAAAACCTCAAGTTATCCCAAGCTACACTCACCATTCAGGAAAGTAACTGGGACATTTAAAACAACAATCTCCCTTTCGTTTTCAAAACAACAGGTGTGGTCCTGACACTGTTTTCTGGTTTAATGATTTTCAAGATTCAAGGCAAACATTCTATTGTTTTCTCTGCTATTTTCTGCTGAATCTAGTTATCCTCTTTTTTTTCTCTATGGACACAAAGCTTTAAATTAACCAAGTGAATAGGAGCTGATAGTCAAATCAGTACAGCAGCTAAGAAAGTAACCGAAGAATGTCAAATGAGTATTTTATGACACTTTCTATACTCAAATCTACAAAAAAATAAAAATAAAAAACACATTTTAACACTGTGTAGTGGTTTAAAAAAAAATAGAATCACTTTTAAATTTCTATAAGCAACACAGAAGTAAAATAAACATCCATTCAGAAATTTCAGAATTATAGTAAAATCAGATCTCTAAGTTTTCTTAGAATAGATTCTTCATCCTTAACTGAGTATAACAATCTTGCACTCCTAACTCTTCTGCTAGTATCTACAGAAAAAGTCTTTTCCTCTTCATAGTGATGCCTATGCCTCTTATACCGCCTCTTGAAAAGGGTACCCACATCTCTCAAGTTTAGCAAACAGCTCACACCTATTTAATTTGTGTAACCTCTAATATTTTCCTTTGGATCTGCCGATAATCCAACCCAGTCCTTGTGTTTCTATGGTAGACACCATGCTGTTTTGCTTTGGGGCATGAAAAGATATTTCTTTTTCCTTTGAAAATACGAAAGTTAGATTTCTTTGTAAAATTCCATGTGTTTTATTTGGGTACCTAGAAACTATTATATCTTGTGGGTATGTATGCTCCAACAGTCTTTTCATCCCAAAGGCTTGAGGCAGTGCCTTAACTCTTGTAGATTTAATACCAATACAAAAAGGCTCTTCACAATTGTAAGGAATTCAGCTTCACCTGGCTTCTTCACTAAGTGAGATTAACTTCAGGACAAGCTTTCCCACATTAGCCAAGAACACAGGCAAAAGTCTGAGAGCTGCAAATATCCTGTGGACTACCAGGTGAATTGTGAGCTATAAGCCCCAACACATCGAGCTCCCACACCCATAATGAACAGCAGTTAATAACCTATTAAAGGCCTACATGTATCTTTGGAAAGATATCAAATATCAAGAAACATAATCTATGCTCTAGTAATCATTAGTGCAGGAAGAATGTTAAAGACATTTTAATCCAATTCATCCCACCCTTCATTTAATATTTGGGAAAACCGAGATCTAGATATATTAACTAACTTGTTTAAAGTTACACAGAAAAGGAAGTTCCATTTCCTGGTTCTTAGGACAGTCCTTTTTCCACTAATCCACCAGTTCTTACTTAAGAATAGTTCTTATTAATTCAACGTCTGAGAATATTTTAAAAAATCATCTGAATGGGCCCTCCCTGGTGGCGCAGCAGGTTCCAGCACAGCACTGAGAAGCTAAAGCCACTTCCGCATGAGTTCGATTCCCGCCTGCCCCGGAGGTGACCACATGGCGTGGCAGACCTCTCCTGGCCTGCCTGCTGCTCCCCTCAGCAGTGTACTTTGTAGATCTACCTGTTCTGTTCCCCACTCTGTCTCTGGTGAAGCCTGTCACTGCTCCTAAGCCTCTGGCCTGTACCCCAGTTCTGTATGCACAAATAAATAAATCTTTAAAAAAAAAATTGTTTGGATGAATCTTCTTTCCCTCCTGCTCCCTCCATGTCGTGGGTTCTCTTTACAAATAATATGTCCCATTGTGGTAATATTTTGTTAAAGCTTCCTTACAGGAATTTCAAAGATAGTATTAATAAGGAAAGATGAAAAGATTTACTGCTTAGATTTTAATAATGCCGTTACCAAAACTAAACCAGGTGAAGTTGACTAAGCAGTCAGTGATGAGGCAGCCTCCTTGTTGGCATCTGTCAACATTGCTTAAAAAAACACTAAGGGGTTTCACAAATAGCTCTCTCAAAGGAAAAGTTCATAGTGCATATATTTCTTTCACTAGCATTTGAGAATATACTATTCAGCCATTGGAACCTTAAGTGGCTGTCACTATAATTTACTATCTACTTTCTTCATTCTTTACTTTAGGTCCTACTGAAGTGAAAAGTTTCCCTTGGACTATGCAGTCTGTCCTATGTTGTTTCTTTTTGAAAATACAGATGATTGTTACAATTTTAAAATAGTAGTAGATGCTCAATCTCTGCTTGGAGACAAAAAGCAGGAAATAGCATCACTTCCAACATTATGGTGAAAAAAATTGGAGAAACAGCAAATTCATGACTTCTTTTGAACTTTGCAGTGTTAATGTCATGGACAACCAAATGGCTCAGAATCTAGGCAGAAAGGCCTTTCCAAGGAGAGCCAAGTAAATGCTAGTTAAAAGAAGAATGTAATTTCATTATATTAAAGTAAAAGTTAAACACCAGTAAGAAGAGTAGAGCTAGAGAGATAGGCAAATTTCTAGTGGCCAAGTGTATGAGACAGGTAAAATTTCAAGTGACAGCACATATAAAGCCTAATCCTTCCACTCCACAAATCTCACTGGAATGCTGGTTGACCTGGAAAGAAAATCCCCTATTCTTGTAGAACTAGAAAAATGGAGAAGTAATCACAGTAGAGGGGCTAGAAATTTGTACATCTCCCCTTCTCCTAACCGACAGAAAAGTAAGGGCACTGGTATGTGGATAAAAGGGGAAAACACTATCACATTAGTAAAATTCCATTTCAGCTGGGGGAGTAGTATAGGAAATATACCTGAACTCCTAAAATACAGGTAAAAAGTTTTGACATATCATGGGGGAAAATTAATACACCACATCCTCAGGATATAAGGACAGAGTGGCTGCCTAAGACTGAAGCTTAAATAAAAACACCTCACTCCCAACCCCACAGCCAGCAATAAGCATTGAATCATACATAAGTAACTTGTACGTAACATCTATCTGAAGCATAAAACAAAGAAAAGACTTGAGACTAAAGATAGAGCAATTACTGAATAAAAATTTCTCTCTCAAACGAACTCCTATCCTCCACAACAAGAAAAAAATCCCTAAATGAATGTAAAACCTAAAAAAACAAAAACAAAAACAAAAAAAATCAGGGCAATCATAACAACAATAAATCTCAAACTCTGACAAACTCTTAACCAGATGATAAAATCAAATCCAGACACTAAATCTATGGCTTTAGGACAATGTATGCCTATTTCCAAAGATAATGATTATTTACCTCAATCTCTAATGTTCAATAAAAGAGTTTCAATTTCAACAAAAAAAGGACAAAGTATATAAAAAGGTCTAAAAAACAATACACTCCCTAAAAATACACTCATTATAACCAGAGTCTGTATGACAAAAGTTTGAATGTCTGACATAAAACTCAAAATTACTATTATCCCAGGTTCTCAGTGGAAGACACTATCACTTGTGCTCCCAGAGTTTCTAAAGGACCCTGTGCTCAGTTCCAGTCACTCTCATCTGTGCACGACAAACAGTCCATACAGCGCAGGGGAAAGAGAGGAGAAACTCCTATCTATACCGCCAAAGACCAAAAAAGGAGCTCCAGACTCAGCTCCAGTTCTTACAGACACAGTTCACAAATGGTTCACTGACTCAGAAACCCACTGGGCAACTCATGACTGTACTTCGCAGACCCAGAAAGGCCTCTATAGTTGGCTCTGCCCATCCAACAAGGGTTAGGGAACAATCGAGCTTACTCAAAGACCTGGTAAGGGGACACATATATTTACAATTTCAGAGCCAGGACTGATCTTAAGTGTGGAACCTGAAACAGCCCTCAATTTCAGTGCCAACCCCACTCTCACTGTTTCAGGATCAGCCCAGTCCATGCAGGAAGCCATCTCATGACTACGAATAAAATTTCTTAGGGACCGGGCAGGAGTCACATGAGTCCTCACATCTGAGAGTAGGTCCACTCACAGAAACCCTAACTGTGAACTTCAAGGCAGTGATCTCTCAACCACACTCTTGAAGGCAGTTCAATTCCTGAAGTACCAGAAAGGATCCACCAACCACTGACTCCTCCATAAACCCAGTGACAGCATCATAGCCAGCTCAAAGTCAAGATGTTAGAGGTAATTCCATTAGCTAAGGAAATCAACAAGGTCTTTCCCTGCCAAAATCAGATGCACACACACACACACACACACACACCTGACATTAATTTATCAGTTCTGATGTTTCAGGGTTACTTCCAGCAAAGGCAATTTTCCTTCTATGAGGTACTTTTGAAAGGATTAGCTGAATTCATTAAGGCTCCTATAATTAAACCCAAAAGTCCGCTAAAGCAGTACTTAACAAACTTAAATGTGCCTATTATCAGGTAGGGTTCTTGTTAAAATGCGTGTTTTTATTAAGTAGGTATGGAGAGGGAACCTCCAGTCTGACTGCATTTCTTGCCAATCCTCAGGTTAATGATGGCGCCATGATCTACAAACAGCATTATGTTGAAGAGGGAAGCCATAACTGCTTGAACATATCAGATGTCATACAGAGGTCCCAACTCTTCCTTGTTTATCTTTTTTTACATTTTAATCTAGTTATTTTCTCTCTGCTTAAGAACCTAACAGTTCTCAAGTCTACTTGGGGGCAGACATACCACTTTCAACTATTCCAGTCTGGACTGAGACTATCATCTCCAAAATTTTCATTACACTGAGCTTTTTAAAAGACATGCTTGTGAAATATGCCCATCTGGTATTTTCAGCTAACGGTCATAATATTTTTTTTAAAAGTGAGGGGTTAACTAGCTGTCCCTCTGGTAGAAAAGAATAATTTATAATCATATTGAGAAAATTTTACTGTGGTGAAAAAAAAAAGGTTGTGGACATAATCTATGGGAAAGCTCCAGCCCTAAGTCAACTGTTTTAGAAAGAGGAGCCTAGGAGGTGCTTTCCCACATATGTGCACATCCTTCACGTTCAGTCCACAAGTGGCAAGTGCATGAAGGAAGTATCATGTATATGACTTATGACAGCAACTATTATCTTCATTCTGTCTCTTTAAGCCCCTCAGGGAGCAAGAAGCCCCGTCTGTTTCAGGATCTACTCCTACATTAATTTCACCTGTGGGAGACTAATGTTTTAAGACTCACAGTTAATTGTCCCTGGAAAAAAGGATATGCTCAAAAACGTACAGGAAAACCCATGGAATCTATGGAATATCAATCATAATCTAAAAATAATTAATCCCTCAAGATAAGTGACTTAGCAGGAAACGGCACGGATTTTATTAAAGACAAAAGACCCTATTGCATTCCCTGAACGGTTTAAAAAGAAAAGTCTGTTGACATCAAACATGTCGCCCACATGGATTAAATTAGGTCACTCTTTGTGTTACAGTTTAAGATTTCATAAAGTACAGCTTGTGGTTAAATCATGTGTTACGGTTCTGAAGGGCTGGTTGATGACTTCCCAATCTTTTCAATATTGTACCACGGGTGATATTTACCCAGCAACCACCACAGCACTCTTCAATCTGGTCTTAATAATGCAACCCCCAGTTTTGTAGCCCACTCCACATTTCAGTTCTCAATAAACAAATATTTGTGGTGTGTTCGTGGGCTGTTTAACTGCTAGCATATTTGGCAGAAATATGAAGAAAAGGGACACATCTGAGGCCCCTGGGTTAAATGCTGTTGGGAATGAGGTTTCACTAAAAGTACCAAGACCTTTTTTCTTTTTTGGAAGGTTTAGTGACAGCTGATGGAGATTAAACTGGGACAGCTATTCAAGGGGGACAATTCTTGAAAAGCATCTAATGAGGAATTTTTCTTCTACATTCTATGGTTCTTCCTCTCTTTAAGGGCCCCCAATGCTAAAGCATTAATGGGTTTTCAGATAAGCAGGAAACAGAGAAGACAATGGAAGAGAGAGATTTCCTTTATACATATGCAAGGTCTCCAGATGCTTCAGTTTCTGAAGTTCTTAGCACGAATCTGGGCATAGACTTAACCACTTGGGAGCTCACATAGGCAAGGAATGTTTATTCATCTCAATATCTTCCTGTTTCCAGGATTACAGGCTGTCAAAAACAAAGACATCAGCAAGTCCATGCTGTCTGTCTTGTTTCACTTAATTCATTTTGTTTGCAGTCATAACAAGCATGTTATTTATTTAGTTGTAAGAACATACCAAAGTAAGGATGCATTCACTTTAATCCTTTAATTTAACAAGATCACATACTTTAGGAAGCCAAAGGCTTTACAGCAAGATTAGAATAAAGGGTTCTGTTTCCTCTTAGATTAAAATAGATATCCTGAATATTTGATTTGTGGTATATCATTATGTTTGATATTTAGGTGCTCTCTTGCTGAGGCCTAAATTAGTATGTTTATTAAATTCCCTCTAAGTGGCATTTTACCCACTGTGTTTACATTTAGAATCATCTTTCATGATAAAGTCTGTCATGAAATGGGAAAATTGATTTATTGCCTACATTTCTTCCAAGTATGGTAGCTAAGACCCATCTGTCAACAGAAAGTGCATGCGCGCACACATGCACACACACACACACACACACATTGTTTCCTTAAAATATCTATGGCCCTTTATCCCTACTTAGTTCAGTTTTTTGCCAGCAGGAGATGGTATTAAGTCACTTCTGGTTTCCTGCCCATCTTTTTCTATAGTATGTAATCTCCTCACACCTTTAGGAGGCCAGACTAGGCTGGCATTTAGTATATTGTCTAGTCGATGAAGTTTAGGCACAAATAACCTTTTGAACAGGGAATGTTCACTGCAAATCACAACTCAAGCACCTAGGCTAAAGGAATAAATTGAGATACATTTTTAATAAATTTAAAATAATCAGTTTGCCTAAAGAAAACCATTCCCAAAATATCTCCCAAAATGTGTTAATCTGTGAAAGGAAACTTTAAATGGTTAAAATAGCAAAAAGGTCATGGAAACTATAAATCGGTTTCTAGCCTTTATTCAGATGCCTTGCCCTTTCACGCCTACCTTCTGCCACCCCCACCCTCATTCTTGGCTTGCTGGCCTGAGAAAAAGGTCTCTAACAAAGAGGTGAAGTGAAGGCTGATGGCACAGAGCTCTGTTTCCAAAATCCACAGCAATGGCTGCACTTTCCACAGCAGTCTTTCCTTCACATAGAAAAAGAGAGAAAACCCTCCTTGCCCCACCTCACTTATTATCTGCCCAGTCCTGTGACATGTCTAACCTGTGGACCCATGACTGTCTATCCACTACCATATAGGACAGCCTGTTCCAAGTCTGCATGACTCAAACCACCACCAAAGCACACAATCAAAGCACGCTCATAAAACCTGAGGCCACTGAGATTTATCAGATTAACTTACCCAAACACCTCATGCCTGAGGAATTGTGCTCAGAAGAGGGAGGGAAAGGAGGATGATTTGAAGAATGACTGTCACGAGGGCAGTTACACAAAGAAAAGTAGCATGTCCACCATCCAGAGGGTCCTGTGGCAAACAGCCCTGGTCCCTGCCCCTCCTTCCTCATCCTATAAATCAGATGATGCTCCAGATACTATATAGAGCAATCCACTTAATCCTCTTAACAAGTCTAGTGGAGGTGACAATGCTAAGAATTATTAGTATTATGCCTTCCATTTTACAGATGGGAAAACAGAGGCACCGGACAGTTTAGTTGCATAAGACCCCCAGAATTTAGGCCTTCAGACAGGTAGAATGAGTAAACACAGTAAGCTGGGCTCAGAGAGTCCATTCCTCAACACACTTTATATTAATTTTATGATGTCCCATAAAGCAAGGGACTTAATCTTTCAGCCCCGAGGGAGTACTTAGGAAACTAGAGATAAAAACATATCATGGCCCTCCCTGGTGGTGCAGTGGGTTAAAGCACTGCACTGAGAAGCTAAAGCCACTTCCACATGAGTTCAATTCCCACCTGCCCCGGAGGTGACCACATGGCGCGGCAGACCTCTCCTGACCCGCCTGCTGCTCCCCTCAGCAGTGTACTTTGTCAATCTGTCTGTTCTGCTCCCCACTCTGTCTCTGGTGAAGCCTCTCACCACCCCTGAGCCTCTGGCCTGTACCCCAATTCTATATGTACAAATAAATCTTTAAAAAAAATAAAAATAAAAACATATCAAGCTGTGTGCGAGAATTCAATGTGACATATACATGGCAAACTGAAAGAGGATGTCCTCTTTAAAGGAATAAGGTATCTGCAAAAAGAGGGCATGAAAAGGAAACTTCACCTGCCTCACACTTTTGCTGGTGTTTTCCCGGGCTTCCCACAGATATTCTCACGTCCCCAGCCTGCTAGGCTCTGCATCACCTAGGTGACTCCTCCAGTCCTGTCTGAAGATTAATGAACAGCTGCTTATATGGGACCACAGGGCCCTTTCATCTGCAGCACAACAGAAAGGAGCAATCAAGCGGAGAATATTAATAGCAAGCCAAATCCTCATCTTCTGGAACTGCAACGGAAAACTTGGGTTATTTGTTTCAATATGTTTTCATTCTCACTACATGAACAAAATTCCTTAGCGCTAACTGGGTAAGATTTCAGGCTGCCGAGAATGATTTCCATTTACCAGAAACTGCCTTTTTCCCTTCACTTTACATTTTCCAAAGCAAGGTCCTGTTTTGATGTTATCACATCAATAAAATATGTAGTCACTGCCCACAAAGGTTCTAAGGAGATGAAGCAGGACCAGCAGAGACTGCAAACAATTGGGGAATAGAGAAAGCAGGCCCTACTCATGGAGGTCCTGCTCTTCTATGTGACCCTTAAGAAACCCTCCATGCTGCTTCGCCATCCTCTGTAAACTATGCTAATCCGCTGTGTTCCCTCCTTGCTCTAAAACCCACGGAGGCTGGAGTCACATGGCCCATTAGGGCTACCCTAACAGACTATTATAGGCTAGGTGGTTTAAACAACAGCTATGTATTGTGTCACAGTTCTGGAGGCGATAGTCTCAGGTCAATGTGTCAGCAGGGTTGACTTCTTCTGAAGGTTGTAGAAAAAGCTGTTCTCTGCCTTGTTCCCAGTTCCCAGAAGTTTTTTGGTGATTTTTAACATTGCTTAGCTTTTGGAGTATTGTCCCAATCTTGGCCTATGTTATCTCATGCTATGCTCCTACTGTATGTATCTGTGCCTGCTTTCCCTTTTTTTATAAAGACACAGAAACACTGGATTAGAGGCACACCATTCTCTAGTATGATCTCATTTGAACCTGCCTAATTATGTCTGCAAGCACCTAGTTCCAGGTAAGGTCACATTTTGAGGTAGAAGGGATAAGGGCTTCATATCCAAATTGGCACAGGAGCTCAACTCAATTAAAAATAATGAACCTGGCCGTTTCTGGTGGCGCAGCGGGTTAAAGCACAGCACTAAGAAGCTAAAGCCACTTCAGCATGAGTTCGATTCCCGCCTACCCCGGAGGTGACCACATGGTGTGGAACACCTCTCCTGGCCCACCTGCTGCTCCCTTCAGCAGTGTACTTTGTCGATCTGCCTGTTTTGCACCCCACTCTGTCTCTGGTGAAGCCTCTCGCTGCCCCTGAGCCTTTGGCCTGTACCCCAGTTCTGTATGCACAAATAAATAAATGTTTAAAAAATAATAATAATAGGCCCTCCCTGGTGGTGCAGCGGGTTAAAGCACAACACCAAAAAGCTTAAGCCACTTCCGCATGAGTTCGATCCCCAGCCTGCCCTGGAGGAGACCCACATGGCGCGGCAGACCTCTCCTGACCCGCCCACTGCTCCCCTCAGCAGTGTACTTTGTTGATCTGCTTGTTCTGCTCCCCACGCTGTCTCTGGTGCATCCTCTCACCCTCCGCATCTCTGGCCTGTACCCCAGTTATGTATGAATAACTAAATCGTTAAAAAATAATAACAATAATAATAATGAACCCTTTTCCATTTTCTTCATAAAAAGTGCCCAGTCTTAAGTTTCCACTAAAATGCCAAGATAGATATAAGAGCTCAATGTGAGATAGGAGGAAGATTACCAACAGAAATCTTAAAATAACAGGGTAATAATAGATTGAGTCAGTGCTTCTCATACTTGAAGGTGCATGTCAAGCACCTAGGGAACCTGTTAAAATGCAAACTCTGATTCAGCAGGTCTGTGGTGAGCATTCTGCATTTCTAAAAATTTCCCAGACACTATGGATACTGCTGGTTCATGAATCACATTTTGAGTAGCAGGGATTAAATGATAGATTCGCAACTACATAAAAGAGATGAATGTAGAAAGGATTTATGTGAGGGACTTTACCTTCATGAGATCATGCTATGACTATCCCTCCCCCTGCCCTGCAGAAGGAAGAGATGAGTATGTAGGAGGAGGTGCTTCCCAGACCCCTGCCTCATACAGGCGACAGCAGTTGGAGCTTTTAGAGTTTGCTCCCTGACTTCTAGATTTTGAGTAGAGAGGGCTGAGTCTGATTCTTACCTGGGAAACCTAACAGGTCAGAAATTGAGCTGCTGATTGCCCTGATGGCAGGGGAAATGAGAGGTGACAGTGTTAGAGTCAGCCCAAACTCGAAGACTCAGAATAGTAATTAACAAGTAGCAGAGAAGGTCAATGAGAAAAAAGAGAAGATGTGAACCACACCTTTTCTCAGACTGTAAGCTTTCACCTTGGGAAGGGGAGAAGAGGTAAGCCAAAATGAGACTGTGCTGTCAGCTTCCAAAGATTAAAATATTCTACCACCTCAGAGTGAGAAGAAAAGTCACAGGATTGCCAGAATTCCAAACAGAAATTAAGGAAGGATGACTTCCACTAAGTGTGTTTAAAGAGACAACAGGAGATAAAAATAAAGGTGATTTTAGGAAATGACGCTATGAATCCTACAAATTCAGTGTGCTCGCAAAAGCTCTTTTTCTCCTTGGCAGAAGGTAAGCCCCAAGAAAGCAGAATCCTGACTATCTTGTTCTGTGCTGTTTTCGTGGTTTCTATATTTGCTTGTGCAGTTTGTGTACCACAAAAATGGCACCATGTCGAACAGGAGAGGATACAATTGTAGACATCAGAGACAAAGGTTTACTACCAAACTTACCCACCAAAGGTAGTATAATATTCTTCTCAATAGTAAGGAAACTATGACAATTTTCCAAGAGATGTAAATAAAATATCTTCAGGAAATCAATCCTCACAAAAATTCCTCTCAAGCCCCTATATATTTTAGGCCCTGAAAATTCCCCAGCATATAGTGAACAGTCAATTAAAATTTTTGAATGAATGCAGTTTCCTATTAACCTATTCTATTAATCAATATTGAAACAATAACTAATATTTTAGAAGTAAGTTTCAGAATGACTGCAGACCATAAGAGAACCTGCCAAAAGGCTAATTTCAGAATTAACATATAGAAATGGGCAGGCCATAATGACACAAAGAGAAAATATTTTTATAATTAAAAAAAATCTGAGGGTAAACATAACAAAAACTGCACTATCTATGTGGTGGTGATGGGGGGGCACTTTACAATCCCTGCAAAGATTTCAAGAAATAGAAAAAAATAAGAAATGGCAAGCAATAAGTCTTATCCTTGAGCACATTTCAACCCCTGAAGACACCATAATTGGAAGTAGATAAGAGTGCTGAAATCCTGTAACAGGTGGATGATAAAACAGCAAGCTCTTCATTTCTGTCAGTGTACCCCCATTTTAAATTGTGTGTCTGACTAATCTGAGGGATTATCAGTAATACTAACCTTTTCACTTCTTACAGTTGAGCATATGTCTAGGATCACTCAAAAGTTACATGCACCCCTAACAGACTTCACTAAATGGAAAAGAGATGTAATCAAAGAGAACTGATAAACCTAAAGACAGCCATTGCATTCACTATGGAGAACTAGAATCCCAGGAAGACCTACTTCCCTTGTGCCTCCTCCTAGCACACTCATGAATGGGCCTGCGCTATTGATGGCAAATGTGCCCTGGGATAACACTGCAAGGGACTTACCACTTGTTTTTCCTGGAACTGAGTCACTTGTATGAAACTTTATCAGTCATTCTCAGCTCAACTATTATCCTCTCAGAGAAAGTATCTCTAACTACCCTTTTTAATGCCCTCATTTTTTTTTAATATTTATTTTGTAGAAAAACTGAGGTATAGGCCAGAGGTGTGGAGCATGAGAAGATTCACCAGAGACAGAGAGGGGAGCAGAACAGGTGGATTTACTGAAATACACTGCTGAGGGGAGCAGTGGATGAGACAGGAGAGGCCTGCTGTGCCATGTGGGTCAGTTCCCTGGCTGCGATCAAACTCATCCTGCAGTGTTAATAGCTCTGAGACTTGAACTCCCAGACCACCAGGGAGGTCCCAAGACCTCTTACAATTTTTTTTTAATAATATAGTATTTTATTTTTATATCTTTTGTGCATTTTTCATCTCAGTTGTAATCCCTGTGGTAATGCCCTCATTTTAAAATATTCTTCACTGGCCTTTTCCCTCTAAAATCTTATTTATTATCTATCTTTCCAGGATAATGTGGGCAGGACATTATGTCCCTAACATCTAGAATTTGCAGTTCTCATGGCCATTATTTCCTATTTCTTTGATTTCCTTTGCATTACTCTCCACTTATTTAATTTTTATTGAGTACTTAGTTTGTATCTAGCATTATTCTATGTGCATGAATACCGCAAAGGAAAAAAACCAACTGAAATGAGTCTTTGAGCTATATTTTGTGGAAAGAGCTAGATGAAAAATATAATAAAATATATACCACGGTAAGCCATTAAGTGCTATGTGAAAAAAATAAAGACAAGACAATACAAGTGAGTCCATCTTATATTCACTTACATCCTCTGTCACATGGTATCTACTAGCACACAGGATCTTAATCTTAGTAAATCTTAAAATTTGGTCATGTGATACATATGCAGTTGATTATACTCACTCTAGCCTCTGCTTTCATTTCCTCACTATCCATCTCCTGTTCCCACATAATCAAAATCCCAACCATTGCAAAGATAACCAAAAGGATAAGTTGGAATTTTATGGTGGAAGTATGAAATGAAAGACTGGAAAACTAACAACTTGGTGGTCAATTGTGAGACATAAAGTATCATGGAACAAAGGGGTGCTATGACAATAACTGTATTTTCATAAAAAGATTAATCTGCCCTCTTGTATTTATGGATAGAAAGGCAAATTGAAATTCTTTATCTAAAGTTTGAAAAAGTCCACATGAATGTGAGAGAAGGTTTTAGTACTTGAAATAGTTAGCAGAGCAAAGTGCAGAATGTAAAGGAAGACATGTTCTAAGAGTATTTGTAGGAAATTCAATAGATTGGATATGCTGATTGAAAATAAAAGAGGAGTTACATGGGACAAGGCTTAATCTACAGCACGTGGGAGAAGTATATTGTTCAGAGAAACAAGGAAGTAAAGGAAATTTGACTGAAAGAGGAACACAGTAGTCATTTTCAAATTCAATGGAGATGTGATTTATCTGTGCCAAGGTGCCAAGAAGGCAGTTAGACAGAGGATTTTAAATTATAAGAATTATCAGTTAGAAATAATGGTTTTCAAAAGCACAACTTACACCTGACCCCAATTTAGCTTGCTGCAGTCACTTAGATTAGTGCAGCAGCCACAAGTCAAACTGTGGCCAATGACAGGGAGCCCCCTTCCCCCAGAGGGAGATTCAGAGGCGAGATGCTGCTGAAGCTGGGGTGGCAAGCCAGAATCCTGCTATAGTGCAACTTACTAAATTATTCCTTGTTATATTAATGGGATACCCAAGGCCCAGTATAGGTCTCTGCATTTCTCCCAAATACATGTTATGACACTAGACTTCATAGCAATTTATAGTAAATATAACAACTGAGTTGGATTGTAGTCATAGCGCCTGAGCAGATTTCATGCTGCAGTCACTTGGTTGTAATATCAACTAGCCTCAATCAACAACACCCACACCCAATTTCTAAAAACTTTATTCTGCAGAAGACTTGGTGTACTTCCATGCAGAACAAGCACTACATTCACAATCAACTCTCCCAGTTGCTAAAAACATGAATCTTTGGATTCATGCTTAATTCAACAAACATAGGGGAAGGTTTTTACTAAACTGGATTAATATCAATTGGAAGTAACAGTGAATGAATCAGAAAACCCCAAAATAGTGTGGACACATTTACAGAAGCTTGAGAAAGAATACATGTGTGATTTTCCTGAGTCTCAAGAGGTAAACCTACAACTTACAGCCAGGAAAACCAAGAAGCAAAGTACTACCTATAACCCTGACAAATGGAAAAATAAATTACAGAAATTATGACATAGAAGAGCAAACCAATCATTATGAGAACAATGAAAGTAACAGTTTGTAAGAGAAAGCCACAAAGAAAATTGACAATGGGAAAGTACAAGGAGATAGATGTTCTGAGTGGGCACTGACTATTGTGAATCAAGATTGGCAATGTGTCTCTCATAATTGCACATGTAACAAAGGATCACTAACTGTAGACAAAAAAATTCCTAATTCCTAATGGTGGCAAACACATTATGTGATTTCTTAAATAATTTTTTATTTATTTATCCATACAGAACTGAGGTACAGGCCAGAGGTTCAGGGGTGGTGAGAGAATTCACCAGAGACAGAGTGGGGAGCAGAATCGGTGGACTGATGAAGTATGTGGCAGAGGGGAGCAGCGGGCGGGTCAGGAGAGGTCTGTCGCGCCACATGGGTCACCTCCAGGGTGAGGGTTAAACTCATGAGGAAGTGGCTTTAGCTTTTTAGCGCTGTGCTTTAACCCACTGCACCACCAGGGAGGGCCCTATGTGGCTTTTTTAAACATGGAAAAATCCTTAGAAACCATTGGTTTCTAGAGAAAACTCATATGCTAATTTGTGGAGCTGTGACTTTGGACACCAGCAATGTAAGCATAAATAAAGAGTAAAAGTTAAGAAAATTTAATATTTCTTAAATTCTACTTTTATTAATATTTTGATTGAATAATAATGCAGAGTGCTTTCAAATCAACATTTAGCTATTCAGTTGCCATAAACTTCGTAAACTCCAAGAGGGAGACTAGGAGGAAGAAAACAAAACAATTCCATAGGAATGAAAAACTTCTTTAAATGTTAATATTTGTTCCAGAATCACTAACAGTGTTTTTGGCGTGCCTATACTTGTGTGTGTGAGCCTGTGTGTTTTGACAGAAAAAGGGAATTTTCATTACCCAAGGCACTGTGTGAAAATTTTGAAATCAAATCATTCATATCTAATGAAGCAATGGGGATGCAAATTATTAGCTAGTGTGTAATAATATTAAATAATAAGATTATGAATCACTGAATAAATTAAGGCATAGCAAACTAAACTGATAGAAATGAAATAACATATAAGATGAAAACCTAAAAGTTAACTGACATTTAGAGAGGTTGGACAATGAGCAGTTGTAAACAATTGCAGGAGTGTTATTCCCATTCTACATGATTGCAGAAAAGTGGCCACACTGCTTGCAGTGGATATGCAGAGCAGATTTCTTTTTCTGTCAATAATGAGTCAAGTCCAAAATAAGGAGGCAGGGCTAACTCTGTTTTAAATAATGGCTAAGGCCTTAAAAAGCTAAGCACCTGGTTTCTGGACCATACTCAGGCACTCTTGAAGATATTTACATTCCAAAGAGACTAAGATGAAATTATATTTTCTGAAGTAGATTTAGATATATCTCCCTCTGTGAAGATAAATTTTATTGACATTCTCTCTCTCTCTCTTCCTCTCTCTCTCTAGCAAAAGGCAAAAGACCAGAAAATAAAATGCACCAAACTTTAAAGTTTGGGCCAAAAAGGTATAGTATGTAAATATCTTTATCCAAGAACAAATAAATGATTCTTATCTATTCCATCTTTATCTAAGTTATAAATGTGATCCTTAGACAATGAAAAAACTTTAACATTTCAAACAGATATTTTACCATAAAAGTGGGTAATAACTGAAAAAAATTACTTTGAGATCATGTCAAAGTACGTACAAGTAATGCTAGCATGTTGTTAAACACTGGTCATTATTAAGTTGACCTTGGACTGAACTTGTGCCTTAAACCTCACAACTTATAGTGCAATGAATGCTCAGAATTACATATCTATGTGGTACCTTCATTGCTGCCAAATATCTCCTGGGTTTTGAAATATTCAAAATCTACTGCAAAAAAAAAATATCTAATTTTATTTAAATGCCTTTAAATGCAGATAGCTATAAAAAAAAGACTGATAAAATCAAAGTTAACATATTGTTTTCAAAATTTAGAGTGGGCTGCACTAATTGGGAAAACATTTTCTCACACAAAAGTAGTGATAAAGGACTGATCACAAAAATATATGGAGAACTGACGAAACTCAACAAAAATAAAGTAAACAATCCCATCAAAAAATGGGCAGAAGAGCTAAAA
>NW_004567107.1:29533410-29536646 GCF_000260355.1 Condylura cristata
CGGGGGGGGGGGTGCCGAGGGAAGTGCACGGGATTATGGTGATGGCACACGGGTGACTTGGTGATAAACCTGCGGGGATTACAATTGGGATGGAAACAAAATTACAAAATGATGTAAAAATAAACTGTTATAAAAAAAATTTAGAGTGGGCTGACTGCTTTTTGGTAATGAATGACCTTTCTTAAAGGAAACAAAATGTTTGAAATAATTAGCAAGCTGGCTCTTAATAAACCAAACTTGTGCTTTACCAGATATAATGTTAGATGAAACCTCTTTAAAACAATAGTTTACTCTTTAAATTATTGAGTAAATATTGCAAAAGTATGCTGTTATACTTGCCCCAGGCTATTTAATCTACCAAGGGAGCAATGAGTGTTAGATCATTTAAAATAATGACACCATCTTTCTTCCCCCAGAATAAGGAGCATGGGTGAATGTTTAATAAAAGAAATTCAAGGTCTCAGGGGAAAAAAAGCCACTTTAAACTGAGTGCCTCACAAATTCAAATTGTTTTGTTAGCACAAGTTTAACACCGACACCACTCATACCAAACAGATATCAAGCCAGTAACATGGAGGAAGACTTATTCCAGAGAACCGGAGAGGACCCTGTTCATTCTGCCTTTCTAAGAACTGTCGCTGTAATTGCTGTGATGATAGACTGGTTTTGTGGCAGCACTTATACATAATTTGATTCTAAAGAAAAGGTTCAGTGTACCCAGAATTTCCACATACCATCCCATGCCTTCTGTAATTAGGAAATCTAGGCATTTTCCTGAGTTTAATGAAGCAAAGCCTGAGGCTGAGTGAAGCAGAATCAGAGCTGTCATACGCCCCAGTGAGTTAGATCCCTGACCACATGAAGCATCTCAATTCTGTACTCCTGGATCTTGTCCCACACCACCTTCTTCATGCTGAATAGTGACTAGTAATTTTTCTAAAAGGCTAAAATGTTCCATTTTGACTTTGTATAATGCTCCCACCATTTCAATGTCTCTAGGAAAAGAGTTCACAAAGGTAACCTATCTTGTTCATTGTTCCAATCTAGGCCTATTTCTGACACAAAGGTGTCAATAAGTATGCAGTGAGTCAATATTATTGACTACTAACCCCCAGACTGTTGATCCCAGAGTTCAACCTCCATTACTAGTACAAAAGTACCATTTTCTGGATCTGACAAAATTTCATGCTGAAAGCAATTTTCAAATTAATGAAGATGGATCAGGGGTAAAATATATAGATGGATCTGTGAAAATATTTATATATATATATGTATATTTTTATATAAATTATCACTTTTTCCACTCTGATCCCCTACTCCTCTAATAATCCCTCTCATCTATGCCAATACATCTGCCCAGTCATCCAAGATAAAGACCTCAGAAAACTTCTGACTCCACCCTAACATCCAAGTTTATAATTAGTCAATACGCTGTGGAGACTCTTTTTCTTCAAATTATCTTCAATATAGTCTCCAACCTCCATCACCACTACCAGTACTGACTCTAGCCTGGAATATATCATAGTGATCCAGCCTTTCCCTCTTTTCCAAACATTCTGCTTCAAAGCAAGTCTGAGTATATTTTTTATAAAGCCAGTGGAATTATAAAATAATATTGTATTATACTTTGTGATATTTTTCAACATATTTCTAGATTTTAAAGCTAAAATTAACCAGGATAGAAACTGCATAAACTTTTGTGCATTTTCCAAATTCAACATTTCCAATATTACTTGCAAATTACGGGACAGTGTTTCATAAGAATTCCAAGTTAAATGAGTTACTTTTGTAATTTCTCCTGAAAAATGCTAAATGTATGTTGTACATGTATAGTATATGTTTTAAGTTAGCAGATCCATGATTTGCAGAAATTCTTTGAGTTGGTTTATTTAGATAGTATTGATACAGACTTTGTATTGATTTATAATGCACACTCCAGAATACATCTGGTATGTCTTTTAACTTGTGCAGAAGCAGCATGTTAATTTTTTATTATATAGTTTTAGGTTTCTTTTCTTTTTTAAAAAGAATTATTTATGCATACAGAACTGGGGTACAGGCCAGAGGATTCACCAGAGTTACAGTGGGGAGCAGAACAGGCAGAATGATGAATTACTCTGCTGAGGAGAGTAGCAGGCCAGATAGGAGAGGACTGTTGGGGCCCTGTGAGTCACCTCCAAGAGCAGGGATCAAACTCCTACTGCAGCAGCAGCTGGCTTGCAGTGCTGCGCTTTAACACTCTGCGCCACCAGGGAAGACCCATTTTTGGTTTCTTTCTTAGTGACTCAACTGGGGCTACGATATTCATCTTAAATAATTTTCTATTTAAAATTACAGAAATTTGAGGGAAATGCACGGGACTATGGTGGTGGCACAGGGGTGATTTGGTGATGGGAAACCCGCGGGGATTACAATCGAGATGGAAAAAAAAATGTGCAAAATGATGTAAAAATAAACTTTGTAATTAAAAAAATACAGAAATTTGATTCTGAAAAAATATAGAAAGTTTGATGTATCCTTCATTTGTCCTATTATTATTATATTATTGCATCATATATGTTACAACACAACAATTGTTACAGTTACTACTGCTTTATGGACTTGGATATCTTTTTTTTATTACAAAAGTTTATTTTTACATCATTTTGTACATTTTTTTTCCATCTCGATTGTAATCCCCGCGGGTTTCCCATCACCAAGTCACCCATGTGCCATCACCATAATCCCGTGCATTCCCCCCGCCCCCGTTTTTGATCCCATTCTCCACTCCACCCCCACAACATGTCTATGGTATATGGTTGTTCATAATTTTTGTTATTTTCTCGCCTGGTCCATTATACTCCTGCTATGAGTGAAACCATCTGGTATTTTTCTTTCTCTTTCTGGCTTATCTGACAATTCTTTCTTTTAATGATTTTTTAAAACTTATTTATGCATACCACAACTGGGGTTCAGGCCAGAGGTGCAAGGAGTGAGAGGATTCACCAGAGACAGAGTGAGAGAGTATGGAGCAGAACAGGCAGATCTACTGAAATCCACTGCTAAGGGAAGCAGCTGATGAGATGATGTTACTGTGCCATATGTGGGTTAGCTCTCTGGCTGGGGATCCGCCTCATACCTCTGAAACTTTAACGCCTGAACTACCAGGGAGGCCCAGTTTCACTTTTTTTGGTGGTAAAATAAATATAATCAATTATGCCATTTTATCTTTTTCTAAGTAAATATATTTTTTATGG
>NW_004567107.1:29536746-29564921 GCF_000260355.1 Condylura cristata
TGTACCACATCTTTTTTATCCAGTCATCTACTTTTGGGCATTTGGGCTGCTTCCATGTTTTTCCAATTGTAAATAAAGCAGCAATAAACATGGGGTACAGGTATCTTTTTCAATCAGTGTTTTTTTAAATATCTTTTAAAAGAGAAATATTTTAGTCTTTTATTTTTACTTATATATTTAACCATTTGCAATGCTTTCTATTCTTGTGGATTTCAGTCACCATATAATGTAATTCCTTTCAGTCTATAGAGGACTTAATTTAGTATTTCTTGTAAAGCAAGACCTGTTTGATAGTATTTATGTGAGAACATCTCGTTTTCACTTAATTTATCGAAGGATAGTTTTCATAGATACGAATTCTTGGTTGACAGGTTTTTTCTTCTTTCACATTTTAGTAAGTCATTTATCTGTTTCTAGACTCCATTTCTTCTTGAGAAAATTCAATTTTTAATCTTATTGATTAAAAGCACTTGCAACTAATATGTCTTTCTGTCTTTGCTATTTTCAAGATTTCCTCTGTCTTGTCTTTCAACATTTTGACTATGATGAAAACAAGTAGTTATCAATTTATGTTTACCCTATTTGAGGTTTGTTGAGTTTGGATCTCTTGAGTCTGGCTGAGAGTGTATGTTGCGATGATATTTCCTTCTGATTGATGTAGATGGTGCTTCCTGACCTCAGGAAATTTCCTCAATAGTGTGTGCTGACAATTATTCAGCTGAAGCCTCAAAGGAAACCTATAAATTTCTGCAGTTCTCTTTCTACACAGATCTTTTCTCTCTGTCCCTGTTTTGAAAAGTTTGGCTATTTTGGTCTCCCTCCATTCTCAGCTTTGTCTCCTTAACTCAGGGAAACTACCCAGTTCCCTGAATTTTCCCAATACTACATACACCCAGGAACGCTCCAGGCAATAGCATGGCCTCTTCATCTGCTTTCCATCTCTCAGAAATTGGCCTTTATTGTTTAGTGTTCAGTGTCTTGAAAGCATTGTTCCATATATTTTGTCTGTTAATTTTTCAAGTTGATTCAGATGGGTGAGTAAATCTAATATCTAAGTGGTTCAGCTTCCTCAGAACCAGAGGTCAGGAGCTTTTTTTTTTCTTTTTTTAATCAATGGAACACATTTAGTTGAGTCTGTTGGTTTTTTCCATCTGATTTGTTTTCCCATCACCCTTTCCCTATACACCAAAACCAACTTGGCCCAGTCTTTATCATGTAACTTTGTATTTTTTTAAGTACTTACTATAGTAAGGCTATCAAGATAGATTAAAACATATTGAGGGTGGCCTTCCCTGGTGGTGCAGTGGGTTAAAGCACAGCACTAAGAAGCTAAAGCCATTTCCACATGAGTTCGATCCCCGCCTGCCCTGGAGGTGATCCACATGGCGAGGCAGACCTCTCCTGACACACCCGCTGCTGCCCTCAACAGTGTACTTCATCGATCTGCCTGTCCTGCTCCCCACTCTGTCTCTGGTGAATTCTTTCACCATACCTGTGCCTCTGGCCTGTACCCCAGTTCTGTGTGCACATATAAATCTTAAAAAAAAAAAAAAACATATTGAGGGTGTCTGTAGTAGGCCTTGCTTCTCAGTGTTAAGACTTTCAGGTGAGTATTCTCTCTCTGCTTCATTCAGCTCCATGTGCTTTTTAACCCTACCTACTGACCCTTCTTTTTCTCATAGTTCATTGAAATGTCCCAAATTTATTTTGGTACAGAGTATTTTTAAAACCTCATACACCTTCTCATACACCTTTTCTTCATGAAAGTAGATTCTTCTCTTCACACCGTCCTTCTACAGTAAAGGAAAAACATTTACCTCTTTCTGTTTTCAGGGCTATATTTATTCTGTTTTTTTCTCATTAAATTAATTTTATTTGGGCAAAAGAACAACAATCATGTTTAAACTTAGGATGGGAAACAACACAGCAGGGCTCCATAAATAGAGTTTAATTGCAGTAATTACTTACGTTAATTATATATCAACTGATTATTTTAAGACATATTTATTGAGCACTATCAGCTTTCAGAGGTACCCATCATTCTCCCACTATCTTTTTCAGATTCTCTATCCAGGCTCAGAATAATCAACTATCATTTGACACATGGTATAATAAGTACCTAATGAAATCCCAATTAAAATTGTATTTGAGATGCTTAATTTTAGAGATAAATTAGAAATAATTACATGATTCAAGAATCCACATCAGACAGGAGAGACACAACTATATCTTGACTAACTGGAAAGGACAAGCACAGATGAAGCCTTTTAATGTGCTTTCCAAAACCTGTTACAAAACATTATTGTACCTCAGCAGATGGCACAGAGAGATGTCTTTTTATTTTTTTTGAATAGACAGTTCCCTTTCATACGCTGACTTGAGTGATTTTAGTTCTCATTATTACTGTCATCTGTTAGACAGGAAAAAAAGGGAGGGGGAGAGAGAGCACGTTATTTTCCATAAGGCAAGAACATCAGTATGGAGCCAGCCTTTGAGCATACTAAGTTTAATTTACTGAGCCGCAATAAGAAGGAGAATGCACCGACTGTCTCGTAGCTGTTCATTTCTAACAACTTATCTTCATTTGGAACTGAGACACTCCATGCTTGTTGGATACAGTGTTTTCCCTCTCCTCCCCTCACCTCACCCTTAGCTAATTTTTCTCCCTTAAGATTTAATGAATTCTGGAACCGATCATAAGCCGGTTGTTAGAAGACACTAGCCAGGTAAAAGCTTTAATATAATTTCTTTTCAAGTTCAAAAGGTCACTTCCCTACACTAGGATCACAAAAATACTTTTATTCCTTTCTGAAAGAGCTATTTCACCTCCAAGGGGGAGCAGAAAACTGCCCCATTAAGTTCACCAAGACTTTGCTGAGAGCTTCCTCTCCTTCCTGCACTATCTTTGTTCATAGGACAACATACTCATTTACAACCTCACTTGGGGAAACTATTAACAGTACATTTCTGATCTATGTAATTTGCTGCTAAAGAACACAAAAGAATCTAATAGAAAACAGCTGTTACAAAATCTACTCTTTCTGTCATGAGTGCTTCCTAATGTCGGATTGTAATTTTATCTCCTGATTGATAACACCCCATTAGCCATACCCAAATTCCTTGCTGTAAAATGACGCATGGGCACTATTTTAAGCTCCCTCCCAGATGGATATCATTAAACTCGCTTGTTCCTCAGAGCAAAAGTCCACAGTTTGGGTGGTGGAGTATGATACAGGTACTTATTGCTGCCCTGACAAGTCAAACGAGAAATACTGGTCCCAGACAATACACAGTTTTCAACATGGAGGGCTAAGGTGAGGAAAGTGATTTGAACAGAATAGAAAAAATAAAGGGCATTCTGTGCTATAAAAGCTCAGGGGCATAACACCAAAAGTAATTTACATTGCACACATTCAGGAAATATCTTTTTTGTTACTTTAGATTTTTTAATTTTTATAAGAGAAACATGGGGAGTTTCTGTTTTTACTAGTCACCTGGGAATTATGTTCAGAAATACAAAGGTTCATGAGGAAAATGTCAACTTGGGAAACCATGATTAATAATTATAAAATCAGCTCACCACAAGTCCAGCTTAGCAATAGCTAAATAAAAATCGCTCCAAAGAAGGAGGAGGGCATTTGCCATGGCAAACTTGTGTAATGATACCTCAAATGGACACAATTTCAAACTGTCATAAAGACTCAGCAGCAAAATGATAAAATAAATAAATAAATAAATTCCATTGGGGTAGCAGCAGAGAGAAGGCAAAGGAAGGTCTATGCCCAGGTTCTTGAAATTCTCATAAAAGTGGTGACTGACTCATCGAACTTTCTGGAATAACTTTAATTATACATCTAAAGCCATCCTTCACTACCACAGGTCTGACAGAGAGGCACAGAGCCATATACTATCATTAATGAGATCTATTTAAAGCACCTCAACAATTATTTTCTGATGTCTTCTAAGTCTAAAATCCAGGTACATTTCATTTGGAGTCCTAAGAGCACCTCAGGGCTTCAGTACTGTGCTTATAATAGGGAATTGTAGTTCATTAAAGGGCTCAGACACTGAAGGAAATTACCAGGTTGCACAGATAGCCAAGTTCCTGCATTGTTTGTGCGCATTTTTTCAGGAGCATCAACCTCTCTTGGGTACCCTCATTTCCTCAGAACTAGATCTAAGTGATATAGAGAAATATCCACTTCTACATTACATACTTTTTTGTCATACCCCACAGTGGATTTTCCAGAAGGTAATTAGACATGCTCAGTTTGGGTTTTCACTTTTCTCGTAAGTATCACTTGTTCCAGGAGACCTCAGAACCCTGGAGTAGACTGAGTCTGCCGTGATGTGTTCCTAAATCACCCCCCTCGTTGTTCTTCATCATGTATAAAGTTTAGAGTCTGTCTACAGGATTAGCCTTTTAGATAACCTATGATTTTGTACTGTGGATAATGAACTGACTTCTGCCTAAAATAGCTCCCAGTCTAGATTGAGGGTCTTAAAATATGGAAACTTCACGTTAGGACTCACTGATCTTACATGAATCCCTTAGCTTAGGAATTAAGAAGCAAGAACCTCTATCTGCATTGCATCTGATGGCAGCCAATCTGAGGCAGGCTTTGACTAGGATTCAAGTTTCATGATTTAACACAAGAAACTCCTAAGCACTGAGATCTTTTTTTAATTAATTACAAGGATCTGACCCAAGTTTCCTCCTTTTGGGGGGAGAGAAGGCCCAGTCAGTCCTCTCAGCTTGTTCAGAGATTCATCAAACTGCAGGAAGATATGTCCATATTCTGTGTATATGTCTCCTAAAATCTATAGCAACTTCTAAATACTCTACCAAATCTACACCCTTCAAAACACTCCCTGCCTGCTTCATGAACCCTTCTTTATCCCCTGTCCCAATTTTGTTCTCTTAGAGAATCCCCACCTCCTCCTGTGCAAGCTTCTCATTTTAGACTGTCCCAAGATGGGAGTTGAAATTAGGTAATAGTCTTGTAAACTGCAAATTCCTTAGATACTGAGTTCAAAATCTAGAGAGACTCCCTCACCCTTTCCTATCAATGTCCTTTTTTCAACTTTCAATGAATTAGATAAAAGGGGCTAATGAACATTGTTCTTTTTCCTACCCACCTGGGGTGTGTCCCCTGTTATGTGGCCTTAGGCATAGCATGTCTCCCACCTTTGGAGAGAAAGAGAAACAGATACTCTTCTCTATGGCATTTCAGGTATTTGCTTTACCAATATTGGCTTAAACATTGACTTTCAGGGGAGAAAGGTAACAAGCAGCGAGTTTATAACACAGGATTAAATGTCCTGGGGAAGGTATCAGATTCAGATATGAGGAGTGCAGCCTCTATATAGCATCCTCCCTCTGTACTGTCATATTCATGAATATACATTTTAACTTTTTCCTTCTTCTCCCTTGTCCCTGACTATTACATATGGACTTGTTAGAAATAATTGACATTATAGTTTATTTCTTAGATTGTGGGAAATGGACAGGGAATCAGGTAGAATTGGAGGAAACCTAGATAACCCCTACAGATTCCAGGTTTGGAGTGGGATGACAACATTCAGGACCATATTTGAGGATGGGCTCTATTACAAGTTCTATAGAAAGACTTGCATGCATTGTAGGAAGATAAGTTTGTCTTTTTAGGATAGCAGTATAGGGAGAAGGCATGTGACTGTTTGATAACCAATGGAGAGCAAGAGTAGGCATTTCTCTTTGTTTGTCTCCCTACAATCTGAACCCCCTTCCTAGTATTGAAGAATTCTCCATTGTGTGACTCTTGGCTAGAGAATGACCAGGTGATGTATCATGCACAATGAAAGTTTAAGAGTTAAAAGGTGATACTGCTAATAATTTATGTGGCAACAATGTATGTAACCTAAACTATTCCAGGAAAACCAGGACCATCAAATTTTAGAAAAGGCAGTCTATCTTTTCCAACAGATATGATCGAGAGGGACATAACCCCTGTCTTGCTCCCTGAATATTAGCTCACAGACATATGTACTGCTCCATCAGGTGCTCCGTGAAGGAGTGATGTGAATTTTAGTGGCTGTTAACAAATATTACTAGTGTACCATATCACGAACAGTAGCCAATTAAGAAAGTTAAAGTCTAGTCACTACTAAACATTCCAGACTGTCCAGGGGCTATGGGAACCCTTCTCTCCAAAAAAAAAAAAAAAAAAAAAAATGTTCCTTATCCTTTCAATATAACCATAACTGAGTATGGTATCTAGTCACCAAAATGATTCCCACCTAATTTTACTTCCAGGTACTCATCCAACATATATAGCCCCTTTGCACAATGAATCTGGTCTAAACTGTGACTCACTTTAACTAATAGAATGTGGAAAAGTGATGTGGCAATTCTAGACCTCAGCCTTGAAGAGAGATGGAAGTTTCTGCATTTGTGCTTTGGTGAGCTACCATAAGGAATTTGATTATCTAACCAGAGAGAATGCTTACAGAGGAAGAAGTTCTGATATAACAAAAAGTAAGAGAAGCCCAGACATTAAATTGTCCCTACTGAACTGTCAATCATATGAGGGATTCATCTTAGACTTTCAACCCAGTGAGTGCTCAAATGAGTGCATCTCCACATTACAGAGCCAACCTAAACCCTGTCAACCCTGGGAATTAGAAAAGATAGTTGTGTATAAAACCTCTAAGTACCAAGATAATTTGTTACATAGTAGTAGCTAACCAAAACAGTTTACCAGCCTACTTGGTTATTCCCATATCCTGAATATGGATATTTAAATTTTCCATTTCAGTTGATTTCTTTTCATGCCAACCTTTTTTCTCTCTCCTGATTTACTGATGACTTTCTAAACATAATTATCTCCATTTAGTTATTTATATATTTTTGCTTGAGGGTAGAGGCTTCCCAGAGTTTCTAACATGAGAACTCTACTTTTACTTAAAGATTACATGTAATAGATATAGAAACCATCTTAGTAACTATTGATTAGGAAAACATAAACTGGCATACAGCAATTAAAATGCAGCAATAGTCTTAAGAGAGCTTGTATTCTTTTCAGAACAATCACATGTATACATTCAAAAACAAAAGCAAAAATGAAGCATCTACATCAAGTTATTACTTGCTCAGTGCTTTGGAAGTTGAAAAATTTTTGAACATTTTCCATAGCTCCTTACCTGCAAAGTTCACATCCCACAGGATGGGAGTCACTAATCTGGCACATGTGTTTCTCATTCGACACCCCCTTGAGATGAAGTGGTTCCCTAAATACACTATTTCTTGGGAAAGAATAACAGTCTGGAAAGCACTGCAGCTATGCTAGATAATATGAGTGAAGACAAATAGAGTGAATATATAATTATTTTTTAATTTTTCCAACCAGCCATCATCAGAAGATAAAGGGGGAAAGAGGAATCAACATTTCTGGAGAGAAATGGCTTACACACAAATATAAAAGTTTTGCTAACAGAACACCTGAAACATAGAGATAAAACTATTCCAAAATTCTGTGAAAGGTTAAGCATAAATATCCCCTCATTCTGAGAACTTTCTTTCCCACATTTCTCCTCTAAATAATCAGGCACCTATAGATTCAACCAAAGAAAAAAATGCATTCTTTTTGGCTTAAAAGTATGCCAGAATTTTAAAAAGCTGGGCATTTTCTATAATTTTGGGGTTTTGTTCTGCATGCCACAAACATTTCTGCAAGGGAGATGAAAATAATTAGGATAAAGAGAGGGAACAACTTCCTTGTTGATAACATATCCAATTCACAACTCCTTATTAAAATAGAAAAATGGTACCCATCCAAAGTTAGGAATAATTTCTCCTCACTGTATTTTTAATGTGGATCCAGCAGTTACTTCAAATATGGTTTTTTAGTTACACAGGTGTCTCTCTGGAGATAACCCCAGGAATAGCTTATACATGTTTGTATTTAAAAGCAGGCACATAACACTTTAGAGGAACCCAAGGAGCACCTCTTGGTGATGGATGGATAGTTCAGAGCTTAGTACGAGGCCTGAGTGCTTATAACAGAAACATCCCGAATTGATATGACATCTTCATAGATGGCATTTTTTACTTTAATGACAATATTAAATAATGGCATTGGTGGAAGGTTAGACAAGTAGCAAAGGCTCAGATTTTGTCTTCTACCTTAAAAATGACCAGCATTATTTCCCCCTGGTGGATTCTAAGATTCAGGTATTGCACTTCTGCCACTTTTGTGATCATCAGTTCTTGGAATTCCTTTGAAAATACATCCATAAAGCAACTTCTCTCCAGGGCTGTTTCTCTAGATTCACTGTCACGATCCAGCCATACAATTTCAATAAATCTCAAACTAATAATTTTAAGTAGCCATCAGGATATAATAATCATTTTCTTAAATTAAAAAAAAATCTCATTTTTTGAAGAGTTGTTTTTCTCTCTCAACTAAAGCCCTAGGCCTGGCTAGGAATCATTAGCCACAGAATGGATATAAGAAACTCAAACATATTATGAAAATCTTTGAATAATTCAGTTACCAAGTCAGTCAGCCATAGAGGCAAAGGCTCAAGAAATCAGGCTTCATTAACTAGCTGCTGGCGTCACACAGAGTGTCCTAAGGATTCTGAGAACTGAAAAATATCCCATATTCCCAGTCCTCTCTGTTTTAGTATACCATAGCCTTCTTTGAATGTTAGAACATGGGGAATCAGAGGAAAGATGGGACTTGAATATCTTCCAAGTGCACATACTTAACCCAACTCCACCCAGAACACACAAACATCACTTTCTTTAATCCTTCTATCAAGCCTGTTAGCTCCTGTCTTTCCTTTTCCCACTTTCTAAATAGGAGCCTTGAAACTCAGAGCCATACAGCTATCCAAGGCCATACAGCTAATGAATGGAAAATAATAAATTTGAAGACAGGTCTGGTAACTCCATCCCCCACCTCTCAGCTCCGCATGGGAACAACCCCATAGGTTTCTCTTTCAAGCCCATGCTACCTTACTTATAGTCAGTAAGCTAGATATTGAGAGGTGGGAGAGGTCAGCACACACAACACAGCGTCTGAAGCACTGGTAGTAAAAAACAAAAAGAATTTGGCAGTTAAAAATAAAATTAAGACTATAAAATAACACAATCTATAATAATATTTTATAATAATCTATAAAATAACAGAAGGCTTTTCTTTAAGTAGAGAATTACTCACCATAGATTTCCAATTGCTAAGTATACACTATTGGGTACATACACTATTGGATGATGTTTGCTTTTGTCCAGGTTGGGAGTTTTGTCCTGATTCACAACCATTTAGTTTTTGATGAATCTAGTACACTTGCTCAGACATTCTCAATATTTATTTTCATCCAGGTTGGTCATTCCAATGGAACTTAACCCTCATTATGATATTGAATGCCCTATACAAAGGTCCTTAACTTCAGCTATTAATTGGTAAATGTAAACAATCTGGGAACAGATTGAGGAACAGCTTGTAAAGCCTATAATAAAATCATTAAAACCCTCTTTAGTCAGAAGTGAATATTTTGGTGTATAAATCTGGTGTTCTGGGACCTTTGAATCTGGCTCAAAGGAGACAATTTGTCCTCATTCTGAAGAGATACGGCAATTCTTGGCAGTAATTGGAGGTTGTTGATGAAGGCTTTAAGACAGACTATTGAATAAAAGGCTGCTTCTTACAGGGCTTTCGTCCCTACTGTTGTGTGTCAGGAAACTCTTCTGCCTTTAACACATTGTTAGATGGGAAATTGAAGACCCCACTCACAAGATCATGAAAGACTCACAGAGCTTGCTGCCTTCCAGGGAAAGGGAAAGGGGTGGGAGGATGGCGGCTGTGAGGACATGTTAGGTGTGAAGGGTGACAACCTGGGGGGACCAGGGCTCCTTCAAGGTGTTCTAGAATCATTAACTGCATGAAATAAGAACTACAATGGGGTGCTACAGTGCCTCTTATTGGGGGTATGGAACAAGAGTGCAAAGATTACAGATGACAAGTTTTGATTCTGTGACATGAGGCTTATAAACTTGAAAAAACAACTTTAATGAAATGAGTAATTCTAAACAAGTCAGTCCTCATCCCATTTTCTGAAGTTAGAAAGTTTTCTGGAAGGTCTTAGTTATCTGTGTCACAAAAACACTGTGTTCCAAGTGTGCCAAAGCTATTCTCACTGATTTCATATTTTTTGGAGGCTACAGGTAGACTGGGTGAGTCTGTTGACCTGAGCCAAGTTTTGGTGGTCACTCATGCGTGTGGTCAGTCAGTATGTGTGTTGGAAACCTATTTGTTTAGGATAACCTTTGCTGGGATGATTGAGTCTCATTTCTAAATCTAAAAAGATCAAGAAAACAGGTCAAAGATCTTGAGTATTTTTAAGGTCTATGCTTGTATCACACTAGCCAAATTAAGTCACCAGCCAAAGTTAATCACTGAATGAAATCCACTGTCATAGTGAAAAGGAAGGCGCTAAAGTCATACAACAGACTAGGGACACACTAATTGGGTCCTTAATGCACTCAATTAACAAGAAGTGTTTTTTAGGGAATAATTCTAAACAAAATTGTTAATTTGTTAAGTCATGACAATCCTCTAGGTAAAACTACACTTTCATTAGACCATACATATTAGTTAAACAAATAGGAGCAGACAATTGGTGTTATTTAACTTTATTTTTCTCTATGTTCCCTCATTAGACTTTGCCACATTTATTATAAACTAGGAAGGATGTAAATGGTGAGAAGAATGTGTGTAGTGAGTAATTTCATTTGCTTGTGATTTGGACTGCTAAATGCTGTGTGTGTGTGTGTGTGTGTGTGTGTGTGATAAATATGTAATTCTGAAGTTTCCAGCATTCAAAATCACTATAACCTACTCAGGAAACTGAAGCCAGAGGTTGGCACAGCAAAACTTTCTGCAGTACTTGTGATTACAAATTAGGCTATTAAATGAATAGCTAACTATAATGATATAGAAATAGCAAACTTAACGTTCCCCTTAGGACTTTCAATTCTACAGTTACTCACTCTTGACACTAAATTTGTAACCTGCCATTACACTCAAGTAGCATTTACCTTTGATTATTTTGGGAGAAAACGTATGGGGGGGAGGCATGGAATAAGGTTGTAAAAAGGGAGGGAAAGAGAAAGAGAAAGGATAACTGGGCAGATGATTTTTCAAAGTTCACGTCATTAGAGCTGGCATTGCCTGCTTTACCCTGATTCGTAATTCTCTTTAGGAAGCAGGTGGGGTCCACCTTCTTGTGTGTAGTTTCCCAACTAAAAGGACAGGCAGCTCTATCAATCCAAGCTCTAACTTAAAATATCAAGAGAACTTTTTGCCTTCCCCCAATAATTAGCCATATCTTACTGTTGTTCAAGCCCATCTATGTATGTTTGAACTATTCTACATTATGTGTTTAAGGTTTTAGCTCCAAACTGACCCCATCCACATTCCTAGTAGAGATAGTGTTTTGCATTGCATTTCTAAATTCTCACACCTCCTTGAAAAGTAGCTTCATAAACTCTTCCTGCTCTGCTCTTGCCAAAAGATTAAGAAAAACCTTCAAAACCCCTGCATGAGGCATTCTCCTTCTCTGAGAACTGTCCACTGAGATCCCACACTGGGGTCCACTGTTTTCTAACAGTTAATTTTTTATCCAGCCTCCCAACTTTCCTCAATTTCTTACAATGCCTACAACTGGAAAGATTTGGGGTAAATTCTTAGAACATAGGAAGAAAAACATGGAAATTGACTTTAACTTATACAAGTTCCATCCCTCTCAGAACCTTTGGTATGAACAGGGTCATTTTCTAGCTCCTGAGGTTAGGAACAATTCCAAACACCACCTTGAGCATCTCATTGTCAAGTGGCAAATCTGAGTTTTTAAAAGCAACTAGAACATCACTGCGCTGTTGTTCAGCAGGCTAAAGAGAGGCCCAGGTGAAAGACATCAGGCAGCCCTGAGGAAGGTCAAAGACCAAGGAGGGTATACAGTCCATACTGAGTCCAGTCTGAAGATGGAAAGTGGTGGAAAACATGACCCATCAGGTGTGGATTCTTGGTGAATAGAGGTGTGCAACTTGGGGCGGCAACTTTAGGTCTCTCAATTTTGTTTCCTAATAGGTAAAATGAGACCTCTGGGAGCCATAAACTCATAGCACTGTTGTGGAAACGAAATGAATTTATCAGGATAAATTCTGTACTCATCTCATACACATGAGGTGTTATTATTGCTAAGGTGTGTTATTATTTAGGACTGCCCATATACCCTAGAACATAGCATGCAGAAAGGCATATTACCATTATCCCCATCAGTAAAGGAGGATGCTGAGGTGTAAAGGAGTTAACAAGATTTGATCCTCAGTCTTTCTTTAACTCCTTCTCCCTGTACTTTACTATAGTGATTAGTATAGTGGTTCGACATACAGAATTACTTAAGACATCAACCTGTCTTCACAGTTCACGCCACGTTACAGTGAGCAAGTTGAAAGATGTAAAAATGGAAGAGGAGCACTTGAAGCAGTATGGTAATAAGAACAACAATATACAGTCATCCATGGCAATTGAAAAGTAGAGCAGTCTGAAATCATTTATCACTAGGGCAGATAAACTGCATCATTCAATGGCACTTAAGTTAACACTACATAGAAAGACAGAGCAATAGGGAATGGTATATTAATGACCCTAAACCATCAAGAGAAAGACAAATTATGTTCAGTTTTTGGCTAAAAGGGAAAACACAAGGTATATGAAATACATTTTCCTATCAAAATAGGGAGATTTTGAAAATATATGGTAATTAAAGGAATAAATTATACTTACATGTCAAAAGTCTTAATCCTACATGGCAATACATAGAGTAATAATCAATTATAGGGTCAGAAACATCTTTAAAATTCCTCTAGTCTTAATCCCTGTTTTATTTTGAGGGTAATAAAAATGCAGACTCAGAAAGGTTAAGCCACTTTTCCAAAATAACACTGTTAATTAGTAACAGAGGCCCTCCCTGGTGGTGCAGCCAGTTAAAGCACAGCACTAAGAAGCTAAAGCCAGTTCAGCATGAGTTCGATTCCTGCCTGCCCCAGAGGTGACCACATGGCATGGCAGACCCATGGCGGACCTCTACTGACCCGCCCGCTGCTCCCCTCAGCAGTGTACTTCGTAGATCTGCCTGTTCTGCTCCCCACTCTGTCTCTGGTGAAGCCTCTCGCCACCCCTGAGCCTCTGGCCTGTACCCCAGTTCTGTATGCACAAATAAATCAATCTTTAAAAATAAATAAATAATAATTAGTAACAAAACTGATACTTGAGCATTGAATTGTTACTGAAAGTGCTGATTGACTGCTTGACATCAATAGTGATAAGGTTCAGTTTGCATCTCAACTTACAATAGAAATCATGGGGAGATTCTAAAAGTCCTGATACTTAAGTCACATCAAACTTTGGTTATTTTTAAAGTTCCACAAGTGATTGTGCTATGCAGTCAAGGCTAAGAACCATTGACTTAGATCAATAATAATAACAATAATTTATGGTACATTCACTAAGACTCACATAATATCTTAAGTGTCGAGGTTATAGAAGAGATTAATATAGCAGTTGCCCTCTGGATGCTTAACCTGGCAAACTAGCATATGAACCTAATCATTGCAAATAAGTGTAGTAGATGCTAGAATTAAGTTAAGCACATTGGAATCATTTGGGAATCTTGAAATAATCAGAAAATCTAGAGGCAGTGCCTTAGTGGCAGGTATTTTTTTTAAAGCTCCTTAGGCCAGGTTTCCATAGCTGTATGGACACCTAATCTTTGACAAAGGAGCAAAGAATATGCAATGAAACAAAGAAAGTTTGTTCAACAAATGTTGCTGGGAAAACTGCACTGCTACATGCAAAAAAAAAAAAAAAAAATGAAGTTAGACCACTACCTTGCACCATACACAAAGGCCAACTCAAAACCATAAAATATCTAGAAGAAAAGGTAGGTGAAACACTACATGACATATACCTCAGTAACATCTTTAAAGATACATCACCCAAGACAAGGATAGTGAAGGAAAGGATAAACAGATGGGACTACATCAAGTTAAAGAACTTCTGTACAGCAAAAGAGACACTACACAAAACAAACAGACACCACACTGATTGGGAGAAAATTTTTGCACACAATACTAATGATAAAGGACTGATCACTAAGATATACAAAGAGCTGATGAAACTCAACAAACATAAAGTGAACAACCCTATCAAAAAATAGGCAGAAGAGCTACAAAGACACTCACTTCTCCAAAAAAGTGTAGACAGCCAACAGGTATATGAAAAAAAGGTTCCATACCACTTGTAATAAGGGGGATGCAAATCAAAACCACAATGTGATACCACCTCACATTGTGAGAATGGCACATATTTCAAAAACTATGAGCAATAAATGTTAGCAAGGTTGTGAAGAAAAAGGAATTCTCCGACAGTGATGGTGGGAATGCAAACTAGTACAACCACTATGGCGAGCTGTGTGGAGGTTTCTCAAACTGCTAAAAATGGAGCTTCCCTACGACCCAGCAATTCTACTCCTAGGTATCTACCCAAAGGACACAAAGACAATAATTCAAAAGGACACCTGCATCCCTATGTTTATTGCTGCTCTGTTTATAATAGGGAAAATGTGGAATCAATCCAAATGCCCAGAAGTTGATGACTGGATCAAGATGATGCGGTACATATACACAATGGAATATTACTCAGTAATCAAAAAAAATACACTCATGCCATTTGAGGCAACATGGATGGAGCTGGAAAAAAGATCATGCTTAGAAAAAGACAAATACAGGATGATTTCATTCACAGCAGAAGTGTAAAGGATCAGGGAAAAAAACATATATATGTATGTATGTATATATATGTGTGTGTGTGTATGCATACATATACATATATATGTGTATATATATGTATGTATGTATGTATGTATGTATATAGTAATTGTAATAAAGTAAAATCAAACATCAACTAACAATTATCACCCAGAGGTATCCTAGGTATCCTACAGGGGAGGAGAGGAGAATGGTATCAAAACAAGGACAGGAAGAGCACACAGGACTGTGGTGATGGCACATGGCTGAAGTGGTGATGGGAAGTCCACAAGGATTACAACTGAGATGAAAAATGTACAAAATGAAAAATGTTGCAAAAAAATAATATATATATATGTATAATTTTTAAAAAGAAAATAAAACCACTATATTAGCCCTAAGTGTCCTATCATGAACAACTCCACCTCCAACCCTCTCCAACTCCACCTCCCAAGCTATGGGTTGGAAGAGACATCACATTTGGACAGAAGCAAAGGGAACAGCACAGACATGGAGACATAAGACAGCACAGAGTGTCTGAGAAACTATAATAATTTGGGATTTCTGGGAGTCCAATGAGGTGAAGGAGTGAACAGAAGTTTAATTAAATTGGAGCTAGAGGCTAAGGTGTGATGGTTTAATAAACGACATTGAAGAGCTTGAAATTTCTGTGAGCTATCTTTTCATTGTGCATCTAATCAGCTTTAGAAAATGATACAGAATACAAACAAAAAGTATATTTATTACATATATCTACTACTATCATTAGCTAGCATCTCAATGCATAGATTACACTGTGGAAGAGGGTTTTATTAACAATTAATCTTAATAATTTCTATTTATCTCTGGTTGACTCTTTTTCAGATATAATTAGGTCAAAGTTCTTTTTAGCTGATAAAGAGCTTGTAATTCAAGTTCTGTTGTTGCCTTATTGCTTTATGTAAGGAGATTGCCCATTTTCTAAAAACTTATTTGGTTAAAATTTTATGACAGAAAAGTGCAGTTTAGCAGGTTACAAGAATATTTTTCTACCACTCTGTGTTGGTTACCTCAATTCCAGATATATGACACCCAGCAGACTTTGGGTGCTAGTATCACCACCTCTATTACATGACAACACACCATTATTTCTCAGCTCTTTAAAATCATGAGGGTGTTCCTTGATGTTCCTTCCTGTAACCTATCAGATCAATGAGAACATTCTTTAAAGAACACTGCTATAGTCATCAACAATGCACCATAAATGAGTGATTCAAGGACAAAATATCACTTATGGCAACAGCAAAGATAAGGACATCTAATAATGGAGGTAGAAAACCAACTAGATAGTTCTAGCAAAGATAAAATAGGATTAGACTCAGGATAAATAAGACTGTGAGAGCAAAAATAATGAGAAAATGTAGTATTGTAGAAATTTTTGTTACAGATTTAATATTTATTTATACATACAGAACTGGGTACAAGCCAGAGGTGCAGGGACAATGAGAGGATTCACCAGAGACAGAGTGGAGAATAGACAGATTGACAAAGTACATTGCTGAGGGGAACAGCAGGTGAGACAGGAGAGGTCTGCTGCACCATGTGGGTCCCCAAAAAGTAAGCTGGTAAGATTCAGGGATGTGGGGGCAAGGAGAAAGGGAAGGGTCAAGTGTGACTCTTAAGTTTTCTTCCATAAAGCATTAAGTTAGCAAATAAACAGTGATAGCAACATCGACAAAGGTAACTAGCTGCACTTGACACATCAACTGTCAGGGTTTTTGAGGTTTTCCCCCCTCTCCTTTTTGAGATTTCACCCATGCATTATCTTTGATAAGAATCAATGCAGATTCAGAGAAGCTTATTTCTTACATTTACATGAGAAGTAAACCAAAACCACCAATCAGCGCAAACTAGCTCTTTCCACCACCCTCCAGCCTTTAAAGAGATTTAAGCCATGAGACAATCAAAGGAATGATGAGCCTCCCAATCAGCATCAGTATCTTAACTGCCACAGAAAACCAGCCATGGAGGCGCATTATAAAGTTTCCGTGTTCTGTGTCTACCTGGTTGTCAGTACTCAAATTTCTTTTGCATTTAAACTGCTGTCATCCCAATAATATTATTCACTGTTAGCAAGGACTCCCAGTGCTGTACCACAAACACAGGACACGATGCACACAATTCTAGGAAGGAATTGGCAGGATAATATCTTCCTCTATCATGTGAGCAATTACCTGCTTTCTCTTTGTTTCCTTTTGTTTCATGACATACAGTGTACACAATCCACATGCAACTGTGCTGAGTTATGACACTTTAAATATTTTCATTATAAGTATTAAATGCTGACATAAACTCAGCTGGGCTACAGCAACATGAGATAAGAAAGAAGAATCAGTATCTTTTAGTGACATTATATTATGTAATAATATAATAAAGATAATAATTATATTTATTGCTCAATGTAAACAAGATATGAAGCCTATCTTCTTAGAAGAGTCATAAATCTAATAAGAATATTATAACAGATAGGACCCCCCGATAAAGTAGAACAAGTCTTCTCTTCCACCTCTGCAGTAATTCTGCATCCACATCAAATATGATGTTCACGCTCTAATGAGTATCGAGAAGCTATCTTTTATTCACTTCACCTCTAACTGTAAAGCCAAATAATTCATGTCATTAGTGAGCTATCTACTGGCATGTATGTGGTTATTGGGTAATGTACTTGGAAGCTGGGGAGGCAGGGAAATCCATACTTCCAAAACACTAACAATGTAAACCAACAGCACTTCAATAAAAATTTTAACAACAACGAAAGAATTAGGATGGAGAAAAAAGGAATGAAGATTTGCATATGCCTGTGACCTTTTATTCCATTGTTTTCCATGCTTGCCATGAAGCTTCAATATCCCAGGTAAGCAGTGATCTGTCCTGTAGTTTCCCACACATGCTGGTCTAGAAAATCCATACTTGGGTTGGGGCAGAAGTATCAGAAACCTCATTTTGACCACGGATCCTGCAAAGAAGTTGGCTACTTAGGAATATTACTGTCAGACAGGCTCCATAAAATAAAATAGGGTAGGTAGTGAAAGCTGGTAAGGTAACATAGGCATTACCAGGAACATCATGACAAAGGTTTAATTTCATATACTGCAATATTTCCCAAATTTAGTGAGCATAAGCATTATGATATGATCATGTCATAAAATAGATTGCTGAGTCCCAGTCCTAGAACTTCTAGATCTGAGATGGGTCAAAAATTTTCCCTGCCACTTGGCTTTGGGTTTGATCAGGTAACTTGCTTCCCCAATGTAATGTTGGTAAGTGTGCAAATGACTAAAGGTTTAACATATCCTTTCATGGCTGGCCTTCTTTCTGTTGTTACATAGTCTTGCCAGACAATTTCTGAAGAGGATGAGGGTTTAGCAAGTGACTCACGAGGCCACCTTACATCAGCCTATCAAACTCAAGACCCTTAAATATCTGAGTTCAGTCAAAAGTTATAGAGTCATCCAGTCAAGATCAGCTTTCTTCAGTCAACCCTGAATCGACCTGTAGCTATGTGAGAATATTCAGTATATTTAGCTGCAGAGTTGAATGTGGTTTCCATACAACATATTCGATAGCAAAAGTAAAGTGGCATGGCTATCAACAGGCTGACCATGAAGATTTGAAGAGAAGCAGGAGACATCTACAATCATACAAAAATGAACTATGAATAGACTTATGAGGTTGATGAGCACTATTTTTGGAGGAAAACATCAAAATAGGAGTCAAAATAAATATTCAGAAATATAGCTATAGACACAGTCCTGTGAATTAAGATTAGAAAACTGAAGCTAACAGAAGATGTATCCTATCTATATTAACAGAGTATAATAACTGGTTGGAACCAGGTTTCCAATTCAAAGACCTGAGCTTCATTTTCAACTTATAATTTTCTCTTTGTAGTCTGAAAGAGTAAGTTTTTTTTTTTTAATTATCAGCTTAGTCATCCAGTACTATATGTTCTCACTTCCCTCTATAGCTAAACCTATGAAATGGCTGGTGATTAGCATTAACAGTAACTATAACCCATGAGAATGACCATAATAGCTCCCTACAATAAAGTTATACCATCACCTGAACAGTATTTAAAAGGAACAGAAGCATATGTAATATGTTTTGTTAATTTCTTTATTATTTACACCATTGTTCCAAAACATTTTAAATATAACTAAAATTTTTATTTAAAATATTTTTCAAATAAACTGAGGGTTTGTTTGGCATTTGCTTTATTTTCTCGAAGTATGGAAAGATAGTTCTAGTTATTTTAGGTTGACACGGTGACTCATTTTTGCTCCAAGCTGTGGCAGACAAATGCATCCCTCCTTGCAGGTTCTGATACTGGCCTGATAACTTGGCCATAAATGGACACTTTTTAGAGGAATTGATTTCCAGACATCAATGTGATCAAGGTCATAAAAATGACTATGCTGCCAATAGATGCTTGCTACAGTTGAAAGATTATAGATCAGAGCCCTGGAGCATTCACTTAATAAAAATGCAGTCACTATAGTTATTTATTCCTAAAGGAAATTTCCTCCATGGATGTGATTGTGTAAAGCATTTTTCATACATTACATAAAAACATTTCTTTGCACACACACATTCACTAAACCATTCCCTAGTATCATGATCTCTTTTGTATAAATACAGAAACTGGGCTTAAGTAAATTTCCCAATATAACAGAAAGGTAAATGGCAAAGGCAGAATTCAAATCCCAGTTTTAAGGGTATCTGTAACTACCGGTCTATGACAGTCTCCAAAAACTTTGCTTGGTTTGGGCAAGTATGCTTTACACCTTATAATACTTTCAATTGTAAAATCTAGCCAAAAACAGAACCCATTTCAGAGAATTATATGTGGAGACAAAACTCAAAATTACAAAATGTTAAAATATGTAAAACTAGAGTAAGATTTCTCCTGTGGTTTGTTATTCTGTAGCAGTGTAGACATAAGAGGGTCAAGAGCTCTTGCAGATTCCCTTCATTAAAGTGACAGAAAAGCCTGAGGAAGATTGTTCAAAGGTAAATATGCAAAGCTCACCTCCCCGCCTCCCTCAGAGTTCTAGTTCTTTTTCACAGAACTATAAAAATCTGGGACTAGGAGAGGACTTGGTGACCACATTCTAACTCCCACTCCACCTTGTTCTCTTGCCTGACTTCACAAAAGAGGCATATGTAACCAATGATTTAATTATCTTGCTCAGTTCAGAACACTAATTATTTGCAGAAGTGGAGGCAGTACCCAGGTCTCCAGATGCCACCAACTACACTTTCCATGACACAAGACTCTTCTCAGCTTACCTGTACACCATTCTTGCTCAATAACCAACTAGCGCAAACTCACAAGTTTCTACGTCCTGCTCTAATTCCATGGGAAATCCACTATAGAAAAAAAGTAGCACCTCCAGTGTGAAATTTAATCTTTAAGAAATATCTAGCAATTCCAAAGTGAATAAAATTGGAAGAGAAATATCTTTAATGGGAAATGAATTCTGCTTTCTCTTTTCATGTGTACCTATAAAGGCAGAAGTCTCCATTTTATACACTAGCTGAAGTATGCTTTCTCCGTTTTTTCTCAATCTGTAATAACCCTTGGCTTTTTCAAATCAACCCTACGATTATACAATGGGACCAAGAAGAGAGTGGCAATCACAGCCAACTACCCAACCCACCTGCCCCTAAAGGGCTGTGAACAGCCCTAACTTCCAGTTCAATTTATACTTTGCCAAAGAGCTTTTGGCACATCACTGCTGAGGATGAGATCCAACAGTTTCAGACAATACACTCTCTTGAGCTCCATCATATCCCACATTTAATTTTATTTATGAAAGGACAAGCAATTTATGGTTGTGTAGTTAAATTCAAAGAAGGGGCTGTGCACTTGGCATTGACATCAGGTCAGGCAGCCGCACACCACAGCAAACACTAATGGAAACAGGAAACAAAGGGTCTGGATTGTGTGGAGGGTTTTGTTTTGTTTTGTTTTCCTATTATATACGGGATTAATAATAAACTCGGTGGGGCTTTCCTATAATGTATGTCCTGTTCAAAGTCAGTGTGACCTGGTAATAATCAGCCCTCCCTCAACTGTGGGAGAAAAAGAGCCATTAACAATACATTTCAAATTAGGAAGTTTAATACAGTGAGACTTTATAAAGGGAAAAAAAAATGTTTAAGGTGCTTAGCTATTTTTGTTCTTACTTGAAGGTTTTTCCCTTAATTTCTTCTCCTGCTATCCTCCCAAAAGTGTACAGGGGTTCAAAATAAATGGAGTGATTAGCTGATCCAAGGATATCTACAACTTTACTGAATAAACATTACCCTCTGATGATGTGAGCCAAAAGAAAACACTGGGCTTGGGTTCAGTCACTTGCTGTCAGTTTTCTCAGATCTTGAAAATTTGGACAAAAGAGTCTATAGTATTTTTAATACCTTCATTTTAGAGCAGACCCAGAGAAGAAAGCTTGGGTGAGAAGTCCCAGGTGCCTCTGAGGAGCTCCCTGGAACACCCTGTTGGGGATGATCAGCCTCCCAAGGATCCTGACTAGATGAAGCTGTATTCTCTAACCCTGCCCAACAGAGCATCCTGTCACCAAAGGAATCAACAAAGGAAGGAGCAGGTGAAGACCAGCAGCTGTCTAAGTTCATAGCAAAATTAAGTAGAAAAATAGGGTTTCTAAATAGTCTCCTGATTCCTCACAATCAACATCTCCCATAAGAGCTGTACATTTGTAAAAATCAATGGCCCTGCATTGACACATCATTATCATTTACAGCCCAGAGCTTACATTAAGGTTCAGTTTTGCTATTGTACATTCTGAGAGTTTTGACCAAAGTTGATGATATGAACATACATGATAGAATCATGTGGAGTGGATTCATTCCCAAAATATCCTGTTCTCACCTTCATCCCTTCCCTAATCCCTAGCAACCAGTGATCTTTTACTTTCTCAGTAGATTTGTTTTTTTTCCCCCAGAATGTCAGAATTAAAATAATATAACATGTAACCTTTTCAGATTGACTTGTTTCAACTAGCAATATGAATTTGAGCTTCTTTCATGTTTTTTCATGATCTGATTGCTTGTATCTGTATAGAGTTGAATAATATTCTATTGGCTATACCACATTGATCCTTTTGCCTACTGAAGGATGTCCTGATTGTTTCTACTGTTTGGCAATTATGAAAAAAGGATGCAATAAGCATCTATGTACACATTTTGTTTAGACATAATTTTCAACTCCCTTTTTTAAAGATTTATTTATGCACACATAACTGGGGTATAGGCCAGAGGTGCAGGGGTGGTGGGAGGAATCACTAGAAACAAAGTGGGGGGCAGAACAGGTAGATTGAAGAAGTACACTTCTGAGGGGAGCAATGGGCTAAACAGGAGAGGTCTGCTGTGCCCTGTGGGTCAGTTCCCTGGCTGGAGATCAAATTTGCATTATAAAGTGGCTGTGGATATCTTGCTGTGCTTTAACCTGTTGCACATTCCGGAGGGCCAGTTTTCAACTCCTTTTGATAAATACTACGAGTTATCACTGCTGAATGATATGACAGAAGTATGTTTAGCTTTTAAGAAACTGTCAAACTGCCTTCCAAAGAAGCTATACCATTTTGCATTCCACCAGCAAAGAATGAGCATTCCTGTTATTCCAAATCCTCAAAAGCATTAAGTACTGTCAGTGTTCTGGGTTGTGGCCTTTCCAGTAGGCGTGCAGTAGTATCTCATTGTTTAATCACAAATCCCTGATGACCTATGATACTGAGCATATTTATATATGCTGATTTGTATCTGTTTATAGACTGGTGAGTTGTCTGTTCAGATCTTTTGTCCATTTTTAATCAGACCGTTTAATTTCTTACTGTTGAATTTTAAGAATTCCTTATATATTTTGGATAACATTTCTTAATAGGCTGTATTGTTTTGCAAATATTTTATCCTGGTTTGTGTCTTGTTTTCTCAATCTCTTGATAGTTTATTTTTATATGAGTCAGTCACACACTTTTTTAGATATATAAACAAAATAGTTACAGACAAGTGGCTAACTTTCCTTAACTTTAGTTTATTTGTCCATTTAGAGCTAAAATCATCATGCATATAAATGTTAGCTGGTGATTACTGAGACAATTAGAGGGGTAAGTCCTCAGAAGATTAAACAAAGTGACAAGATCAGTTTAGAAAAGTCTGTTCCACTCTTCACACTATGGAAATTTTTCTTCAATTCATGTTCCCACACTACCAAATCAGCAACCTAGTGTCAGGGCTGAATAACATCTGGCTGAATAACAAGAACTTATTAATGCTGAATAACATCTGGCTGAATAACAAGAACTTATTAAGTTAGAGTGTTCCCTAGAGGAGTCAATAAACCTACCTGGGCCTCAGTTTCTCCATCTATCAGGTGTGGGTAGTGGAGACAGGTCTCCCAAGATCCCTATCTTAATTCACTCAACAACTATATCTATCGCAGATCTCAGGTTGCACATGAGAAACATCTTTAAGGGATATAAACCTCTTTTGGGTGCCCAACCCAAACCCCTTTAAATCAGTCTTCCCATCATTTGGAAAAAGACCAAATTGGACCTCATAATCATAATGTGATTTGTTTCACAATTTAAAAGAGCAAGAATGCTCCCACACACACATAAAGTCAGTCCTGTCCTCTGAGAGAGAGGAACGTCTACTTCTGGGATTGCTTTCATACATGGCAAAAATTAATTCATTCTTGTGAAAAATAAATGTGTTCCTGTTTTTGTTAATATGCATTATAATCAACCTAAATCGTTTTCTGGGCCACTGGCCTCAATTATTTGTTACAAACACGCACACACACACGCGCGCGCACACACACACACACACCCCTTGCTCCAGGGAGTACAAGAAAGTGTGAAATTGAAAGGCATGAGCCTCTCTAACTCATCGTCAGGCTAGAACAAGTAGGCCTAAGTTCACTACCTTTTGCACCTCAGTCATAAAAGAAAATACATAATGACTTTAGGAACAAAATCATGAAGGTGTGGGGCAAGATTTTATTTTTCTGATAAATGATAACACAAGCATAAGTATTTGCAACGATTCAAGCCTACGAGGTTTAACAGTGAAGCTCAAAGAGTAATAAACTCCATTTAATAGTGTTGTATAGGTTATTTGGTTCAAACAGATTTTCCAATATATTTTAATAATTTTATCTGTGTTTAGAAAAAAACAAGCTATAGAATATAGTATGTAATTATCAAGTTCTATGACACTGAAGACCACAAAATAATTAATGTTGCCAGATTAAATATATATGAACATATATGTGTATGTAGGTATGTAGGCATGTATGTATGTATGTATGTATATCTGATGAAAGCCTCCCTGCCTAGCATTTTTTTTTAATTTTGTGAAGTAGCTATAAATGTTGTACTGGGTAGGAACCAAGATATTTTGAAATTGTTCCCCATGTTTACCATCCAATACTACTAACAAGGTTGCATGTCCACATGGAAGTGTCAATATGGAAAGATTATTGATGTAGTTGTTTATCAGCCCAGCTTAATAAAAGAGAAATCTAGAACATTTAAATAAATTTTCTAATTCTATCATCAATTGGAAAATATAGAGGTGGACAAACATCTTTTAAAAAACTCACTCATGTAAGAGCACCCAGGTAAATTAAGTTAAATACCTACTACATCATAGGATGCTCTGCATAGTCATGTACCAAGAAGGACACACACACACCAGTTATACCTGGCATAGTTCAGTAGTCTCCTATTCAATTATAACAGAACCAGTGACACGTAGCGTACTCCAGATAGCTTTGATGTTTATTGTAAGTTTGAGGTTGACCTTTCTATTGAAGTGAAGAATTGCAAGCAGTTATTAGATGTGGCTATGATACAACTTTAAAGTCAAACTTTTCTCATGCTCTTCTTTTAAGTTTCAGGATGAGTTTAATTGAGGAATGTCTGGCATTGAATACATGCCATTAAAAAAAAAAAAGTGACCATTACAGCTATGGATCTGCATGACTCATGAACTTCACAACAGGGGGACCCAAGCAAGATAGTAAGTTGGATGCTGAGTAATATAATATAAGTCTATAAGGCTGTTAGTCATGAGCCCTGATTTCAAATTTAGAAGTTGGTTACAAAAGTCTCACTTCCTAGTGGATTTTTAAATAATGTTTTAAATTTGAAATTTAAAATATATAGTTAAAAATGACTATAAATATTTAATAGTTTAGAATTCTCACAAGATTTCACCCTTAGGAATGAAAAATTAAATCATTTAAAAAAGAAATGACTGGAGTTGTGGTTCAAACAGTTAACAGACTTAGAATCAAAACCTATTTCCACCATTTACTCTCTGTAACATTAGAAAACTTATTTAAACATTTGAAATTTTTCTTTTATTAAGCTGAGCTGATAAACAACTACTTTACATCAATAATCTTTCCATATTGACACTTCCATGTGGACATGCAACCTTGTTAGTAGTATTGGATGGTAAACATGGGGAACAATTTCAAAATATCTTGGTTCCTACCCAGTACAACAGCTCTGGGCTACCTCCTCTCCCTGCCTCTAGGATCTCTCAAAATGTAAAATATTGCCAAATAAGAAAGAAAAACTCAGAGTTACCTCAGAAAGTTTCACAACACTCAATGCCTGTAATATTCTAAGGCAAACTATGTTCCAAAATTTTAAAACTTTAATATAAAAATACAGAAAGCAGGAAGATATGCTAACTCATTACAGAGTTTTATCCAATGTGGTAGTCATTTGCCATATATGGATATTAAAATTTTAATTGATGAATTAAAAGTAGGTAAAAATTTAAATTCCTTAGTCAAACCAGTCACATTTCAAATGTTCAAGAACTAATAGTTATGGTACTTCACAACACAGAAAGAGATGATTTCATCATCAAGAAAGTCCTAAAGCAGGAAACAGGTCACATATATAAAACTTAATAACTTGTTACACAACTAACAAAGAAATGAATCAAAAGAAAAACTCAGGAATATAAAATCAACTTGCACCGAATGTAAATTTAACTTGAAATTAAATAGCAAAATAACCATAAAAAGATAAAATCAGTAGAAAAACTGGGAAGTATAATTCCCATCTGCATGGCGAGATCCCCCTTTAGGATTCAGCTTCTGGGTCTGAATTGCAGGAATGGGTTTATATGCTTGACCTGTGGCCTGTAAAGATAACAATCTTTACATACAATGTTTTCAAGTGAGTTTTGGGCAAAAAGACTCCATCTTGCATAGCTCATCCATACCAATTTTGCTAAGAAACTTTAGAGGGTACTATAGGGACCCCACATTTGTATTAAAGAGAGATTTACCTAAAGTTCAGCCATAATTTCAGTTTCATTTTATCTGCATTTCTTGCAGAGTATATCTGGAATGATGTATGATACATATTGATGTTATTATTTTTAAATGTGGAGTTTTTAGCCTTTCTATTTCTTTTTATAGTTTTGTGTTCTGTTATCTTTACAATTAGCATTTATTGTTGCCAAAGCCATCCAATTATTCTTTAAAAATAGATGTCAAAAAGTTAGAATATGAAGGAAATAAGTTACATTAATAAATAATGACATAAGAGCCCTCCCTGGTGAAACAACGAGTTAAAGCACAGCACTATGAATCTATAGCAGTCACTGCAGAACAAGTTCAATCCCCAGCCAGCAGTGTGACCCTGGCAGACATGGCAGACCTCTCCTGACCCACCTGTTGCTCTCCTGAACAGTGTAGTTCAGTCAATCTGCCTGTTCTGCTCCCCACTCTGTCTCTGGTGAATCCTCTCACCACCTTTGCACCTCTAGCCTGTACCCCAATTCTGTATGTATAAATATGTAAATCTTTAAAATAAATAAATAAATAATGACATAAAATTGGAATCACCTATAGTAATAAAAATATGGATTAGAAGGAAATATTTTAAAGTCTTATTAAAGTTTTTCCTTGAAACTTTTCGTATACTTTTAACAATGTAATTGAGTGTGTTCTGAATTGTTTTACTAAAAGCAGAACTTTATTGCAACCAATCATTCCTACTCTGACACAAGATCTGAGCTAGTTCAGTGTAATTCAGTGTTTCATTACAAGTAGTCACCTAAGTATTTGAAAGAACCTATTTAGATTGAAGCAGTGGAAACATTTTTGAGTTTGTGGGGTTAAATGGACAGATTCTGGAATGTGGTAGGTTCTGAAGTTGGTAATTTTGGGGTGATCATTGCTCCCCAGGGTTAAGACAGCTGCTATAACAGATCTACATATAATGAGAATGGTGAGAAATTCCATAGGAGCTGCCTAGAAAACACCAGGCAATTCCATATTTTGAAAACTCCATATTTTAAAGAGTAACACTATATGTCAACGTGAAAGGTGGTTATTTTCTGAAGAAACAATAATTATGTATGTGTTATTATTGAAAGACATTTTTGAGAATATTTTCTTTTGACTTCCAGACTTTTTTCTTTAAGGGCATCTATCAAAGAAATTGATCAACACTATTCTCCATAATTCCATAAACCCTCCATCTTTGTTTATGCTGCTTTCTTAGCCTAGAGTAATTTTCTACCATACTCTCGTAACATTTCCCAAACCTACCAGATCACCTGTGGGTACTCCCATTACAAGTCATGGCTTCCTACATCTCTAGCCCGCAGGTATTCTCTAGCCATTGGAGCACATGATTCAAAGGAGACTTTAGGGAGCTTGTGTGTTGCTTGTAGGGAATGATGTCGCTGATGAAATTTAGATGGCTAATGATTCAATGTGCACGTGGATTAATTAGATTTAACTAATTACCCTGAGATGAAATGGGCAGTTCAGGTTGTATCACAAAAATAATTCTTGTGCTAATATTACCCTTAACTCTGGTCATCACAAACATTTTTTAAACCTACTTCTCTTTAAAAGGTAACAAGAAAAGCTAGTATAATAAAGACAAAGAACAAACTAAACAAAATTCTAACCAAGCTTAATTTTATTAACTAAAAAAATATATATTCAGCCCAGCCTACCTAAATTCTCAAAATTCTCCAGACTTTTTGAGCCCTGAAATATAGATCTAGTCCCAGGGACCAGCTGTGTTGTGCTGTGAGGTTCATTAAATATTGCACCTCCTTTTGACAAAGAAGATACAATGGAACAAAGAAAATTTGTTCAGCAAGTGGTGCTGGGAAAACTGGGAAGCTACATGCAAAAAAAAATGAAACTAGATCACTGCCTCACTCCAGTCACAAAAATCAACTCGAAGTAGATTAAAGACCTAGACATAAGAAC
>NW_004567107.1:29565821-29579029 GCF_000260355.1 Condylura cristata
TGGACCAGGCGAGAAAATAACAAAAATAATGAACAACCATATACCAGAGACATTTTGTGGGGTGGAGTGGGGAATGGGATCAAAAACAGGGGGGCGGAGGGGAAGGGAGGGAAATGCATGGGACTATGGTGGTGGCACACGGGTGATTTGGTGATGGGAAACCCGCGGGGATTACAATCGAGATGAAAAAAAGATGTGCAAAATGATGTAAAAATAAACTTTTGTAATAATTAAAAAAAAAATATATTGCACCTTCACCACAGTGCTCATTCTGAGTCCATCCCCAAACCAAATATGATCTCTATATTCTTTTTAAATCTTGGGAACTCTCTATGCTGATGTTAACACGCATAGCTTACTTTATGTCTCTTAAATGTCAGCGAGCTGAGGTCGGGAAATATGACATGTGCCATTGCAGACTCCATCACATCTTTCCAGTAAAGTGCCCAGTAGGTGTTGAACAGCTGAATCCTACAAATACCAACTAGCCTGGGTAGAAGTGTGCAGTGCAAACAGAACAAGCAGGAAATGCAGGGAGAGCTGGGAGAAGCTGGTGAAAACCAAAGCTTCCAGGCTCCCAAGGACACCTCACTTTCTCGGTTCTTTCTGGCGTTCTCCCTCTCAGTCTCATGTCTGGTAGTCTGGTCTCAGCTCAGAGCAACTCCACTGATTTCTCCCTCGCCTCTCAGTACAGGTGTCTGGACTTATAAACGCACATGCCCGCACTCTGGGCCTGGGTGTCTATAGTCACAGTTGTGCATGCCCTCTGCCCACGCCTCTCAGCCCTGGGCATCCACACCATCTAGGAGGAGTACAAGACTGCAAGTGATAGCCTAGAGGCTAGCAGCGAGAGGGAAGAAAAAAAGCCTGACAACGTCATTTACCCTACAAAGTGGACAAGAGACATTATTTTAAAATATTTCTGCAGGTCTTTTCCTATTAACATGGTGGCAGAAACAATAATTTTAAGCAAACACTGGTCCCTTTAATTAGGATGGCCCTATGAAAAAATCTGAGAAATGTCACTTACTCCTAGATTCTGTGTCTTTTCACTTCAACATTTTCAGACTGTTTCTTTACTACCTGCGATGCCATGTTATGCTTCTTCCTAAACTACGCAGTCTCTTAAACCTCTAATATTTTCCTATTTTACCATTAAAACTGATCATTTCAACACTCCATTATTTAATCGCTTCATTTCTGTAGAGATATCTTTTGCCAGAAATACCTGGAGAAGTTAATCTGAAGTATGAGTCTTCATAACTATCCCTTATATAAAGTATTTAAAGCTTATTCCATGTAACAGTGCTTAGACAAGTTAATCAGGCACTATAATTACAAATAGATTTGGACAGAAGAGCTTATCTATGACATCAATTCAGGTATAACCCTTGGTCACCATACAAATCTTATACTTTGTAATTCTTTGAAAAAGCACTCCTTTGAGTTGTGCCATGTACAATCTATGCAGCCACACACAACAGTTCTTTGCCAAATAAGCTGCTGCTTGTTTTTCTTGTGTGTTATGGGGCTCTACCCACTTTTTCTACCATTCCCAATTTCTGTCTCACTTCACTTAAAGTGGAGAGAAATGTGTTTATACGTATGAAATATTTGGTCAATTTATACTGTGTTCTAAAGGAAAATGAATCCAGAGAATCCCACATTTGATTTTAGGTAGACAAATAAATAAATAAATAAATAATGTATATAACACCCTAGGTGCTAATGATGTAAGTGGATAAAGGGTGAAATTCCTAAGTTTCCTATGAATAAAATTGTATTTATTTTAGCCAAAATCCTTTCATTTCCCTTCAGTATCTACAATCTCCCAAGAAATTCTGATCTCTAAGATTTCTTCTTTGGACCTTAGTGTCTTTCATTAGTATTTTCTAGGTTTGCTACAACTACAGAATTTGAAATCCTATTAGTGAGAGTGTCAGCAGCACACTTGGCCTTTAAGAAGAACTTAATATTCAACCTGATGAATGTGAATTTAAGAACTGAATCCTCATTCCTTGCTCATACAGGGCCTGAAACCTCTCGCCACCACAGATGTGCCCAGTCCATGTTTAACTAGGCAAAAACTCCAACTGAAAATGCCTTCTCCTATTTCTCTCCCACCTAGGTTTAATTCTCTGCAGCCTATCCGAGTTACAAATGAAAGTTTTAAATTCTAGGCACTGAAAGGTATTTGGATTACAGCATGCTCTTTTCCAATGTGTTTCAACCCAGGATCCCATTTAATTCTAAGCCAATGAAACAAAAAGCTACAATGATTAAAACTCTTGCCATTCAGATCAACTTTTAAGGAGGCATTGAATCTTTTTAACATCTGCTTCCTTACCAGCAAAGGTAATACATCTTTAAATAATTTGTAAGTGTATTAGAGCTGCCACACAGTTATTGAGGGCTCTCCTTCAGTAAATAGGGGCTGCAGGCTTCATATTTCAGACAGCTGTCAACCATTAAATATTTTAATATTGAGGGGAATTAACTTTCATATCAATAGCAACTATGAAAAAAAAAAAGTTATCTTTGTAGCCAGGGCAGACGATGTCAGTACATAACTTGTCATTTTCTAATTCAGCTGCTTCCATTTTATTTGGAATTAGAACTAGACCTCAGAAACTGGAGCTGCGGCATCCTCACACAAAAGCTGTTTCAAATTATGTGCAGCAAGTTTTTAAGCACATTAGCAACCAGAACAAGCTGTCCTCATGCTAACGGGCCTTGCTTTGTTCTTGATGGTGGAAAATCTCGCTTTAACTGCCCTCTAATGTGTTGCAGAATGCTACTGCACCAGCAGCTGCCCTGGCACGGGATTAAACACACAAGAAAACATTATTTTTCCACACAAATTATTAACAGTGCTAAAAGCCACAAAATCCTTTTTTGAAAAAAAAAAATCTTTTCTTCCCCTTATCCCTTTACTTTCCCCTCCCCCATAAAACAACCTGCAATGAATTACACCTCAAGTGGAGTCCTTTGAGATACACACACACAGTTTTAGTGTAAACATGGTAGGTATTTCATTCTGCTTTTGATAAAACGCAAAAGATTCAAAATTGGGGCAGGGGGAAACTTTCCACTGCACATATAATAAATATGTCACTGAATGAGGGCTCCTGAGGGGCATATACACGGGGCTGTTGGGAAGCCTACTTGCCTAGCTCCACATATGCTAGTGGAAACCTACAGGGGGAAATACATCAAGTAAGCCTCCCTCTGTTCTAGTCTGGGTCTGATTGCAGCTATTTCTGTGCAGCAGTCAAACAAACATCTTGCCAAAAGGAAGAATTGACTTGATTGCTGCTTCAGAGAAGAATTTATTAATGATGTCTGCAAATAATTGTTGAGAAGACAATTGTGCCTGCCCTTATTGTCTCTCTCATTCAGTGGGCTGGCTACACACTGGTTTTTTATTTACTTAAATTGTTAAGGATTGCCATGAAGACCTTTGAGGTCAAAGCATACCTGTTTTTGGGTTCTGAGGAAGGTCTAAAAACAATGCTTTGAAAGAAAGGAAAAACGTGACAATTAATCCTTATTTCAGACAAGATCATTGCCTCTTCCATGGTGAGGGGTAAGAATCATTTAGGGGGCTCAGTATTGCAGGATATTTCTCCACTTAGCCCCTGGCTGTTTCTGTATTTTCCATTTTGACTGGGAGAGTCTGACAACTAGCTAGTAATAAAAAAGTCCATCATGCCACCTCAGTGCCATCTGGCAAGGGTTCTCCTTGGAGTGGACAGCACCTACTAGTGCCGGCATGGGAGGAAAGTGAGGTTAATGCTTTGATCTGAAGAGGCAGCTACGCACAGTTTACTGCCTCATTGATCGCCAGTTCCCATTGCTCTTTTGGCAGAAGTTAAGGCCTGGAATATTCCTTCAGTAACTTCCTTCCACTCACTAAAAAACTCTAGGATTAAAGTGCCATGGTGGTGAGTGCACAGTCATACCAGTGAGCATTAAAACTGAAAGGATTCCCAAAAATCTCCAGATGAATTGGCGACCATGAAAATGTCTGGATCGAAGTGCGGAGCTCCTCTCTGGCCTTTGCTTGTTCCCAAATGTGCCTCCCTCTTTAGTTGTGCTATCTTTTTGCATTCTTAATACAAGCAACCTTGATCAGTTATGTCGACTCTCAAAAATGGTTGAACGCAATGATTTGAAAAAGGCATGCATTCAAAGCTACTTTTATTAAAAATTTCATTAAGGGATTTGCAACCTTCTCCTTTGCTTTCTGTTTCAGCCTCTCTCTGAGCTGCAAGTCAGAACAGTCCACCCAGAGGCATTCACTGAAAATTCATCACACATCATCAGTTATTAAGCACACAACTCTCCGGGATTCAGGAAATAAACAGCCAAGAATTCTGAGCCACCTGCTTTGTATCTTAAATTCACATGGTCAAGCAAAGTGTCTGAAATTTAGGAGCAAATCAAAGCCTTCTAAATGTTAATGACATAATTGAAAAGAAAACTCATCTACATTTTGCACAAATGCATTGACATTAGAACTATTTCAGTAAGTGCAGAACTGTTTCCAGGTGTAAGTAATTTGCTTCCAATTGCTTCTAATACATGGATTAAATGCCAGTTCTATCTGGTTTTGCATTGTTTGAGCATATACTCCTGGAAGGCATTCTTAACTATGTTTTCCTTGCACATTGTCTGAGCTGTGCTGTTTACAAACTGGGAAAAAAATGAGAGATACTGTAAAAAATCTTAAGTTTCCATTGACTTCTCTCTTCTCTAGTCATGTCTCACCCCGTGTACCCCTTGTATACAAGTAGATGACCAAATACTATTTGTGCCATGCCCTTTTTTACCTCATTATTCTCAGTCCCAGGCTACAGAACCATAATTCTCAGAGTATAAGCCTAAAACTAGCAACCTAAGTATCACCTGGGAATTTCTGAGATACACAAATTCTTAGACATCAAGCAAGATATACTGAAGCCACAATGAGATATACTGAAGCCACAATGTATATCTTAAGAATCCTTCCAGATGATTCTGATGTTTGACCACCACCACTCTCACCTGCCTGCCCTCCAACATGCCACAATGACAGAATAAGGCACTTCCATGCTGATCCACCATACTGGTACCTAGTACTCCCAGCTCCTCTCTGGAGTCCCCACTCAGGCTAGTACTTTGAAAATCAAATCCCATACTGCAAAAAGATCCATTTCTCGATAGTCTCCACCAGAATCCCTCTATCTTAGTAAGCTTTTCTAACCCCGAATATCTTTCAAAGCATGTCATATCACTTAATATGATTATACAGGAAATCATACCAGATTGATTTTACTAGTTTTTGATGATAGGTTGAAGGAATGGAGGAAGTAATGCAGGCCTGAGCAAAACTAACCCGGGCAAGCACCACCACCGCCACCCCCACCCCCACCCCGCCCCCAGAATGCAGGATAGGTTGAAGAGGGACAATGTACATTTAAATTGATTGGATAATGGGAATGGTGTGGCCCAGGCTGATTGGACAGGAGGCAACAGGAAATGAGACATCTATTCCTGGAAACCTGTCCTTGGGTGGTTGAACTGTGACCCAGGCTGTGACGTCTGTTAATCTTTGAATCCACTTGCTAAGTTGAATTTGCGCGGGCTCTGAATTTGCGCAGGCTATGACGTATGTAACAGCCAATTAGGCCTATATATTCCCTGACATTCCTTTGGTCAGGGTCTTGCTCAAACCCTGTGTGTCCGGCAGGGAACGGCTTGACCCTGGCTAGCCAGCCCAATAAACTCTGCTTTGTGAATTGCATTCTTGTGTGACACACTGTCTTTCGAGAGAATCAAATTCTCGGACCCTAACAAGGTGACTTACCTAAAACTCTCTAACAGTTCCCTTGTCGACAAAATGGGGCTCAAGAAAATTTCCCTATAGAATACTGGTGAAAGTTTCGGATACTTTCCAAGAAAGCATCTAGTATTATGCCTACCATAAAGAAGATGCTCCATAAGGAGAAAACCTATTATTATAACTGAAAGAGAGTGACTCTGAAGTCAAGGTGGCATTGAATCAGAGCTATGATGACAGGGGTGCTTCAGCATCACTGGACAGTGGCCAACAGCAGACAGGTCATTGCCTGTGGGTTTTCACCCATGCACACAATTGCTAGTCCACTCAGGCTCAAGGAACACCACCAACGGGTTTATTTAACAAATGGTGGAAACAAAGGATACTTATGGTCACAGCTGGCCAATTATCTCACCTCAGATAGTGTCTACAGAGTCCAGAGATCCTAAACAAAAGACCACTCATCCAAGAAGCCCTCAGGACAACTGATGTTAGAGCATCACCACTCTAGCCTGCCTGCCCTCCAACATGCCTGCCAATAAGGGTCTGGAGTACATGGCACACAGCAAGCTTCTGGCCAAGGTCCAACTGTCAGCAGCCGGAGGTGCTCACAGGTGGGGCCACTGAGATGACACCACAGCAGCCACAGCCAGTGTGAAGCCTGGAATAGGCAGCCCTGACACTGAACCAGACAAGGACGGTAGGCAAAGCTGGATGATCAGGAACAGTTAGCAGCTCTCAAAAGTGACCCCACACAGAGTGACCCCACTAACAGTGCTGGACAGTTACCTCACTCCACCTCCAATATCCCACCCCAAGTGCAGACAACAACCCCATTAACAAATCTTCAGACTCCTCACTGTGTACCAAGCATTGTTCTAAGCACAGATCAAACCTGAATTCTCATACGTACTGGTCACCTGGCTTCACACCCACCACAGTGGACTCTCTGCCAAGTCTTTTCCAACTCGCCTTAGATCTTCGATAGTCCTCAGGAATCAACTCTTCATTATTCCTGAAGTTCTTGAAGTAACCACATGACCATGTCAATGCCATCCATCTGGCATGTGTGTTCCTTTTTTTGTCCATGGGGTTCTTATGTTCATAAGAGAGTTTGAGTCCCAGTTCTCCCCTAAGGAGCAATGCTTCTCCCTTGAGACCCAAAATCAAGCATTCCAGCATTCTGAGTTTTTGTTACCAAGGTCCCATCTCCAACCAGGAAATACATTTCTGCTGCTGTATCCTCATCCAGTCAGTATACAGGCATTTCTTTCAGCTCACTAACTATAATCTTGGTTTCCAGACTCTAAATATCCAGTTGCTACAGAAGGTTTGTAGTGATTCAAGAATTAAGAGTCTCTGAGGAAGCTCCACAGACTGTTCTTCCTAAATAGATTTTAAGTCAGGTGTCTACAGCTGTTGTCTTCAAAAACCAGGCAGACTATGTACATGTGTATAATACAGTTGAGAGATGACATTTGTGGTAAAATGAAGAGAACATGCAAATACCAGTTAAAAACAAAGGAAGCCATATCTTTCATCTCAACCCTTCAAGAACAGGATGGAGGTTTCTCAGCCTTTGGAACTGCAAATTCCTTCTGCACTATTGATACAACTTCTTTTTGATCATGCATGTGAATATACACTGTGTGGGAAAGTATGTTACCTAAGAAGTTTCCCCATTACGAATATCTCTATTGTTTAATATCTGCTTTTCTTTTTCACGATGCTCAAATCAGCAGTAGCCTGCATTCTTTTCCTCACTGCAGTAAACCATTTTACTTTCCCCACGATCCCTCCCTTTCTCTCCGACATCCAAAATGAGACTGGTAAAAAATTAACAGTCTAAGTGCACACCCCAAAACCTGGCATGTTGATCCCTCCTATAGTCAGTCTCTACAGCTCACTGCCGGTCTCATGCACAAGCCTTCCTTCTCGGCCCCTGAAAAGACTGACAAGGCACAAGTCAGGTCCAGAAAGAGACATGTCTCTCTTAAGAAAGTAACTGCCTCTTGGCTTTTCTAGAGATAAAAACAGGGCTTCAGCACCTTCCAAGCCCAGAAAGCCCTCATGGGGCCACCCGCCCTGTGCTCATGTTTGTTCAGGTGGCTTGGTGTTCACCACAAGACATTCCTTCCCAAGCAGCCTCAAAAGACAATCTCCTGCTTCTGTAAAAGTTGTGGATTGAGTTTCTTTGAATGAAAAAGCATAGCATATTCAACCCACTTAGAAGAATTCATAAGCCCTCCACTGTGGGGGAAAGTGTTACCCAAACCAGCCAAAGGAAGCCACCCAAGCATAACCAGGAAAGTGGTTTCCCACTTGAATCCAAATAGGATTTTGGCTCTTTGGGGGGTGGATTTGCATTTCCTTCAACTACAGCATTTGGGACAGAAGAAGCTTCTTTGGCCAAGAAACAAAGACTATGCTCTGTATCCTTTATCAGTTCTCATAAAAGTTTTCCAACTTTGCTGAGAAAGAAAGAAAATAAAAATTATCCATGGCTTTGTAAAAAATCTGTTGCTTTGGGGAAATGTTCTTTCTGACCAGTATGAACATTTCAGCCTCTGACTAAAACAGAGGAAAATTAGAGTGATATGTTTTTCTAATCCTAAGTTTTTAAGAAAACAATGAGACTGTCATGCTGTAGAAATTGTTAAATTTGTTCAAAATCCAAAAATAGTCTGAGAAAAGCCTAGCCTTCACAGATGTGCTGGGACCCATACTTCAAAGAACTTGTTAATGAAGGACTAAAATGCCCAAATCCTTTAAGTAGCAGGATGGAGATTTATTTACATAGAGAATACCTTTTTTTTGGAGGTGAGAGTAGTGTTTCAGGCTCAGGCTATGTTGGAGGTTGTAAAAGAAGTTGCGCATGGATGTGGTTAGTTGTCTGCCAGAAGCCCCATCATCAAGAGAACAAAACTTGTCCCAGTTGAATGGAAGGAACTTTTTCTGCTGGTTCCATAGTTTTTCTGTATCACAGCTATCAAGATCAATAATCAGTAAGCCCCAAATCAGTAAGCCCTTGTTTTTGACCACTTCAGGAACTGTTGGAGGGGGGAAAAAGGCTCTGGTTTTCAAGAACCGATCAGGACTCAATATTGTTGTTTGCTCTCTTTGGCTCTGACAAGAATGGAGCTTTACTTTCTCTGTTGATGGCTTTAATTTTTACCTCCATTAAGTCTCTTTCAAATGTTGTCTTTATTGTTTTCAGGCAACCACTTTATATTTGAAAAATATGTGCATGTGTACATATGTATGCATTTTACTTCAGTTATTTTCTTTTGGGATTCTGATCTAACAGTGTAACAGGGTGGTCCCCTGAAAAAGGGGAGGTTCCAGGTTCCCTGCTCCACCCAGAAGGAGGGTAGAGCTGAGAGGGAGAAGAATCTGGAGAGGAGACTGAAGAGGAAGGAAGCAGGATGGAGAACCAGAAAGAGACCTGAGGGAGGCACATGGAACAGAGAGACATGTGAAGAAACTGCTATTGCTTCTTTTTGGTCCTGGACTGGTTGAAACAGATGTGGGTGAGAGCCCCATGGTGAGATTGACTATGGCAGCATTTATCTTGATTTTGACTTTGCTTTTTTTGCTCCCAGACTTCTCTGGCCATGTCTGACCCTTTTCTATAGGTCCCCTCCAGAAGGTGCTTTAGATTTGTGGTGGGCTTTCAGGCCTTGCTTTGAGCCAATCGCTTTTGGGTAAACTTTTACCCACGAGGGGATGGGTAACTTTGAGTATTTGATTTAGAAACTATATCCTTTGTCTTTTCTGTATTGCATATTAATTGTATTAATGTTCCTTTCCATTAAAGGTCTTACATGTTTTGTCTTGATGTGGCAGATGGCAGAACCTATTTAAAGCAGGCAGGTTTGGGGGTTCAGTGGTGCCCCTCTCTCCCTGCCCTGTAGCAAGAGGAAAGACGATCATGTGACCTTCAAGAAAAGTTTGCAGACACTGCTTTTAAATCTCCTAAACAGCAATTTATATTTATGCTCTACAAGAACACTTTGTAGCACTTGCCGGGCACACAAACACTATATCCTCTCCACAACCTCATCTCTCAGAACTCTGTCTCCTTGTCCTTAAATAAAATAATTCATAACTCAGTGTCAATACTGTACCTTCTAAGACTTCCCTGACCTCAGCCCCTGCTCACACAGGCTGGGTGAGATGCCTTTCTGCTACCTTGGAAATCTCTGCACTACTCTAGCATAGAATTTAAATTCACTGCACTGTATTTTAATTGCATGTTGATTTGTTTGGCATTCCCCATTAAAGAGCATCATTCTTCTACTACCTAGAAATGAGCTGATACTCAATAAAGACACCTTACTCTGTACTTTATTTTAAATATTTTTTTTCTATTCAAAAATTTAAGAACTTAAGGATGGTCCAGTTTGTAAAATAATTTTTCTTTTCTTAGACCAGACCAGTGCTATAAGAAAATAAGTATTTCACCTTCAGTTATAGATAGGGTTATTCCCATAGTAAGATGTTGATTTTTGTACACTGTATCTCTGGCACTTCTGAAGCACTATTCTTGAAACAACTAAGGGAATTTCAGGTTTTACTGAATCATGAGCAGGCTGCTTTGGTCCAGTGTCCAGAATAAAGCAAGATTATGAAAATTAGGCCTCATCACCACTTTCCTAACTGATTCCATTGCACATATGGGAAAAAATACAGATGAGCAACCTTCCCATAGCCTCCTGACAGTCCTCAACTCCCCATCTCACACTGACAAGCACACGTCAAGTATCCAAATCCCTTCCCTCCTAAGCATTAATCCTTGTCAGTGAGCTCTTGTTAGAACTATACTATTAATGTAGATTTAAAGAAAAGGGAGAAAGGAGACAATCACATTCTCAAGGAATTAAAGTTTCATGACTAAAAAGAGTAGTCAAAATTTCATACTTAAATGTTCATAACTGAAGGTCATGCTGGGTGTAGAGTGTGTGCACACAGCTTACTCCAATGGCTATCGAAGATAAAGGAGATCATCTGGCTTCATATTTAATAAAATGATCTTTCAGCGTACGAAAGATAAGATATGAGAAGCTATCGTTGAGCTTTCCAAAGCCTACAATGGCCTGATTTTAAATCAAATGAAAAATTTCATTTCAGATCAAGACAGTAAAAATCTGGTCACAGGTAAGAAAGAAAAGTAGCAAAACTCAAACATATGAGTAGAAGTAATTAATCATAAAGTTGAGGTCCAGAAAGAACACTGCCAAGTCCCTTGCCTTCTTCTACAGCCTCCAGTCCTAGTGCAGCAGTGGTCCCTGGGGAAGGCCTCTGATGGCAGGGTCAGCATTATTAAAAGAAGTCTACCAAGAATCCACCAGCACTGCAAATGCTGGCTAAGCAATATGTCTCACGCACGCTTCAAATACCATTTGATTTGTGTTTAGTGATTTTGAAGTGTTACTGATTCCATAATAGTTTTTTCCTCACCTGATCTCCCAAACAACCCTAAAAACTGCACTCAGGGTTGAAGGCCAGGGACAAAGGTAACTTTTTATGAAAGAATTATATCCATGCATGCAAGTATTTCTGACATCAAAACACTAGCTATTACTGTAGTCGAACTAAGGTTCTGGGCCCAAGTTGGAGCCACTCCTGCCCAGGTTGCCACAGAAACAAACTGACACTTAAATTACTTTTGTGTCCTTGCAAAGGCACCACTTGGCCAGAAATGCAGTACACCCAGTCAGCCAATCCCCAAACACCAAGCTGACTCTGGACGTACTTCCTTGCGATCCTGTAAAAGCTTCCTACTTTCTGTCCCATTTTGCAGTTCTCTAGACTCTTATGAACAGGGGTTGCCAGCTTCAAAAAGTGTTAAAGTTTGTTTCCATCACCTAAATTATCTTCTTTAACCATGTTTTAAGTACTACACATTTCTACCAACAATCTGGTAGTTTTTGCACAATCAGCATATTCAGTGTATTCCACAACTTCTTAATCTTCATAGGCAGAAAAGACTTCAAAAAGTCTCATCAAAATGCTTCTGGTATAAATTTAACCGAGCTTAATTTGTTGTTCTTTCCCAAAGATATAGAGTAATTGCTACAGCTTTTCATATAGCCAATGACTGTTAACATACCCTCGATTCTAGGTGCCTCTCTTGAAACTAAATAATTTAAATCTTCCCATCTAATTATGTCTCTATACTTACACTGCTACTCTCTGGAACAGCACATTCAATAGAAGTTTCTGCAGTGATGGAAATGTTCTATATCTATCTGTCCAATATGATAGAAACTAGTCATATGTGACCACTGAACACTGGAAATGTGGCCAGCAAGACAGCAGAATTGAATTTTTTATTTTAATTAATTTACATTTAAATTTAAATAGTCACATATGGACAGTAGTTAGCATACTTGATGATATAGCTCTGGACAGTACTCATTTCCTAATCATCTTATTTAATTATAGTATCCTCCAAATGCAGAAATCAGCCCAATAAAGGTCTAATTGATTTCAAAAGCTATTTAGTAGTGTATTATTTAGTAGTGTGGTACCAATGACGGCCATGTCGTGGAGAGCATATTAGCTTTACAAAGAAAGACCAACTGTAAGCAATGCCTTAGCATAATATAGAAGTGTTGACTAAATGAGTGAAACTATAGCAGAAGTTACTCATGCTATAGGCTAAAGACTTCAGAAGTTCCCCTTTATAGGCAAAAACCTACTTACTCCATTAACTGTACCTTAAACATCTTGGTTAAGTAACCACCAGCTTTGCTGTCCCGGCTCAGAAGATGATGTTTGATTCTTAATTCCTTTTTCTCACACATTTACTCAAAAACAGTAAAATATTTTCTTGGTATTGAGATAAATATTCCTACTGTAGGAACCCCCAAAGAAATCCGAAGGCTGAGCACCATATTCACTTAACTAATAAATACTCTTATATTGACAATGAATTATTACAAATCTCATTGTTAACTAGAAATGAGCCCAAGAGTTGCTAATCTAATTTAAACTATATTTTTTCCAGAAATGCAGACAAAGAACTTTATCTGACCTTTAATTTTTATTAGTAGAATTTCCTAAGTGCTGTTCTAGAGGCTGGAAGAACATGACAAAGTGATGTAGAACTTGCAATCTAAAATAGCTTAAGCATACATTTCACAATAATAATCAGGGAGATAGGAATTCTCTTCCATTTATCTTTTTCTTGTCGCTACTTATGCTATGTTTTTTTCAATTTCTATAGATGCAGCTTATAAAATCTCTGCATTGAGGAGTTAAATTATTGCATGAGAACACCTGAACTTCTTAAGTATTAATGGTTCCCTAAAATTCTGTTGTTAAATTTTCTCACACAAAAGTAGCGATAAAGGACTGATCACAAAAATATACGGAGAACTGA
>NW_004567107.1:29580141-29596329 GCF_000260355.1 Condylura cristata
TGGTGATGGCACACGGGTGACTTGGTGATGGGAAACCCGCGGGGATTACAATTGAGATGGAAAAAAAATGTACAAAATGATGTAAAAATAAACTTTTGTAAAATTAAAAAAAAATTCTGTTGTTAAAACCAGCAGGGGTATAATATCTATAAATTATTTCAAGCTCCCACAATGCTTTGTTATACTCCTATATTAAATAAACTTTACCTTGAAGATTGACCCCTGTTAGTGACTTTCTAGAAGAAATAGAAGCTACAGCATACAGCCCAAACTCCACTGATAAACTCTAAGCATCCTTCTCACAGTATGGTTCTTTGTAATCAATAAAATGCAGTGGAAATACCAAAGATCAAGTTTACCTCATGTCCATAAGGTACTCTGTGGATACCCATTTGGAAAAATCTGTTGTCAACAAGGATGTCTTCAGAGATATTGCTCTTTAACACAGGGCCCAATGAAATGCCAGGCAAAGTTCAAGGAGGAAAAAAGACTGGCAAGAACACAGGTTCTTCTAGGAACTACTTTGATTCAGTTATTAAAAATACAAAAAAAAAAAGCCAACACTTTTTTTGCATTGAATTTATTGTATTGTATAGTAATTTTAAATTATACTATTACTGAGGCACAAATTTTGTAGACTAATAATAACTTTCACCTAAAAATTTATATTGGGCAAAAATCTCACTTGGCCTTTATACAATCCCAAATATTCACGTTGCCAACTTGCACATTACAAAAGTATAGTTTAGCAGAAAATGTTTATCAGAAAGAATAATCTAAGTTATGACCAAGAGCAATACTTTTCCTGTTGTCCAGTGGATCTTAGTTTGTAATTAAATAGGAAACAATGACCATATATACTCAAACTCACAAAGTACAATATCATATTTAAAGTGTGGTAAGTCCTGTACTTTAAAAATAAATTTGACTTTTTTAACCTGACCATTTAATACAAACTTATTTAGCCACAGAATTTTCCAGGTTTTTAAATATACAACTTATTGTTCTACTAGAAAAATGTCCTTAAAATGTCAAAGGTGATAAAAAAAAAAATAAGTAGCCTAAATAAAAATGCTCAGCTCCATCACATTTGGGTAGAATTCCCCATGTACCCCTACTTTATAATATTCTCCTTATTAAATATGTTCTTTAAATGTCCTTAGTTATTGTATTTGTGACTCGGTAATAATGCTGAAACTATAGATCCATGAATATTTAATACAGATACATTACAAATATGGGTTTGTTTCCAAATGCAAAGGTCAAGAAGCTACAATGGTGTTGTATTTATTTAAGCCCATCTTAAAAACTTGGCTAGCAGCACCTCTCAGACAACTGCATCCACAAAGCTCCAGGCTTTCTTTTAGTCCAGAGGTTGAAGCTCTCTGGTGCCCCTAGAAGGATCTCACAGGTACCTAGAAGCCTTCTACATCAAGCAGAACCAACAGACACATCATTTCCTCAAGGTTCTACTTTCACTGCCTCTTGAGTAACTTCCTAAACCAATTCAATAAGTACAGCTGCCACAATGGAGCAAAAGCTCAACTAGCTAACATTCTCAGATGATCTAAAGATGGCCTCATTCTAAGATAATATTATGAAAATAATAACAATAATAATAATAATAATAATAATAATAATAATAAAGGGTACAACTTTTCAGGAGAAGCTATTTAAGAAGGCAGAGTGTAGGGTGGCTTCTGTGGCCTGGAATCTGGCCCAGAATGCTTGTGCTTAAGAACAACATCTCTGAAAGGGAATAACCATGACCACCAGTAAGAAGCCCTCTGGTCTCACCCTCCCTCACTTCATCTCCACTTCAACATTTTCCTTCATGTGTAGAACTGTATCCCAGTAGAAATAAAACCTTTGAATTTGCCAGAGATAGGTCATCAGGCCTGTCTCTGCCATTAACAAGAGACTATCCAAGCTTTGCTTTCAGTCTGTAGTCCTAGCCTTTTAATTTAGTTGGGCCTGCCTTTGCCCCTGCTGTCCTGTCTTCCTGACAGACCCATCCTGTCCTTGTACTGAGTTTCTTGGCTTTCAGAAAATTTATTCATTCTTTGAGGCCTGGCCCAGTCCCCAGCTGAAATTAGTCTTTCCCCACGCTGTTTTCCTCCCATGTTTCTCCACAATCCCCTTCTTCTCTAGAGAACAGAATAAAGGGTTGGGCCAGTTGGGTGGCATCCCAAGGCAACACTCCATAAAAGTGGATTTTCACTGGAATAAAATGGTACCATGGTAACATAGAAACCCCCCCAAGGTCTTGCTCACCAAAGCTGTTGTTATACTTAAACAGAAAAGAAAAAATCCTGGCTGGTAATAAACCTGCCTCAGCTAAATAAATGTTGAACAAATATTTTTTTAAATATTGGTTTTAAGGACATCCAATGATTAGTTTTGCCAGAATCGCCAACTGCTGTTGTCTGGGGTTGTTCTGTTATAGTCCAGCCAGCAAGTAGTTATTTGCATACCTGCCTGAAAATGTGTGCAGTGTCTTGATATGATGGATGGTCAGTGAAAGTAAGTTCATGTGTACAAAGTGGAAGTCCCTCTCACTCCCAAATGTAGGCCATAGTCTAACAGGAATTTGAAAAGAAGACTGGAAATTTCTCCAATTACACTAAGTTGCATAATAAGACTTTAGTCTTCCAGAAAAACTTGAAAACCAAAACAGCAAATAGAGAGAGAGAAACCATCTAGCTTTGTAAGGATGACCTGTGCCTGCCTATGACGCGCTACTATCTGGCAGAAGGATGTAAAGAGTTACTACTTAGTAGAGCTGATAAAATGCAGTTTTCCCCATTCCTCCCAAGTTGACTATTGACTGGTCTCTATTTGCTTTATAATTTTCTAAACCATTACACAGACTTAACAAATGTCAAGCAAAAATAATTCATGTATTCAATTTGAGATTTTCTATGATACTCAACCTCCATTAATGTAGAGAAACTGAGAGTGAAGAGTCAACATAGTGAACTAGCCAGAAGTAAATTCTCCCATTTGGTTCTTTCGCTGTTCTTACTCTGTCACTACCTCTCCCCATAATACAGAGACAAACACATACAAATGAAACTATCACATGAAATCAATTCATTGAACAGTTACTGTTCTATACAAGGCCCTCATTCTTACTGGTTAAATTTTCTTCTCAGAAGTTGGATAAAACCCTCATGAATTTCTAAAATACACCACTGTAAATCTGAAATTGCTTTTATGAAAGTCATTGGAATATTCGTTAGATATTCAATGGGAACAACCCACAGGTGCCTGCTGGCCATGTTAGGCTTAGTGAGAACAGACACCCCAACCCCTTAGTCTTCTAATGAAACCATTTATCCTCCAGTGTCCAAAGCCCTGCAGGCCAACAACTTGTGGTACAGAACAGGGCCTGGATTTCATCTCCCAGACAACCCTTGCTCAAGCTGTTTTGTGCAATGCACAAGCTGTAATATGATAGAATGGAAGCCTGAGTTTTCTATACTCTGAGTCTTTCTAAAACTTCGCATTCTTACTCTGCTGAAAAGTAAGAGTGGTTCTTTAAAGCCTCCTACCCTCAGAGAACTGTTCAGGCATCACTGTTAGCATTAACAAGGAATCAGGAAATATCTCCTCAGCATTTTTGGCTCAAAAGTGGGCAAGAACTCAAGGTAGCACTTTTAAAACAGAAAGTTTTATCCACTGGCACATGGGAAATATGCCCTCAAACTTAGAAATTTCCTAGGAAAACTGAGGTAAATGTGCCTAGGGATTCTAGAATCCTGAGTTGGATTCTGGGTAGGCTGACTGGTGCTACACTAAGTCAGGACCCAGAGTGTAAGACAGTACCAACGAAATATGAGATTAACTTTCTATTATTTTCTGCCTCTGCACACACTGTGCATGATCCCAGGTTATACCCTTAGCTTTTCTGGCATCTTCCTCATCTGCAAAGTGGAGTGAATACCTCCCCATCCCTAAATCCTCCTAAAATTGCTAAGATATCAGTATATGGCATGTGTGAACTCTAAATCAAATCCTACCATAAGGTTTTTTTTTTAATCAATATTTACCTTCCCCAAATCAGTATCACAGTAGTAAACAAGATGCTTCACCAAGGTAAAAGAAGCAAGGGAAACAGGTAATTATTTTTGAACCATTTAAGTGTCAACAGCTCGGGTGTCTTCTATAACCATAGCCAGCTTTCCATTCCACACCACTCTTTTTTTATTCCCTATAGAAAAAATACTCCCTTCTTGGTGTCTCTGCATCTTGCAGCTACTTCTTTATTGCATATGCCATAGGGAATTATTTATTTATCTGTCACAATGAGTTCAGACCATGAACTCACTGAGGGCTAGAGCCAGATCTACATCCCAGTCCTGACCTAGCACACAAATCCTGACATAGGTGTCTTGGAAGGTGAAAGGAATGAGAACATTCTGACCTGAATGTTTTTTCTCAGCTCTGTAGCTCACAAGTGCCACGAGCCTGGCAAATTCTCTATGTTAAATGAAACATCAGAATAAATCAAGTTTATAAACTACTGTCCCACACATTCAAATAACTTCCTGACTCGGTTTTTGGCCTGCTGGGTATTATCATCTGCAGGGTTAAAAAGAAACTTCAATTAATTACGAACATTTAGAAATCAGAAAATTCAGGTGTTAATCTTCTCTTTTAAAAAATGAGATCTCGCACGGGACTATGGTGGTGACACAGGGGTGATTTGGTGATGGGAAACCCATGGGGATTACAATTGAGATGAAAAAAAAATGTGCAAAATGATGTAAAAATAAACTTTTTAATAAAAAAAAATGAGATCTCGCAGCATAAGACTGTCTTCCCCAATCACAAAAGTTAATGGCAGTAGCCCTAACTTGCTCTCTAAGACATGCTGGGAGCTGCCCACTTCACTACTGCAGACTCTATTACATCTAACTCTTGGCACAGTCACTCATTTCTATTACCTGTATCAATCCTTATTGCATTAGATTAGGGCTTTTATAATGATTTCTAGTTCTAATAACACCATTCTAGATCTCTAGAAATCTCCTCCCAATCAGATTCACACACACTCACACCACACCCACACCCGTCTTACTGTGGGGATAGGACACTCTGAGCCCACTGCTGCTATTACACTACTTACTGTCCCTACTTTGGGCTGAAGCACTTAGGCAATGAATGAATGAAAGAGACATCAGAGAGAAGGAAAATAAAGAAAGGAGGAGAAGGAGCTTTAGCTATAAGTTTTCTACAAAAGGATTATGATATCATGTGAAGAAAATTAGACAGTTTTATAGCGCAGATTTTTCATGAAGCAAAGCAATCATTTTTGTATATGATCCTGGAAACACACATAATAGCTGATGTGAAAACTGGAGGTTAAACATCAGAAATTATTGTGGCTTTGGGTGTCACTCCCACCAAGGTTCTCTTCCTCCTGCTCCCCATGGTCCTCTTGCAAAGAGGTGCAACTAGCAATTTGAAATTTACACACCTTTGCAGATGGGTTGCCCCCATCTGTAGATCTGCAGCATATCCATAAGCTCCCAAGGCAAAGCTGCCATTACTTACAGTATAATCAGCGGCACAGCGGGTGCAGGGGGGAGGAGGGCGCTAGGTACATATTACTCAGAAGCCTGACGAGTCCAACATTCTGCTTGTCTCCAACAAGTACTGCCCCAGGAAATTTAAAATAGTACATCTCAATGTGCATGGCATACATCTGCTACACCCATGTGGTGTTTGATTGGACAGATCAGCAACAACCCAGCCTGCATTTTCCTCTTCAGCATCCTTTATACTCTGGCTAGAGCAGTTAAAGCACAGAGCCCAGCACAAGCACTGTTTTCAGAATCCTCAGTGGATGGCATGCAGAACTACCTATATCCTCAACTTCCCAGGGTTCCCCATCCCCAAAACTTCAAGCTGGTGACTAAACAAGGTTATTAAGCATGCTGTCTATGAGCATTCTCGTCCTACACTATGGTCTTTTGAGATTAATCCCTCAGTTAATGAAGTCTTATTTTATACACAGCTTTTCTGGAATCTGTGCTTTGGGGGTGGAAGGTTTTAGAGAGAGACTCAATAACAAGTACAAATAGTGCCAACTGTTCCACACTCTCCCAAAATATTCAAAACAATGTTAGTGTAGTTTTCACAGCTTTTCCATCTCACTGACATTGTTCTCAAAGGTGATGGGTCTAGGAATGTAAAATGAATTATAGCAAATCTATTAACCTCACCTGAAAAACACACCAAGTAGACTTAAAGTGTATGTATTATTGATGGTTTATCCATATGCTTATCTTCTATAGAGAGAATAATGCATAGCCACATCCAGTATGGGAGAAGTACAAGTTTATAATTTAAGAAACCTGAATTCCAGTTCTGGCTTCACTAACTAGAATTGTGACCCTCTGTAAATTTCTCAGCATATCTAGATATTCTCAACTTTAAAATGAAATATTACATATTCTCTTAAAGGCATGCTTCTCAAATTTTAACATGTAAATGAATCCCTTGAAGATCTTGTTAAAATGCAGATTTGAAATCAGTACTTTAGAGTGTTCAGCATGGGCCTGGCATTCTGCATTCCTGAGGAGCTCTCACACTAGATTGGTAACTATTAGTCTGGGCACACACTCTGAGACCAAGATGTTGAATCACTGGTTCTCAACTTGGTGGCATGTTAGATCACTGGGGAGTTCAAAAGTTAATATCAATGTCTGGTGCCAATCACTGAGTTTCACTTACTGGCCATTGGCTGTGTTGGAGAATAGGAGATTTTAAAGGGCCAAGTGATTAAACTGTATCATGAGGTCAAGAACTTCTGGGGTTTACCTAAAAAGTTAGATTCTAAAATTAGAACTGTAATCTTCTCTTTGGAAAGAGCACAAAACTGTCTTCCTTAATGCAAAAGTTAATGGAAGTTGGCCACTTTTTCAGCATTACATTTGTATAGTGAAACTCCTCATATCTATTATCTCCTGACAGCCCAAAGAGATAAGCAGAGGAAACACTATCAACTCTGATTTACAAAAGAGATAAGCAAGCACCAAGAATCAGGTGACTTGTCTAATGGTGTACAGGTAATGACAGACCTTCTGCTACTAGAATCAGCATTCCTGACAGCCTACCTGTGCTTTCTCCAGGCAACCTTGTACTGGCTTTTACAACCAATAATGACAAGTAAAGAGAAAAAGACATGGCAATTTCTCTGCCCCAAATTGCACTAAGTGACATATATGTGAAAGACACTGTAATAGAGAAATGTATGCAACTCAGATGACAAATATATAATTAACAGAGATATTTGGCTGTTCTGTATACAGAATAAAGTTGCTAAGGTTATGTCAGCAGGACCAGCCATTAGGCATCAATGAGCACTGAGAGATGCATTAGCTCTGTACTCAGAGTATGCAGTGCCATAACTGATCCTGGGCAAGAGACCAGAGAGTCCGTCATTTGTTAAAATTTATAATTCAATGGAACTTGTTGAGATAGCCATCCCATTTGTACACATTGGCAAAACCTACACAGACACAAAATTTACTTTAATTCTGACTTTGGAACATGGAAGGGTGTGGTTTGTAGTAACAGCCAGTAAGTAGGAGATAGAAGAAAATGACAGTTTTTAATGCTTACTATGGATCAGCCAACTATACAAATTAGTTGACCTTATTTTTGCTTAAAAAGAGAGTTTTGTTATTCCATTTTACAAATAAGATGAGTCACAGAGTTTGTCTTTTATATCAAGTCATACTTTGATGCCAAAGCTGGGTGTAAGACTAGGTTTGTCTGATTCCGAACTCCGTGAGTGCTATTTACTTGAGACATTCCTATCAGCCAACTATGTATTTTCAAGGGAATTGTCACTCTTCTCAAAATCTTCACTGCATCTATGTAGCAGAGACAGAATGCTCCTATGTCACAGTTCTTTGGCCCTGTTGCTCCAAAAGAGAATAAAAACCATTCTTACGGGTAGATAACTTGGCCAAAAAAAAAAATAAAACAAAACTTCCATTGACTTTTTGGCCTTTTAGATTTGCAAAGGTGAAGCCTAAATTTTTTACAACAGATATCGAGAAGGCCACCCTGTCAGATCTACCAAAGTATTTAATTGAATTGTACAATATTGATCCTCATTGTGATTTTTAAATTTTGAAATTTACCAAGTTAAAGGGCAACAGCACTTTAATAATCTGTTATCCATACAAATGTGGCATTCTGGTATCTCTCAAAAAGCTGGAGGAGTTGGAAAGAACAGCACCATGCTGTCTGAGGGTGGAACCAGCAGAAGCTGAGTCGCCACACCCTCAGTACATAAAAGTGTGCTCCCCATTCACCAAAGCCCTATCTCTCATGATTTCCTGTCTGTGGCAGAAGACTGTCATCACACTTAAAATCAATCCTTCTTACAGCTTTAACAATGTTTGAGTAATAAAAGATACACCAAGAAGCCCATCCATTTGTTTCCAAAAGTTGAAAACAGCATACTTTTCCTTATATCTTTTCCTTAACAACTTGTAAGGATGCTTGAGAGTATAAATCTGCTCTTCAAGTAAAGGTGGAATGAGAAAACCAGACAACACACTCTTCTGCCTAATAACCTAAAAAGCCTTCTTGAATGGAAGCAGTTTTGCATCGAGCATGAATGGCAATTACAAATTTAGTAAGCATGAACCAGAGTAGAAAGGTAAAAAGAAAACACCTTAGTACTCTTTTTTCCTGCTCAGTTAGCCCCAGAGAAAGTTGGTGCCAGGATCCTAAACAGAAACCTCCCGAAGGCACTCACTCCCGGTGTTAAGGTGAACATGGTCACTGAGTTGGGGCAAAAAAGAAGGAAGTGGTAGAGCAGGCTGTAGAAGAATATGGCGTGGAACTCTGGGAGGATAACAGGCAGAGTCCAGGTTAAATTGCTCTTGTGCATGTGTGCACTGTAAGTTTCTGAGCAATATTCAATCTTTTAGTAAATTTTGTAAATATTGGAGGCTAAATACAATATTGTGCTGATGAAGGGCTTGTGTTCACCATTGGAACATAGTGAAAGAGTGTAATGGCAGCCTGGAGAAGCTTGCGGCTTCTTAAGTCTTTTGTAAGTTATATTTGGGTGTATGACTTCATGCTCAGAATGGGATTTGGAGAACACTTACATATTCATCAGAAGTCCCACATTAGTGATGGATGAGAAACCAAAGACAATCCTTCCTGTGGAATGTTAGATGTGATGGGGGAGAGGGACAGGAGCAGTGATCTATTAACAGCTGGATGTAAAGTGGGAATGGTGGCCCTGGCGTCTGCAGAACTAGAGGACACTGTCTCTCTAATGAAGAGAGTGTGTAGTGACATCTTTTTGTACCAGTTTTTATTTCCATGGAATGCCTCCAACCTATTTATGGGAATTAAAGATAATAATAATTAGTAAAATGAAGATTGTTAGATTGTGATATAGCTATGCTTTCTAGACAGGTTTTTAAGGTTTTCTAGGAACATAACCAAAATATCTAAGAATTGAAAGGGAAATCAGTATTTATGGATTAAAAGTGTCCTAGAATTCAGCGTTAATAGCCAACCTTGTACATATCATCAATGTTATTCACTCATCTTTGGCATTATATATCCAGCACACAGATGCTTCATATAATACACACACACACACACACACACAAACTGTTCATTTAAAATGTAAAAAAATATCGAACTTATCATGAGGAAGGTAACTGAGAGCTAAAGTTAGCTATTCACAAAATTACAGACAGATGAATTTTAACTTTCTAGAAGGACCTGTCATGAGATTTCTGAGATGTCCCCTAACAATTCACAATTACTGCTAAATGAAATGTGGGTATCAGGAGATAAATAAAGTTCTTTATCAGTCAGCAATTAACATTTGTGCTTGCTTTGTTTAATGTGACACAAACTACAATAACTCCATGGAGTGAATATTATTCTAATTACAAATCATTATATAATATAGAACTGTGTGCACCTTTTGGACCATTGAGAATATAAATGTGGTATTTATAATACCAACAGCAAATCACAGAAAAAGGGTACAAAAGGCAGGCAACAGCTATTCATGGCTCATTACTAAAGAAATCAAAAGATCTGTTTCTCATACTTGTTTGCTCTTTTGGAACATTCATACTGGCCAAAGCAATAATTATTGATAAATGAGCTTTAAAGTCATCTTTTGGCACAACAGATCAGCAATAACATCTGTGCAAATGTAATATTGCAACATAAACACTCAAAGCCACAGAAAAGAAAGTAATGCTGTTTGGTTTGGTTTCATTTAGTGGGAGCTTATTATATATTTTTTGAACAAGCCGTTCTCTCTATAAAACTCAGCTAGCAAATCTGCCTTGCCTATTATCATTGTGAGGATAATGTAGCAAACAGATGGAGGGTTTCATACAATTTGTTGAACTAAATTTAACAGGTTTGGCTGTGAGTGTTAACTTATTTTTACATTCTATTTGTGCTATGTTTGTAATAGATGCACACACATGAATAAAAACAGAAAATCTGTACACACAGTACAGCTGGTTTGATAATGTTTTCATTATAGCACCACATACTTCTAATTAGAAGTCTTTATATTTGGCCACCAAGAAATTCTGGCTGCATAGCTACTGTGTATCACTCATATGACAAAAAATCTCCATCAATACTATAGGAATATTTGAACACTTTCTCCACTGATTCCATGTGTGAAGGGATAGGACCAGATTTGCTAAATTATTTAATGACCTACTAAATAAAAGAACAATTGAATAGTATGCCACAAAATTTAATAGGCAGAGTTCATTTGGCCCAGAGGTCCAAGTAGCAATCTATTTGTGACAGATGAAATGTGGAGCACTATGTCAAAAATATGAGTCAGGGAAATTGAGTGCCATTAAATGTTAAATGATAGTAAGAATCCCCCAACTTCAATGACAATGTTGTAACATGAATTCTACTGTTAGGGAGGCTTTCATGTTATCAACACAAGGAACCAATTGCAACATAATTGAGAAACCATTTAAGCAATATCCTCCTAAAATTGGTTATTAACTCCAGTTGCCCTGTGATCATATTTCTTATACATCGAAATAGCAGGATGGAAGCTATAAAAGTAATATATGTGATAATAACTAGAAGTGAAGAGTGCTGGTCATCAAGTAACTTTTTTTTCTATGCTGAAAAGCAAATTGTGGATCCATATGTAAATGTACATAAGCACAATCACACACGTGTACACACACATACACACACAGAGATTCAAGTAGAAAAAATGGTGAGGTATATTCTGAATGGTGGGTATACGCCCCATTCAGAATATTAGACAGTTCGGGGATATAAGCATACAGTGTATAGGCATCGGACTTTTTCTTTTTTTCTTCCAAAAAATGCCTTTCAAATTTCTTTGAATTAAATAGTCCCTTATTTAACTGCCAGTAAACTGCAATGTATTTGGATTAGTACGTATGATGTTTGAAGGAACATCTATAATTATGAAGCAGCCTCTGAACCTACCTTGCCCTCAATTAAAGTAACTACTCTCCTTGTCAAGGCTTCCCAGTCTCTTCTCCTCTTGTGCTTGACAAAGCAAAGGGAGGTGAAGGGTACCTAATCTGAATCTCAACTAACCTTTCACCACATGCAAGTCTCAGCAAGATTTTATTTAAAGACATATGACACCATCACATTCATCTGGCAGATTCTCATAAGCTTGAATTTTGCTTGAATACTAATAGTATGTAAACAAAGTTAAATAATGATATGGATTAAAAGTGAACCACTTAAAGATTGTACCCTACAACTGATTAAAACTTAGATTTTAAGTTTGTAAAGCAAATAATTATTTGTTACAAAGAAAGTCTTAAAAAAAAATAGATGTTGTGATATATGGAGAGAATACAGGAAAAAAAAACGAAACAGCTTGTTTCCTCCACATAAAACCTACTTGGCAAAGTCAGACTTGTAGGAAAAAAACAACACAAAAAGCCAAGTACATTCCACTAAGGCTTTTTTTTTTTTTTTTAAGATTTATTTATTTGTACATACAGAACTGGGGTACAGGCCAGAGGCTCAGGGGTGGCGAGAGGCTTCACCAGAGACAGAGTGGGGAGCAGAACAGGCAGATCGACGAAGTACACTGCTGAGGGGAGCAGCGGGCGGGTCAGGAGAGGTCTGCCACGCCATGTGGTCACCACCGGAGCAGGCAGGAATCGAACTCATGCGGAAGTGGCTTTAGCTTCTTAGTGCTGTGCTTTAACCCGCTGCGCCACCAGGGAGGGCCTTTTTTTTTTTTTAAGATTTATTTATTTGTGCATACAGAACTGGGGTGCAGGCCAGAGGCTCAGGGGTGGCGAGAGGCTTCACCAGAGACAGAGAGGGAGGCAGAACAGGCAGATCGACGAAGTACAGTGCTGAGGGGAGCAGTGGGCGGGCCAGGAGCCGCTCCATGTGGTTACCTCCGGGGCAGGTAGTAATCGAACTCATGCGGAAGCGGCTTTTAGATTCTCAGTGATGTGCTTTAACCCGCTGCGCCACCAGGGAGGGCCTCCGCTAAGTTTTTATCTGTCTATGTCCACTAGAAGTTTACCTTTCAGGAGACCAAAAGTCAGCAACCTCCCTTTTTAAACTGTAAAACTCCCAAAATATTATTTTAATTATGTGTAAGCTGGCAATCTTAGTTTCATTTTAGCAATAGTAAATAGTACTCTTGTTAATTAGGTATCTATCTCTGTAGAGATCTGACTTATCAGAAGACATTTTACTGCAACAATCACATTCAATCACCTTGATAACCCTCAATGACACTTTTGTTTAGATTCTTCCTATTTACCATCACAAATATTTATATTTTTAAAATACTCCTCTTAAAAAGGTTTCCTCCTTACAACTATTTCTGTTCTAACTAGTGTTAATACCAAAAATGGATGCCATTTACTTCCTATATCTCATTTTTCCTTACAAATTATTAACTCCATTTTTCTCCCCACCACTTACTAAGAACATTTCTTTCTTTTATAAAGTCCTCTGATTTTCTTTAAAATTTGTAATTATATAAAATATTCTTTATTGTTCAACCTCTGTTTCTGTCTTAGAATCTTAAAGAAAGCCTTTAGATAGTTATTCCTCATTTGTGCTTAGGGATAGGCAAAGAGAAAAAAACAAGAAATAGAACCCATCAGTCTTTTCTTAAAAGTTTACTACTAGGAACCAAACATATTTAGGAGACTGAAAATTTTACTTCTAGTTAGAGAAATACATCATCTATTGAAATGACAGTAAGAGGTTTGTCATCATCTTTGCATTCATGCAGTATAGACTGAACAAGTTATAGGAAAACACAAGCTTCTTTCCAACTAATTTTGAAATTTTTATTTCTACATGCTCCCTAGATAAATAAAAAAAATCCATCAAATTAAGCATACTTAAAATGAGTATCATTTGTACCACCAGCTACAGTTCTTTAAATCTGATTAGTAATCACTTTAATTTAAATTCAGTCTCAATTTTCAACAAGTTGTCCTTAATGCTGTTATTCTCATCCTGCACATCCAATCTCCATGATGACTGATTCTAACTTCTAAATATCTCTCAATTCTGTCCCCACATTGCCTTAGCAAAAGAAACCATCCTGTCTCACTTGGAACATTTCTTTCATTCCCTAACTCATCCTCTTTACTATCCACTACCAAAGAGATCCTCCTTAAATACACACCTTAAGAGAATTTAGGCCACTGATGGTTTGTTATTGTTTAAAGTTAACATCTCTGTTTACCTCACCCTGACTATAGCTTTCTAGGCTCCATTCACATGCACCTACATTTCCGTTCCATCCAACTTTTCATTATTCCTTGAACACCTCATACTTTTTCACAATTCTAAGTTTTCACCCAATCTGTTTCCTTTGTCAAAATGTCCTTTCTTTGCCTGCCCCAAACCACCATACCGCCTTCAGAACCAAATTCCAATAAGAAAGTTCTCACAAAGCACCCAGGTAAAAGGGGTCTTCCCTTGCTTATCTTCAACTACATGTGTTCAAGTCTCTGTTACAGAGTTGTTCACATTTTTAAAAATAATTATACACCCATCTCATGAATGCTTCAAATATATAAACAAGGTAAAACTGGTAATTTTGATACTCAAACTAAGTTCTAATTACTCATGAAATGATTATCTCTAGCAGAGCTTATTAAAACACCTGATCTAAGGATCTGACTCTTCCATTAACTTGCTGAGTAATTTTTATCTTATTAGTAAATTGAGTATCAAGTTTTATCATCTAAAATAGGATGGTAACAATAATAGTAGCTAGTACATCTTGAAAGAAAGTTTATTCTGACTGTTCCATATGTAGTAATACCCTAATCCTCATAGGAATCTTATGAAGAGGTCTTATGGTCCCTATTCTGCAAAGAGGAAACGAAGCAAATAAAGATAACTTATCCACTTCATTATTTTTAGGGCTTAGCTGTAATATATAAGTATGTATGTATGTATGTATATGTATATATATTTTTATACTAACTATAAAATGGCTTATTTTTCTGTCTTATTTCACTAATGAAATCAAATAAAAAGAACTTATCCTTTATTCCCAAAAATGTCTCGCATCTAGAAAGAACTTAATAACTGCTTTTGAATGAGTGCTGAATAAAATGAAGGACTCTGAAATATGTGCTGGTTATGCATAATCATTGAGTCATAGATTCAAATATGTATGGAACCACTGCAGAAAATTAGCCTTCAGCCCTCTGGGGATAATGCCTTTCTCCTGTTGCTCAAAGGAATGTAGGTAACTACAGCCAAGTTTCCCTAGAATGTTTGAATAATTAGAAAGATGAGATAATGAGCTACAAGGTCTAATAAAATACTCTCACTGAACTCAGTTGAGAGTGTCTAGATGCATTATTGATTATACGTGCATTCAGCATCTTGCTGTTTGCACAGCAGCACTTGCATCAAAGAATCAAGTCTAGGTAGATCTATCTAAAGCCATCTGAACAGAAACTCTTTGCTTCAGAAATTAAAAATAGATATGATCATGAAATTGTTACCAGTAAAGAATGATATTTATGACTACGGTACTTCAGAATTGTGGCACTTAAATATCAAGCTGTATTCTAGGGATGATCCTTATACATAACACATTAGGAGATATTGAACCATATTTCATTATCTATTATGCATGTCAGTGATATGCGCAATAGATAGTTTGAATGAAAATATGTTGGCTAAGAAACAGTGAGCTACTAGAAGCTTTTGATAAAGGAAATTTTCCAATCTTAACAACATCAAATGTGTATCGTATATTAAGGAAAGTTCTTATTTTTCTGTATTTAACTTATTTATTATGAAATTTTCCTCAAACCTAAAGCTAGTAATAAACAGAAAAGAAAGCTTTTAATATACCTGGAACTTACAAGTAGAACACCTACGCTGCAGGAATAACATACTGTCCTTAGTAACTTGATAAGGCATGGCATCCTATAAATGTAAATGTTTCTGAGATAACTCTGTAAGGTGTGAGTGCCAGAACTCACTCTTTGCCTACAGTGTACTTTTGGAAAATACAACTTGCAAGAAAACATTATGTAATTTGCGTGTACAAGTAGAGAACCAGTACCACCAGCCTATGGAACTATTCTGTAAAATTTTAAAATCTTAAAATATTTTAAGGAATTCACTCACACAGCTATGAAGACTGGTAAATTTAAAATCTTCAGGGCAGATTTTGGAACTCCAAGGAAAATTGGCTGTTGTAGCCTTGAGTCTAAAGGAAATCTGAAGGTAGAATTCCATTGTTTTGTGGGAGTTCTTCTTTTCTTTTAAGGTTTTCAGCTGACAAGATGAAGCCTACCTATATTAGAGAGGAGATAATCTGCTTCACTCAAAATAGACTGACTTAACTGATAATCACATCTAAAAATATATTGCCACAAGAACATCTCAACTGATGTGTGCCAAATATGATACCATGGCTTAGCCAGTTGACACATAAAATTAACCATCATGAGATTATAAATTAGTATTGTTAATCTATATTTTTCTTTTCTTTTCTTTTTTTTAAAGATTTATTTATTTGTGCATACAGAACTGGGGTACACGCCAGAGGCTCAGGGGCGGTGAGAGGATTCACCAGAGACAGAGTGGGGAGCAGAACAGGCAGATCAACGAAGTACACTGCTAAGGGGAGCAGCG
>NW_004567107.1:29596539-29627203 GCF_000260355.1 Condylura cristata
GAGGCGGGAATCGAACTCATGCGGAAGTGGCTTTAGCTTCTCAGTGCTGTGCTTTAACCCACTGCGCCACCAGGGAGGGCCTTTAATCTATATTTTTCATTGCTAAAAAGAAACAAGCTATCAAGCTATGAGAAGATATGGAAGAAACCGAAATGTATATTACTAAATAATTTTATTTACTTATTGTTATTGACATTATTAAATTATTATTCCAGCTTTACATATAAGGAAATAGACATCAGACTACCATGTATTGGCACTCACACTAGCAGCCAGTTCTTTTTACTCTTTATCACATAATAGTTATATTTATCTTATGTTATTATAATAAATTTCAGTTTATATAGGAATAAATTTTATATTTCCTCCAATGAGAGACCCAGAGTACAGGCAAAGTTTAACTCTCACTCCATGGTTAAAACCCCAAAGATAATAGAGTTTCTTTTAAGGAGGTGAGTACTAACACATATTAATGTGAGATATCAAAGGTAAATTAAAACATTAAGTTTGGAATGTCATTCTAATGAGTACTCCGGGATTTGCAAGCTATTTCATATTTCAACATTAATTTCCAATTTTCAGGGATACTTACAGAACAGAGACAGCACAGAGCATAAAACTTTCTATCAAAGTGAACCTTGATATGAAAGACAATTTCAAGAGAATGAAAAACTAAACTTAAGAATGGGAGAAAATATTTTTAAAAGATACATCTAATAAAGAACTGATATATAAATTGTACAAAAATATTTAAGGCACAACAGTAAGAAAACAAACAATCCAATTTAAAAAATGGACCAAAGGCCTTAATCACTTGAGCAAATAAGATATACAGCTGGCAAATAAACATATGATAAGATGCTCAATATCATATGTCAATTAGGAAAATGCAAATTAAAACAATAAGATACTACAACATTCCCAAAAGAATGGCCAAAATCCAAAACACTGAAAATACTAGCATATAGAGCAACAGAAACACTCATTCATTGCTGGTGGTAATTGCAATGGTGTAACCACTTTGGAAGACAGTTTCATATTGAAATGGACACACTCTTATATCATCCAGCAAATACAATTCTTGGTATATAGTGAAAGGAACATGCTGACACAAAAATCTACACAAGGACGTTTATGGATGCTTCATTTATAATGGGCCAGAACTAAGATTTTCTTCAGCAGGTGAAGAGATAAATCAATGGTATATCCAGACAAGGGAATATTATTAAGCACTAAAAATTAGGTGATATGGTATGGTGGTAGTATCTGATGGTGATACCCCAATATTACCTCAGTTAAAAACAAGTTAATTCTTTAATTAAAAACAAAAAAAGGAAATGAATAGTAAAGCCATTCAAAGCATGCAAGAACCTTAAATGCATATTGTTCAGTGAAAGAAGTCATCTAAAAAAAGCTGCATATTATATAATTTGAACTACATGGCATTTCTAAAGGCTAAACAATGGTCATTTATTGCCAATGGTTAGTAGGGAGAGATAAATAAGTAAAACAAACAGGATTTTCAGGGAAGTGAATCACTTCTGTAAAACATATAGTCAATAAATGACATTATACATTTGTCTAAACTAGCAGAATGTACAATGCCAAGAGTGAACTTGACCTTGGGTGATAATGATGTGTTAGTACAGGCTCATCAATTATAAAATGCATGACTGTGATGCAGTTTGATGATAGGGGATGTTGTGAGTGAGGGGTCAGGGATTACATGGAAACTAGCTAGTTAACACTTTGTTTTGCTACAAATCCAAAACTGTTCTAAAAAATAAACTTTAAAAAAAAACTTTTTTATTTTTTGAGTATAAACAAGTGTGACTAGATGTTTAAGACACTACAGAGTAGAGAAAGATATGAAAAGCAATACCTTTGAATAGTAAATTGTGGTGAGCTATACCAAAACGCTTGCTGCTTTGAAATAAGGTATTTGGGTTCTAACCCTAGCTCTGTCACTCAACTAGTTAGTTTAACTTGGGAATGTTATTCAGTCTTTTGGCAACTTGTCTGAATAGCTAATTAGTGTCCCAAGAAGAACCACAGATTTAGTTGTCTATTAATAACCAATTGTCTACTTCATATTTCCACTCAGTTGTTAAAACAACTTTGGCGGGCCCTCCCTGGTGGCACAGAGGGTTAAAGCACAGCACTAAGAAGCTAAAGCCACTTCCGCATGAGTTCGATTCCTGCCTGCCCCAGAGGTGACCACATGGCGTGGCAGACCTCTCCTGACCCATCCGCTGCTCCCCTCAGCAGTGTACTTCATAGATCTGCCTGTTCTGCTCTCCACTCAGTCTCTGGTGAAGCCTCTCGCCGCCCCTGAGCCTCTGGCCTGTACCCCAGTTCTGTATGCACAAATAAATAAATCTTTAAAAAAAAAAAAAACAACTTTGGCATGTCCATAATCCAGCACATGACCTTATTCCTCTCTGTCCAACCTTGTTCTTATCCAGTGTCACCCACCCCAGGATATAGTACTATCATCCATCTATCCAAGTCTTAAAATTAACTTTGACATTTCTCTTTCTCCCCAGTCATAAAGCCTTGTTGATTTTATTTTCTAAATAACTCTCAACATTCTTCCCCTTGTCTCCATCCAGTGTAACCATCCCAGGTAAAATTATCACCATGTCTCACTTGCTCTACATACTATCTCTCAACCCTTTCTGTTCTCTATACAGTACTTTCTTTTAAAATGACAACAGAATCATGTCAATCCTCCCATACTCAAATATTACTTGATAATAGCTCCTTTCCCAATGGCCAAAACCATAAAAATTTTCAGTGTACTTTCCCTCACCTTCATAATTTTTGTAAAATATTGCATTTACCGGTCCCACTTAGTAATATTTAAATAGAAAATTCACCCACATTCTTTGGCCACTATAATATCATTAGTACATATGGATCCAAAGTATATTTGTGAATGAGTATATGTAAAATCGATAAAATGTGATACTTTAGACTTTTAAATAATTATTAATTCTACATATTGATTCTCCCAAAAAATCTAAGGTTACAGAAAGATTAAACAATTTCTAAAGTCCCTTCTTGCTTATCTAACTGTGTTTTTAAGGTGAGGACATGTAAACCCAAGTGAAAAGTCTCCCCTGGGTAATTCAAAAATAGTTCAGTAAAATATGAAGTAGGTTTGAGAATAAGGTAGATTTAAGAAGGGAGTTTTAAGCAGGGAAAAACAAGAAATAAAAGAACCTGAAAGAATTTCAATAAGAGCAACAAAATAGCAAGCCACTGTTTCAAAGAAGTCTAAATGAAAGGATCCCCATATTCCCAACCATTAAAAACTAGATTGGCAAACTTTCAAAAGATCAAAAATTTGGCAGCATGAGAGGAGGAGGATTTGCCAGATTAATATACCAACCACTGACAAAAAGTCTGTCTATGTTAATTAAGTGTGTGACATATATATAGGCAGATATATATATATATATGTATATATGATACACACACACACACACACACACACATATATAGTAACAGTTCTTGTCCTATATATTAATCCCAGGAAAAATGGGAGAAAGGGACTATAACAACTATACATATTCCATAATATAATGACATCTGAATACCATATTACTAAACCACTATGACTGTTTCATTTTTCTCCAGTACATGCTAAGCCTTAAATAGCTTTGTTTTTAAGAGCTTATAGCTAAAAAGGCATGAAACTACAGCAAATAGAAATGCTGGTATATGAAAGAGTATACTTTTATCAGTTATACAAATTGGATATTCCTCCTTAGCAGAGTACACAAAATTAGGAATATTCTTTACTGAAAAATATAGAGAGACCCTTGGGGTACAAGTATCCAACTACATGCTTTCCCTCCACCCTCTCCAAAACCTACAACGTTATGTTAAAGGAATAAGAATATAAAATTATAATACAATATATGAAATAACATGTGTGTGGTGGTCAGGAGGTGATAGTCAGCAAATATCAAAAATAGAAAAGAAATGAAAGAATACTGTTAAGTAAACAGAAAGGAGAAAGATGCAGACTAGAATATTTATAAAAAGGATTTTAACAAGAGGGAGTAGAATCCTGGAGTCTCTATGAAATAAAATTAGTAGACAAGTATGTGGGACTTGAAATAATAGAGATTTCAAAAAATAGTATCCAAAAAGTGAGATAAATGGAACATATACTACATCATAAAGACCATAATGTGACAAACTCACAGCTAACATCATTCTCAATGGTGAAAAGCTGAAAGCTTTTCCTCTAAGATCCAATGGTAGACAAGGATGTCCACTTTTACCACTGCTATTCAACACAGTATTAGAAGTCTTGCTAGAGCAATTAGGTCAGAGAAAGACATAAAAGGAATTCAAATTGTGAAAGAATTAAGCCTACACACACACACACACACACACACACACATATATATATATACACACATACATATATATATATAAAGTGTGTATACATATGTGTGTGTATGTATATGGACAGGTAATCTATATATGTGGAAATATATACATATATGTTTTATATATTTTTTGTGTAAACCATAACTATTCCACTAAAATATAAATTGAAACTATCAGCATAATAAACTGGCAGATTACAAATAAATTTCTAAGAATCAATTGCAATGTGAAAGAAACAAAACAGTCCCATTTTCAGTTACATTAAAAAGAATTAGATATCTAGGAGTAAACAACAAAGAAGAACTTATATATAAGACATTGTTAAAAGAAATAAAAGATGACACAAAGAAATGGAAACATATTCCCATATTCCTAGTTCACAGATTGGAGAAAATAAGACTCTAAAATGACCATCTTACCCAAGGCAATTCAACACAATTTTTAATCAAAGTTTTAATGGCATTTTTCAAAAAAGTAAAGCAGACATTACTAAAATTTATATGGAATAACAGAAGACCTCCAAAAGCTAAAATGACCCTGACATAAAAGCAAGAGAATGGTGGTATCACTCTCAGACTTTAAAACAAAACTACAAAGCTGTAGCAATCAAAACACTATGATATTAGGACAAAAATAGATAAATAAATCAGGAGAGTAGATTGAGAGCCCAGAAATAAGCTCATACTTTTATTAAAGCTAATCGATAACAAAGGAGCCAAAAGTATACAATGGAGAAAGGTATCCTTAAACACCTTTGGTGCTGGGAAAATTGAACAACCACATGCAGAAAAGTGAAATGGGACTACTCTCTCACACCACACACAAAAAGTAACTCAAATGTTTTAAAGACTTTGATGTAAGATCTGAATCTATAAACTACATAGAAGAAAACATAGGCAAAACACTCCACAAAATTAAGTGCAGTCATGTCTTTGTGGATATATCTCCAACAGCAAGAAAAAAAAAGAGAATATAAACAAATGAACTTTATCAAACTAAAAAGCTTCTGTACAGCAAGAGAAACGATCATTAAACAAAAACATTACTTATTGGAAGAAAATATTTGCACACCATATATTGTACAAGGGGCTGATATTCATGATCTACAAAAACCTCATGCAATTCAACAAAAGAAAGGGGGAAAATATGGGCAGACTAGCTAAAGAGACACTTCTCCAGAGAAGATGTACAGACAGCCAACGAAGACATGAAAAAAGTTCATAATCACTTATCATCAGGGAAATACAAATCAAAACCACAATGAGATGCTGCCTCACATCTGTGACAAGGACCAATATTCATAAAATCAGAAACAAGTGTTATGATATATAACAAAGAAACCCTCATACACTGTTGCAGGAATATATAATGGTACATTCCTTATAGACAATAATAAGGAGGTTCCTCAATTAGAACTATTTACAATAGCTAAGATATGGAAGCAACCTAAATGGCCAAGGAGAGATGAGTAGATTAAAAAGATGTGGCATGCGTGTGTGTGTACGTGCACACAATAGACTGCTATTCAGCTAGAAAGAGGAAAAAGTCATGCTACCACACAGATGGAACTGGAGAAGATAATACTAAACAAAGTAAGTCAGCAGGAAAAAACACAAGTATCAGATGATTACACTTATATGTGGAATATACACAAACAAAACAGAGGTTCAGAAAAACCAAAGCAATAAGATACCATAAAAATATGCCTGTATAATTAAGCTACCAAATGGGGAATGGGAGGGTAGAAAGCAAGCTGTGGAGGATGACCAATGGGCTGTGGCAGAGGACTATGGGTATCTTATTATGAAGATAGTGTGATATGTCCTATACCTCTGAATCATGAAGTGCTGTAAGCCAATATTATCTCAATAACTCAAAATAGTTAAAATAAAGCCACAAAATTTATCTAAGTAGTCAAATATTTCACTAACAGGAACTCAAGAGAGAACAGAGCAAACAAAAGATTATGAGAGTGGTAACAAAAGAGAATTTCTCAGAGCTTAACATATAATCTTAAATTTTAAAGATCCAACAGATTTTAACAGAATCTCCAAAATTTCAGATAGAGGAAAAAGAAAACTATTCTTAAAAAAGAATAAGAAAAAAGAAAACACAGAAACTACAAAGGAACAAGCACATCAAGCTGTCCTCAGTTTTCTCATTAGAAGTAGTGACATTAGAAGACAGATATGAGAGCTTTTCAAAATACTGAAGGAAATTATGTAGGTTATAGAAATCTATACCAAAATAACATATTTCCCTGCCTTATGCAGAAGTTGTAAAGACCTACCCTCCCCCCAGAAGAGTGAAAAGCAGGAAGAAAGATGAAAAAAATAGAATAAACTATAAATCAAAGAATACATGAAAAGAAATCTTTTAAAACATAGCCTTTAAAATGATCTGTTAATGTTAACAAGAATTATTTGGATCCAGGAATAACTTTAAAAAAAATAGAAAGGATTTTAAGCATTAGAAAAAATAAAACTATAAATTATCATAGGTATAGAAACATAACTTTGCATTTTTTACGTGGGTGGTGGTAATCATTATCCCAGAAAAGAAATATGAGAAATAAATGGCCGAATAGAAAACAAATGAAAATAAATCATAATAATTGAGCAATTAATGGTTTCTAGAAAGAGTTCCATTTTACCAATTTTATTTTTCAAATTGACATTGAAACTACAGAGAATGAAATGTACTCACTGCATTATGGGTCTCAAGTGAATAATGTTTACATAATCGAGAGAATGTCATGTCTGTTATGGTAAAGGGAATCATAGTAGAATACAAAAAAAAAAAAAAAAAAAAAGCCCTCATTGCCTCATTGTCCATCTTTCTCTGTAACCACACTACTATAGTATAATCTCCCAGCAACTCCCAACAGAAACTTATTCTATTTCGTTCCCTGTTGAATTTAAAATGACTTTGTGACTTCCAATGCTTCAGTTGCCAATAGAATGTAGAAGTGACAACATGTCATTTCTAAGCCTAAGCTCAAGAGACCTGGCCTGCTTCTTCTCTTTCTCTCTCGGAACTCCGCCAGCACTCATGTGGACAAAACCAGACTAGCCTGCTGGGTGATGAGACACACATTGCCCTATTCTTCCCCTTGACCCGAACCAACATCCATCTAACCCCTCGAGCAGGACTGCCTCACACCCCACAGATGCTGGAGTGAATCAGCCAAATCTCTTACTGTCCTACTAAGAACAGCCCCAAATGTTTGCCTGGAGTGTCATAGATAAAGAAAAGTTTGATGTTCTCAGTTACTAAAATTTTGGAGTAGTTTGGTACATTAGCCAAAAGCTAATTCAAGCAGAAATGCAGAGTGAGACAATATTTATGCAAACCCTAGCTCCAACACTTAACTCTGACTTTGAGCAACTTAGTTAATTTTCCAATGCCTCAGTAACTATAAAACTATAAAATATGTAAAAATATTATCTATCCCATATATGTAAATATATGTAAGGAAACTTGAGTTAGTAAATGTAAAGCAAGGAGAACAGGATCTGGTTCATTGTAAACCCAACCAATATTAGCTATTCTTATTCAAAACAAAAACAATTTGAATTGTATTTATTAAATTCCAATTCTAGAAGGACTCACAAAACACAAAGATGACATAGTACTAGCTATAGAATGAAAAGGTTAATAGTCTTGTAAAAATGCAGCTATCAGAAGCTGGGAGCCAGAAAGAAGAAAGAGCAGGTGGAAGGAAGGGCAGGGGGTTAATACATTCATCAAATAAAACAAGGAGTCACGAGATAATGTCTAAAATTTACAAAGCAAAGAAATAGAACAAAAATAAAGAGAGATTATAGGAAAATTTGTGGCTTTACAAAGGAACAAATGAGAAGCTGAATTTTTAAAAATTTGAAAAAGGGGAGAAAAGGAGGGATGTGATAAGGACACTCAGTCCTCATATGTCATCTATGATCTCTCATAGCAAGAACACAAATAAAGTTTAAAGATGGAAATTAAAAATTTGTGGTCAATAAATATGATGTGTATGTGAAAAAATGGATTGCTTTTGCAGGAGACTGAGACGGGAAAAGAAACAACAATAACAATTCTTCTGTCCTATTAGTGGTCTTGAATAAGTAGATATTACTTGATATTTTTCTTTTTTATAAAAGGTCCATGAAAGTCTCATCTAGTGCTTTGAGCTGTAGCTTAAAAAAAAGTGTTTTTTTTTTTCACAGTTTTACAATTTTACAAGGATGTAAAATTTACAGTTTACATCCTTGCAAACTAAAGGAAGAAAAACTGAAACCAACTTAAGAAATACCAAGATTAGTAACCACAAATTCACTTACTGAGGATCCAGAAAGTTAAAATTTTAGATTCCAAGTGAGGAGCATTTCATACTCAAAATAAAAGAGGATAACATACTCTCCCCTAGCTCATGCTAACTAAAACTCCTCTTCATTTACTGGAACCTAAGTAATCTTTCCCCTCTTGCTGATTTTGCCCACATCCCACAGATGCCCCCACTACCTCACCCCCTTTTCCCCTACGAGTCTAGTGAAAAAAAGCAACAACTTCATATAGGACGTCAGTTTAGATCTCAGCTCACTATGCCTGTTCTGTGAGGCTATCGTCAAGCTTCGTCTAATGAAGAAAGCAACACTTCCCTTACTATCTTTCAGAATTAAATAAAATAGCTTATTTGGATATAGGCACACAGAGGGAGAAACACCACCTTGCACACAGATTTACTCAAGAAATTAGCATTCCCAATTTGAAGGGAAATGAGCCGGGGGCAGTAACAGAATCAGAACAAAATATATTAGAACTCTAACAATGTCCTTTCCTCTACTCCGTGGGCCTAAGCCTCATTTTTTTAAAGATTTATTTATTTGCAGACAGAGCTGGGGTACAGGCCAAAGGTGCAGGGGCGGTGAGAGGATTCACCAGAGACAGAGTGGGGAGCAGAACAGGTAGATCGACAAAGTACACTGCTGAGGGGAGTAGCCGGCTGGTCAGGAGAGGTCTGCCGTGCCCTGTGATCACCCCCCCCACCTCGTGGCCACCCCCCCCCCCCAACTGCCTATGGAAGGACCCTCATGTCCACAAAAACAGGAGTCCTGGGGGTATTGTAGTTGGAAAACCAGTATATGCATCATTTTATGGAGAAAAAAAAATACATAGTAGATTTACTAAAGCAATGGGAGAAAATGCCACATATTTAAATTTGAACACTTCTCTTGGTCACTTCCCAGGGTTGTTACGTAGAACCGGGAACAAGAAAGGTGGTTTTGAGGAATCATGTTATAGGGTTTTGTAGGAGTGCTAAACTCAAAACAAAGTCTTAAGTAAGCTAGCTTTAGAAATCATTCCTCAGGGTTCTGTTTGTTCCCAAGGACTCTATCATGAACTGACCACCACCCCCTAGCACATCACATTCTCTCTGAACAACTCCAATTTTTAAATGAAAAAAATTTTTCAAGTAATATCACCTATCATAATTTATCTTGTTCTCCCTAGCTATGACATGATTTTTCATTTTTTTTAATCTCAGATTAAAACAATAAAAGAACTACCACTGAAGGGCTATCATTCTATTTTGCCATTAGCTCATTTTAGAAAAAGAGGGGGGGAAAAAAAGGATATATTAACATTCACAGAAGAACACAGCACTAGCTAGCTTGCTTTTTTTAAGTCTGTTATTATTCAGGATCAAATGACACATCAGGAGAAAAACTTGTAGAAATGCCAAGCAAAGGAAAACTAAGGATGCCACTTTAGCAAACACACCAGCCTAAGCTCGTCCACAATGCAACAAATTTAAAACCTTTAGGCTCCATGTATCCAAACACATGAAGCAAAATTAATATAAAGAAAAAACAGTGGAAAATCAAAGAGTAATGATGAGTAAAATACACACATCACCATTGTATCATAATGACTGAAAGATTCGTACTTGAATGTGAATGAAGGAGACAGGGATTGCAGAATGGTGAACTAAGGAGCTCAGGAGACTCCCTCCTCAGCAATTAACTATTTAGTGAAAATTATAAAAAGCAATTATATAAATTCTCTCGAAATTTTCCTAAAGGGCTAGAGAAAAGGGAGAAATATTCACTAAAGAAAATGTACTAAATTTTGGTAACAACAGCGGAGGCTATGGATTGAGCCACACTACTTATGTACGCATGCTTCCTGGCCTCCTGGCTACAGAGGGTCTACTGCAGGTAGACACAGCCAAGAGGAAGAGACCAATCTCTCAGCAACTAGACTTTGTGTTTTTATGTCATTTAAGCTAACTTAAGGTCACATTCACATCATTACCTTTTAAACTACCTGCAATATCATTTCCTTATCATTTACTTCACTCTTCTAAAAGTGAAAGATAATTTTTAGCTAATTGATAAGCCTTACTACCTTTTTTTAAAAGTGTAAATAGATTTGAGGGGGAAAAAACATTGTGAAGGACACAGAGTAGGAAAAGGTTGGAGCAGGAGATGAATTTTCTTAAGAAAAGCCTGTTAGGTTCCAGCCTTCATTACGTCCACGGCTACCATCGTCTTGGCTGCTTGCTGCTCTAGAGCTCTGGCCTCTCTGAACATTCCAGGATCTCTTTCCCTGCCTCCAAGGCCATCTATCTTCTGTAACAGACTTAGGCATTCCACTCTGCACAGATCCACTGGATGTGGTTTCCTCAAGAGCACACCACAATGGAATAGAAAAACACCACAAGAAAACCACACTTGTTGATTTATGAATGTTGACTATCAGGTGCATTTGAAACATTATTTGTATGTACATTTTTACATTTAACATAGGATCTCTACATATAACATTAAATACATGTGCTCAATTTTGAAGTTTAAGTATTTTACTCTGTCACAGGGGCAGACTTAAATGTGCTTTACCTTCAAAAACCTGTCTCTGTCGTGAGTAATGATGTTCTTATAGAAACTGTTTAACACATTAAGCAGCGAATCTGAAAAAAATTAGTGTTCACTGTATATAAAATAAAATAGCTGATTAAATGAAATGTTTTAATATGTTTTAAATCTATTGGGTCTGTTAGAATGATGTATGTTTCAGTGGAACCGTTTAGTCAAATATATTTCACCAAGGAATATTCCAATATTCCCGTCCTGTATTTACTTAAGATTTTCTATGATTATATTTTTAATCACTTGAACTTACATCATCCAAAAACACAGTTTGGCAAGAACCGTCTGATAACCAAGCTGATTTTCATGCACTTGGATTAGCCTAATAAACAGGAAACCACATTTTATCATGAGCAAAAATCTCTGAATATAGGAAGATTGATCTTGATTTCTTGTGTAAGCCTGTGTTTGAATGATTTCCAAATTTCACTATATATATTTTTTCAGTCTTGCTGTTTGACTTTACATATCTTAATGGACACATACGATGTCAGATTTGAAGAGACAGGAGAAAGCCTGGAAATAACTGCTAATGAAAACTTCGAAAGTAGACATGGCAAGGGAGGAAAAAAATGAAGTCCTGTCTAGACCCAGTCAGCGTTGCTTGACCTAGTTATAGTTAAGTGAAATATCAATGGGAAACTCAAGGTAAGCAAAGCAGTCAGAGTTCTGTAGGAGGTGGCTCTGGTGGCTTGAAAAGAATGACATCTGATCCTTCTAAAAGAAAACACATTTCTCATGGCTGTCAGCATCCTCCCAAGGAAGAGAGGGGAATAAGCTACAGCATAAATATTACTATTCCTAGAGGATGTCCTTCAAGAAAGGAAGGCTTTGTCTTGGCTGTGTTTATATAAGTCTTTGGAATATTTGACCAAAAAAAAAAATCACATAAATGTAGTTGTAGCCAATGAAGTAGAAACTAGTTCAGTATGTCCAAACACAAACTCCAGGCAACCACAGAAAAAAGATCATGTTCTCCTGGAGCTTCCATAATAAATAAATAATGAAGATAACATTGCTAAAATTGTACAAAAGCTGCAACAGCGATCAGGCTGTAAATGTGACTTAGTTGGCTGACTAAATCGGAACCTAAGAATGTGTTAGGTACTTTGAGATGGGTTAGAACAGATCTGTTTGTCAAAATAAAAAAGCACTTCTGTGGAATTAAATATTCTAAATTGGGTAAAGTTAATGAAGCTATAGAGTATACTGAGGTCATCAGTGTTTTATTAATGGTCCCTCCCCCCAAAACCCTGAAGGAAAGGATTTATGTTCGGGATAAAGACAATGGCCTTAATTCCTGTCAGTGGGAAAAGAGAAAAAATAGCCTCTTATTTCCCAACCTCCAGTTATGGGAAGATCTTCTGTATGTGGTTCACCTCAGCAAACATCCCCAGGAATTAAAGAGTATTTCCTGGAGCACACATAGCTGGTCTACATTTCAGAAAATCACATATTGAGAATAGTGCAAGTCTATTATACATTAGCAATCCTAAACATCTGTGATGATGTAACTCAAGTGCCTCTAATAAATGGTAAATAATGGGATGAAAGTAATCAAAACAGTCTAAATTCAGCATCATTCTAGGGCCAATCATTATTTAAATTGTTTCTCATTGTATATGTGTGAATTTGCATGTATGTATATATACACATACACACTGATATATGTATTATTTATGTACTGATGTTTAGTGGATCCAAAATTCATCTGAGAAATAAATGATACAGAAACAGTAGCAATGTATTTACTTGAAGTTTTTACCCTTAAGATATTTGCATCAATTTGTACACTCACTCTTGAAGAGGACCATGAAGTCAAAATCTGTGCTTTTAAGAGTAAACCATTTTCCCAAGCTTCATCAAATATAACAATGGCCTGATTAAAAGTCATTTCACTCACTCGTTTACTCCATTTTTACTCACTAGTGGCTTAAATTGTTCACATGGGCTCTCGGGTCTCACTTAGTGCTTATAGGAGAATCCCTCAAGTGTATCTCTACGAGTTCATTAACAGACCTCCCTAATACAGGGGAGAGTCCACAATGATCTTCCATGTTAACCCCTTTCTCCTATGTCTGCTGCAGAAGAAATAAAAAGACAGTTCACTAAATTCAACACAGCAGCAGTTCATAGTGAAGATGCAACTTTTGGTGGAAAGATATTGTTTCCTATTGCCTGCAAAGTTGGCTACAAAATCTTAAAAGCAAAATGTTACTAATTTCCCCCAGAAATTTCATGCTCTGAAAGAGCCATGTGCTTCAAGCATGAGAGAGGCTTTCTGTGCTTCTTCCCCACTTTGTAGTGTCATTTTCAGTAAGATGACTAAGGTAGTGAAGCATGTACCCATTTGTCAAATGGAGTCTCAAAAAAAAGGTGCCATAGACACATCTTCCTCTCTCAAAACACTTAAACAAAAGTCATAGAGTCAGGCCTAGGGATCAATCTGAAAATACAGACCTCATTCTCACAAATACAAACTTTCTCTTACAGCCAAAAATAATTTTAAAAATAAAGGGAAATTTCATGAAAACCGGCCCATCCCAATCGTCTTTTGGCAGGCTGCCCCAGCAGTTCATTAGCCATTCTCTGGACCTATCCAAATCTTTACTCAGATAAATGTAAAGACCCCAGCTACACAAGGAAATTTATGATTAAGCAATTCCCATCTGAGATCATCTGGCCTCAGCTACAGTCCAAATGTGAAGCAGCTGTAAGTTAAAGGGTACGTAGGAAACAATTACATGTAGAGCTGTCCATACTAGAAGGATTCCCTGACTGAGGATATAAATGATACCTCCTGACCAAAAGCCAATGGGAGAGCATTGGTTAGGGACATCACAACACTAGTAGCTCAAAGAAGGAGCCAGAGATCTTGTCTTTATTGACAAAGAAAATTGAGCCTGAAAAAGAAAAGCATGTGGTATGTTCTGCTTCTGTTGGCCATCATAAACCAGAAAACGTAAAAATGGCATAAGAAGGGAAAGAGAATACAAGGGAGCATAAAAGCATATCAGTCATTAGCATTACTGTCTTCACATTATGCTTTAAAACTGGTCTGGACACCAACTAAACACAATCCTGAGAGGTGTAAACATTTTGTGTAATCACAGTCTTATGGAACTAAAATGTACTTTAGAATTTTAGTCCTATTATTTTAACAGAGGGAAGAATGCTTTTTTTTTTTTTCCTTCCCCAGTCTCCTGCAGACCGTGTCTAATAAGCTTAACTGATTTAAGCCAACAGGGCTTTTGTTAAAACATGGAAAGATAGCTTGTTTCTTTCCACTGAATGAAGCAGGGAACATGTTTTTCCCACTTGTTCTTGTAGGTAAATGGTTCCATAGAAAGGGCTAATGCCTCCTGGGCATTGTAGGTAAGAACTCTGGAAGACCTGGCAGAACCCAGAAAAGATATACTTCAAGAAGAATGAGTAAGATTCTCTTTTGTAAGAAAGGGAGGTGGGGAGACTTCTCTCCAAAACCTTGTTTTTGGTTGAAGCACATCATATCAAGGAATCAAGTCAACCAGTTGATTTTCTTTTTAAACAACTTTAAATTTCATTTCTGTCACTTGAAACTAAAAGACTTCTGACAAATACACTGTTGCACCAAAAAAAAAAAAAAAAAGACAGACATTAAGAATCATGACAAATGGACTGTATGCCCAGAAAGCAAACCAACCAGCTAACTAACTGAGATTAATTTTATGATATTATGACATAATTGCAAATTCATTTCAGAAAATTAGTAAACAGGAACACAGGACTGATAAATCATTAATGTGGGTTATATAAGGCTCTGTGCTCTGGCATCTGAGGTAAATTACAAGCCAGAAATCCTGAAGCCGACTGTTTTTCCTAGCTATTATATATTAACAATGAGCCCTGATTCAAGAAGAAAAAAAAAAAGCAGCTGATTATGGACATTTCCTCTCTTGACATGAAATATTTGAAACAACCCACTGGTCCCTATTTTTAGATTAAAAACCAATCACTGGAAAAGGCCCATAACCAGCACAGTAATGAGCCCATGGCCATTTATTTATAGTTAGCTCTAGCTGATTCATGAGCTGCAACTCAATGTCTGGTAAGTGCTATGTGACTCCTGGACTTTATCAACTTATTTATGTGTGGCTGAGACTTCTCCCATAGAGCATGTATATATGCAAACTCACTGCCTTATGTGTGAATGTAGAGGAAGAAGAAATATATATTCAGTAGTGTATGACCTGACTACATTTTATGAATCTGTCCAATCACATTTGGTGTTTCCATAACTTAGTTAGACCATCCACACAGAATTTACTGCAGGCTGCATGCAAAACTAGCAGTGCAGGCAAGATGGTAATGAGAGTCTTAAGAGAGACACATGCATTTTCATATATATTAATAGTTTATATGGAGAAAAAAACTGAAGGATAAAAGAGGCATCAAATATTGCCAGAATGACAGATGAAATGTTAAAGTGATGAAATACTGAAATTATAGTCCTTTGAAGTAAGTTGTGTAAAAGCAGCACATGGCAAGAAATGTGTGGCAACAGTTGTGATGGAATTTGTCTTGACTAATGCCCCCATGTGAAAAGATAAATCTTGCTAGGTTCATTAAATGAAGGCCAAATAATCATTGTCATTTGCGTTCAAGAAGCAAGTAACCCAATACTAACCTTAAATTTGTATCTGATAAAAGCCTTTCCTATAATATCTTAAGAAAATGGACGTTTTCTTCTATTAATTTTTTCCAAAAATCTTTTCACTTTTACTAACAAAGACTATTCTGAATGTTGCTCATTTCATTCTTGAAAAGTTAAGTTTACAAATGTATGTTTGTGGTCAATTAGTTCTCATAAAATGTTTATTACTATGATAAACAAAAAAAATCATTTTTAAAAAACATGGAGGGAGAGAAACAATGGTCTTGGAATTGTGTCAACAGATTTGAAGTATATCTAGCAGTTAAAAAAATAAAGAAAGAAAAGCTGATATTTAATGAAGACAACTGAAAACCATGTAAAAGAATGTACATGAAAGCAACTAGGACTCCATCATAAGTAGAATTAATACCCAAGAAATAAAGGGTAATGCATTTTAAGGCCAGGTCTCCTAAAATTTAAACTGTGAAATCTAAATAAGTGGGATAGTTTGTTTTACTATAAAAGAAAAGAAAAGTTTAAAGCACAATCTCTTTTTAAAGTGTCTCATCATGGTCAATAAAATTTATATAGTATTGTATATGAATATGAAGGACTATAATAAAAAATTCTATTCTCATCAATTATTATGTTTGAGCCTCTCTTTTCATGTCATTTTATGGAAATCTGAATTTGGAGAAGTCAAGTTTTTGGTCCAGAATTATACTCCCATGATGTGGGAGCTAAAGTTAAAATTGGTCTTTCCCATAGAATAGTATTCAACAGTAGAGTAGACAGAAGATGAAATGTCTGTTACCTGTTGTACAGTATTTCAGTGGTTTCTCAATTTAGCCCATGCATTTAACTTACAGCACCATATAAAATAGGAATTTTCCTATTGCTAGATTACAAAACTGAGGTTCTAAGTATTATATAAGTTCACAAAGTCCAAAAATATTGGGGAGAGATCAAAGTCTACTCATGTCTAATATCAAAGCCTCTCATCAGGCAAAGTCACATTTCTGGGGCATATACAACTTTTATTATGCAATGATAGAAAAGAATAAAATTAAGGAGAATAAGACACTTTCTTTGAAAATTTCTCCATCAGTAGGTACTTATCAAGAGTCAATTAAGTGCTTAGTCCTATAGTCAGAATTGTCATAGAAATGGATGATAAAGAAAACAGTCATCTTTTTCCAAAGAGATTTCAAAATAGGGCAACTTTAAAATGCTAAAAAGAAAAAAAATACATATAACTATAATAATAACTCGTATTTAATGTAAAGTGAGGACAAGGTATTACGAAAATAAAGTTTTCACTACTGCACTTCAATGGAATTGAGTAAGAAAACAAAAAATAAAAAGATTACATGAGTTATTAGATGTTCTATACCAGAAATGTTTTAATATAGGAAAGATAATGTTGATCTATGGTGTGGCTTAATATAGGCTAACATTTAACTCAAATTCTGAGGCAAGTACTAGTTGAAATCTGGATTAGTTACCTATGTCATTCCTTGTATTTCCCTTTCTCATTATAACTGAAACAGAGTTCAGGCACCCAACCACTGTGATAGCTGAAAAGAAATTATATACTAGTGGCACTTATTGGAGCAAATACGTAAGCCATATGATTACTAAGAATTACCTCCATTTCTCAGCCCATTTCTTTATTTTTTCCTTAAACACCTATTACTAAGTGTCTACTGCATGCTGGACATCAGACTAGTTACTATTGGGCATAACGGTGAAGAAAATGCCCATAGCCAAGACCACCCAGAGAAATATTCAGATTTCAAGAGAGTGAATCTGTTTTATTAACGAAGAATAACTCAGAATTTGGGATCATAAGACCTGAACTTAGTATCTGATTTAGTATTTTCATGTTCCTGGACAATTATATATGAATCTGAGGCTCAATGTTCTCATCTGCAAATTAAGAATAAAATAGGGCCCTCCCTGGTGGCACAGCGGGTTAAAGCACAGCACTGAGAAGCGAAAGCCACTTCTGCACGAGTTCGATTCCCGCCTGCCACGGAGGTGACCCGCCCGCTGCTCCCCTCAGCAGTGTACTTCATAGATCTGCCTGTTCTGCTCCCCACTCTGTCTCTGGTGAAGCCTCTTGCCGCCCCTGAGCCTCTGGCCTATACCCCAGTTTGTATGCACAAATAAATAAATCTTAAAAAAAAAGAATAAAATAATACCTAGTCACATGTTTTGAACAAGAGTAGTGGAAGCAATTATAGACATTAAAAGTCTAAACAAGTATAATGAATTATTATTTTCATGTTATGATTTCAGCCTTATAATTATGGTTTCTTTCTCACTTAGAAAGTCATTTTATGTGCCAGTTCTGTTCTGAAATATATGTTCCTTCCTTCCTGAGTCAGAACTCAGTTTATTCTAAATATGAGTAGCAGTTGTCTTTTGGGTATTCATAATTTTTCCATTGCAACTATCTACCTTACTCCATGACAATTAAGCTGCCATTTATTTATTCTTGCTTCTGTACATGTGAAAATTTCTTTGTGTATTGTTTTTCTTTGTATTTTCAAAAATTCAAGTTTTCTGCCAAGTTTCTAAATCAAATTAGTAGTCATAAAAGTCTCACTCCAGTGTGTTTCAGGATTATTATTTGAGTAAGATAATCAGTTCCCACAGTGCCCAAATACTATCTTGGGTACTTGGCATAAACAGTATTGCTTATACTACTCTGGAGCCAATGAAGAAACTGGTGACAGTAAGCTAGCAATATGCCCCATGGGCACTCAGAAGAGAATGTCTCCATTGCATCTAACAGACAAGGATGGCCAGGAAACCTCAAGCCACCATCCAGTGAAAACCAACCAAAGCACTACTCCCTAAAAGCTTCCCAGCTTTCTGTCTAGAACCCACTGGCCTGCCCCATTGTCATTCTCCCTTTTGGCCTGCAAACAATGTCTTTGGATCCTGCAACCCACTCTGAAACCCTTTTATCTCTACTCAGCATCTTCAAAAATTGTGTTTCCATTTCCTCCTTGCTGGAATTAAAGCTGGTAGAGCTTAGAAAACATTTTGAAGCGGTTTCATGTCCAATGTCAAGCCTTTCTCCTGGATTCCATTTTTACCCTAATTTTGTCCCATATTCTTCCTGACTTTTCTCTGTTGCTGCTTTTCCTTGGCTCATGGCCTTTTCTCTCAACAAGCCAAGCCACATGACTGTAGTGTTTCCAACCTTTTGCCAGAAACCAGCACTGACAGTTGCAGAGTAGGAGGAGGTGTGACTCACTCTTTTGAAACTTGGTTGTCACACATGTCAAAGCCGCAACACATTTTCATGCAACGTTTCATGCAAGAGACAAGTATAATCTCTAGGACTCAAGCTATCATGTTATTGTTTCCTGAAAAGTGATGCCATTAAATCCACCACACTTGATAATTTTAATTTGGTTAAGTAATTCACTCCAGGGTGATGTAATTTTACCTTGGTGCCTGAAGGCTAAAGTGTAACACATAGAATAACTATCTCGGTGTGATTCTTACAGTGTCACAGATTGGGCACTCTTAAAACCTGAGTTAAAATCTCATATTTTTATATGACATGGTGGGAGCTTGAGTGAGCCCGTTAATTTTTCTAGCCTCAGTAGTAGAAAGGAGTGGGAGATTTCACTAGTTGATTACTAGGACACGTCCACCGTTATTATTCTTTTCTAAATTTTTACCAAAAATAGCTAGAGAGAAATTTATTTCCATTTTAGGCCTAATTTTCCCGTTTTCCCAATAAAGTGAAGGATAGCCATTTTCCTTTCTCAGATCATTAAATTATATAATATTGAGTAATTCTCCATGTACTCTCCAGTCACTCAATCAATAAGTTATATAAAATTGCTAGTATTAGGAGCAGGATGTATCAGAAGAAACAAAATTAACATGACTCTGTCTTCTAATATGTACAGTCTAGTGGGGAAAATGTTCCAGAGGTATATAACTAAATAAAACAGGTTCTCTCTCTGTAATCAGTAGGTCTTCAGAGTCCTGCAGAAAGTCTGGTACAGTGTATGTAACAAAAACTATTCTTGATGGGAAAATGATTGAAAGAGTTAATACAAGAAAAGTACCTCACAGAATCTCCAGAGATTATTCCAGAGAACAATATTTGAAAGGCAAAACCAAATGATCTACTTCTTTATTGCCATTAACATACTAGTAAGAAATGGTATTAGGTACACAAATACTTACTTGAGAGAAAATATTTAACATAATCATAGTAAGATGAGCTTTTGGACAAGAAAATAAAAAAAAAATAGGAAGTGATATCCAACTGAATAGGAACAACTTGAATAGAAGGAGAATAGGGACCTAAATACAAGGAAATGTGTATGTGATTTAGCAAGAGTGCCAGAGGAGGGAGTAAATGCACCCCAGGGGTGCATAACATCCACTTACAGGGGTTTTATTCCTCACAAAATTTAAGTTCTCAGTGGCTTGATACTCCAGCAAGCAAGTATAGGCCTCACTGATTTGTATAAATATAATCCATAATCTATAGCCCAAGAGGCTTTAGTCAGTCACTAAGGTATAAAATAGGTACCTGGTTAAAAAGAGAGAAGAAAAGAAAAGAAAAATGCTAGACAATGTTTATATAAATACATTTACTGGTTAAACTGAAAATAGCATTTTTTAATTTGATTCCAAAGTCAAAAGTTGTTTTAGGACATGTTGAGAACACATTTCCTATAACATTTGTAGCACACAATGAGACATTTTTTTGGCATATTCTTGCAGTTTGCTATCCAAAAAAATAAAGAGTTAAATTCATTTTTTATATTTCTTGGTATAAGGCACAGAGTCAGTGTTAATCAAATATACTTTGTATGTAAAGTTCACCATTATAATTTTTATAGCAACTTGCCATTTGCTCATTTGAAAAGAGACATAGATCATCTGAGGTATTAGGTTTACTGACTAAATAATATAATTATTGTAACTATGAAAGAAAGCTGATTTCCTTTAAGAAAGAGTTTGTTTCCAGTCATATGATCTTGTGACTATTTTAAGAATTTTCTGTTTAGGGCTCTTTACTTAAATCATTATTACACATGTTAATCTCATTGTGTTCAGGGTGCAAAAGTATTCATAGAAAGTGAGTAACACAACTAGACCTCAAAGCATTTATGTTCTACAGATTTTACTGGCTTCTAATAGCCATTTGAGTTCTCAGTACAGCTGAAAATTTAAAAAATCAAGAAATTGGATCATAAAAATGTATTTAATGAAAAAGCAGTCATTTCCAATGCAGCAGCTCTCCGAAGATGGCTGGAAAATCATGAAATTTGCTTGCTGTGAGGTAATTTGATCGTAACCTGATACTTTCAACAGAAAAGAAAAGCATTTGATGTTCTTCAGAATAGAGTTCCAACTGAAATAGCTGCTACCATAACTGATAACGTCGTTACCACCATAGCTTTTCTAGTAACAAATACTTATCAAGCACAGTTTATGTGAACATTATGGATTGGTGAAAACAGAATGGAGTTTAGAACTGAGGAGATAAAAATAAAAGACTTACTATGGACCAGAAACTGTTTTAATATACACCACATATGTATATTATATATTAACATACAACACATATAATCCTCTCAACAAACTGGGAAGTACAGAAATTGATGTAAAAGTTACATATTTTGCCCACATTTAATAAATAAGAAAACTGAAGTTCAAAGAAGTCAAGTAACTTTCCCAGAATCAAAGGTGATGCTAGAAAAGAAGTGGAATCTGGACCCAGCTTTGTCTCACAAAAACAAAACAAAACAAAACAAAACTGTGGCCTTAACCATTAGGGTATAGTAATACTAAAATTTGATAAAGGAAACTTTTGCCACCTCTAAATCCTTTGTCACCTAAAAAAAAAAAAAAATCAGAATGCTTTTTTAATGGAAGAACTAAGTCTTGAATGATACAAATGAATTCAACAATGAGACTTGGGGTAGAGAGATTTCCAGACAAAAAAAGCAGCATTTATAAGAGTCCAGAGCCATGAAACAACACAGCATGACTGAGATTATAAACAATGTAGAATGGGTGGACTGTAATGAAAAACTAGGAAATGGAATCTAAAAAGAACAATTCTGTTTATAATACCATCAGAAATTAAGATACTTAGGGATAAACTTAAGAAAATAAGTTCAATACTCATATTCTTAAATTACAAAATATTGTTTCAAAGGAGATCTGATTAATTAAGAAGGAAATCCTATGTTCATGAATAGGTACCCTAATAGTGTTAATAGCAATCATACTCCCAAACTGATGTAAGATCAAAGCAGTAAGAATAATAACCTCAGCTGACTTCCTTATAGAAAATGACAAGCCTATTAAGAAGTTGGTTAAAAAATTTACATGGATCCAAAACAAGATGGAGTCAAAAGCAGTTCCTTGAGATTCATTCCCTGAAGTTAACCCAGACTGGGACTACAACCACAGGCTCCCATGATTAGTGACAAAACTGTAACATCTTTTGGACATCAGAGACCAGCATGAACTGTACCAAAAGAGACAGTGAAAAAAGTCATACTTCATTAAAGAAGAGATGGGTATAGAGAAATGCCTGGAGGGCCTGGTTCAGGATGGAGGCTGCCATACAAACCATAGCACTGCTATTTGGCTTGTAGTGCTGGGGGCAGGAGAGCTCAAGAGTGTGGAGCATACTCCTTGACCCAGAGGAGATATGTGCAAAGGATCTAAGGGTCTCCCGTGATTCATGTCCTCAGTGAAAACATGAAGAATAGTGTGTAATCAGTTGCACTCACACCCACACAATTGCTACTGACCTTGTGACATTCAGTGACATTCAGTCCTACAGAGATGCAGGACTGAACCTGGGAAAGCAAGGATTTCAGCAGTGTAACATGCATGAGTTAAACTCTTACCTCCAACCCAAACAGACACTGAATAACTTCAGATCCTTCTCCCAAATTCTGACTCAGCAACTACAAGATCCAATCTCCCATCCTACAAAAGCCCAAAAACATCTAAAATTATATAAACCTGGGAAAAACTTGAATGAGGAATTAGACTACATGGGCTTAATAGATATTTGGGGGTGAGAGGCACTACAAAAAAGCTGAACATATATTCTTCACAAGTACACATAGAATACTTTCCAGATTAGACCACATGTTGTTTCACAAAACAACTATCAACAAATTCATAAAGATTAAATTTATATAAGGTAATTTCTCTGATCCATATGGTATCAAACTAGAAATCAACCGCCTAAAGAAAGCAGGAAAACCATTGACTATATGGAGTATGAACAACATATTATTGCACAAATATTGAGGTAATGCATAAATCAAAAAAGGAATTTAAAAATACTTTGAGATGAACAAAAATGAAAACATGAGCATCAGAGCTTTGGGACTCTGCAACAATACTACTAAGAGGGAAGTTTGGGGCAATACACACCCAGATCAAGAAAGAAGCTAAAATAAGTGATCTGACCTTATACCTTAAGGAACTACAAAAGGAAGAACAAATGGAGCTAAAGCGAGTAGGTGGAATGAAATAATAAAAATTAGAGCAGAAATAAAAGATGACGATAATAAAGACTGGAAAGAGCAATTAAATTAAAGCTGGTTCCTTGAAGAAGTAAACAAATTTTTAGCTAGAAAAAATTCTAATAAATAGGATCAGAAATGAAAGAGGAGATATGTAACAATAGGCATCTAAGAAATACAGAGGATTATAAAAGACTATTATGTATAGCTATATGCCAAAAATTGAAAAACCTAGAAAAAATGGATAAATTCTTAGAGATTCACAACCTTCTGAGACTAAGTCAGGAAGAAATAAAAATCTGAACACATCAATTACAAACAAGGAAATTGAAAGAATTATTCAATATGTCCCAATAAACAAAGATCAGTTTCGTTAGTGAGCACTACCAAACCTTCAAGACAAACCAATACCTACCCTTCACAAGCTCTTCCAACAAAAAAAGAATGAAAGGAATGCTCCCAAACACATTTTATGAGGCCGAATTACACTGATCCAAAAGCAGATGAAGACATCACACATGAAAAAAAGAAATTACAGAACAAAACCCTCGACCACCATAGAAGCAAAACACCTAAACAAAATCTTAGCTAAATGAATTTGGTAATACACTAAAATTATATTATATTACATATTATAATTTTATATACTATATTATACTATATAACATGTTATATTATATATTATTATTATATTATAACATAGTGGGACATATTTCAAGGATGGAGAGATGCTTCAAAATCAGAAAATTGATGATTATAATTCACCACATTAACAAAAGGCAAGTAAAAACTCATATGGTCACATAAATAGATGCAGAGAAAGCATTTGATAAGATTTAACACTCTCATGATAAAATCCCTCAAGAAGATGATGATAAAAGAAACATACCAATTAGGCAAGTGAAAGAAATAGAAGCAAAAGAAAGGAAGAAGTAATATCACTATTTGCAAATGACATGATAATATACATAAAAACATAAGACCTGAAACCATAAAACTTCTACAAGAAACATAGAAGGTAAGATCCTAGACATCATTCAATGGTAATGATTTTTTGGAGTTGACACCAATTGCAAATGTAACAAAAGCAAAAACATCACACTGAGAAACTTCCAAGCAACCAAGGAAACTATAAATAAAATTAAAAGGCAACCTACTAAGTGGGAGACAATAGTTCAAATCATATGTACATGATAAGCATTTAGTAACTAAAACATCTAAAGAACTCATACAACTAAATAGGAAAAAGTGAATAATCTAATATTTAAAATGAGCAAAGGCCATAAACAAGACATTTAACTTCCCAAAGATGGCATATTAATGCATAACAGGTATATGAATATGTGCTCAACATCACTAGTCACCAGAGAAATGCAAATCAAAACCACAATGAAATATCATCTGCCTATTACAATAACTGTTATCAAAAAGATAAGAAATACAAAAGATGACACGAATGTAGTGAAAGGGGATTCCTTCTATCTGAAAGAAATAAAACCACTAACTCAAAAAGATTAATACACCACATTTTCATTTCAGTATTACTTATAACAGGCAAGACGTGAAAATAGCCCTAGTGTCCATTTATAGATAAAATGATAAGGAAATGTGGCATTTATACAAAATAGAATATTTTTCAGCCATAAACAAGGGAAGGAACCCTGCCATTTCCAACAACATGGATGAACCTTAAGCAATTATAGTAAGTGAAATGTCATACAGATAAAGACAATTATTAAATGATTTCACTTACATGTGAATATGAAAAAAAAGAAATCACAAAAAAAACTGAACAGATTGGTATTTCACCACAGACTGACAGATGAAATGGGTAAAGAAGATCAAAAGGTATAATCTTTTATAAGTCCTTAAAGCATTGTATTGACTAGAGTATCATATTGTATATTTAAAAATGACAAGCAAGTAAATCTTAAAGGTTTTTTTCACAAAAAAAGGGAAAGTCTGTAACTACAGTCATGTTCCTCTCAATGATATTTCAGTCAAGGACAGACTATATACATTATGGTGTGTATACACACACATATGCATGCATGTACATGTGTATATGTGTTTATTCATATACACACTATGTGTAGCATGCATGTGCAATAGGCTAAATCATCAATGTTACTGTAATTTCACAATATGACTTTCCCACAATGATGAAATTAGCTAATAATGAGTTTTTCGGAATATATCCTCATCATTAAGGGTTACATGATAGAATGTGTGATGATGAATAAATATTTTTATTGTTTTGCAATATGTATATGAGCAACATGTATATAACTATATTGTATACATGAAATCATATAATATCAATTGTATCTCAATTTTAAAACAATTTTATAGTGTAAAAAATTATAAATAAGTAATTGTTTTTGTTAAAGGCATGTCCAAATAGTGCTCTGTATAAAGGGGTAAGGTATGATTCTTGTTCTGGGTTTCTTTAACCACTCATGTCTATTTGGCAGATCGCAGATCAATAGAAATGCCCCATATGTAAATATGGGGAAGCTGAAGCACATAATTAAATGTCAAAAAAAAATCATACAGAATAATATTTAACAACTTATCAGAAGATTAATTATCTTATATGGAACATTTAAACTACTCATTAGTTTGCAACAAAAGTGTTTTTACACAAGTATTATTTATACAGACTAGAACAAGAAAATATTATATTGTTCCTTCTGTAATATAATTTACTAAACAATGAAATGTCCTAATGTTTTAAGCCAAACACATTTCTTTGCCTCCCAAATGTTTTCAGAAATAACTTTTTCCTTGTTAATTTCCAAATCTTGGCTGCATTTCCTGCTAATTTCAAACATATGTCATATACGAAATATGTTATTTTTCCAAGCCTAATTTTGGCAGGAGGGGATTTTGGAACAGGCATGAAAAGATTGGGGACAAACAAACAGGACAGCTTTAAGCTGCCTCAACTCCACAACAAGTTTAACTTTTTCATACATCTCCAGGCCCACAAAGACAAAGGCAATAATGAGGGATGAACAGGCTATAATAAAAATTTCAACGTGAAGTAAAACATATGAAGTTTCATATCTTACCAAATAGCTTGCTTTACAGAAAGAACCCTCACAAAGAGTAATAAATACAATAGGACACAGAACGTGAATGAATTTAAGGCCTTGATAACTATGTCATATAATACTAATATCACTATAGTGTCCAGAGACTTACATATAAAATAAATAAACAGATAAAGCAAGCTAAAAAGTTTCTTTAACCTTCAAAAGATTCACTATACCAACAGAATTTGGAAAAAAACAGATATTTCCAATTAAATAAAATTCACTTTTTTCAAGTACTCTAAAACTGATTTTGTGAAGAACTACTAACTGAGGATCAAGATATATCCTAACACACCTTTTTTTTTTTCTTTTAAAGATTCACATTTATCATATAGATAATCAGGAAGAGCAGAAATAAAATGACAAAGAAAACTGATCTGGAGGCATGAATGAGGTCAAATTCTAATTTCACCATTCTCTAAAATCATGGCTTGATGGTAATAATCATATTATTCATCCCTCTCTATACCTACAACTTTTCAGATGTTTGTTGGCAATACATCAACAGATAGTCTATTTTTGTCATCCCTGAGACTTGTTTAACCAATAAAATGTGTAGTAAAGGCTCTCCCTGGTGGCGCAGCGGGTTAAAGCACTGCACTGAGAAGCTAAAGCCAGTTCCGCATGAGTTCGATTCCCGCCTGCCCCGGAGGAGACCACATGGCGTGGCAGACCTCTCCTGACCCGCTCGCTGCTCCCCTCAGCAGTGTACTTCGTCGATCTGCCTGTTCTGCTCCCCACTCTGTCTCTGGTGAAGCCTCTCACCGCCCCTGAGCCTCTGGCCTGTACCCCAGTTCTGTATGTACAAATAAATAAATCTTTAAAAAAAAAAAAATGTGTAGTAAATTACATTTGCCAACTCCAAACACAGGTCTTAAGAGATATGATATGATATACTTTCCATATCCCTTCATCATGGAACATGAGCAGACAGGTCTGCTGAGGCTGAGACACATGGAACAGAGGAAAGACACTCCCATGAACCAGGTGAGGCCCACATCTCACCAGAGACCAGAGTCAGAATTAGGACATCACATAGCCAGTTCACATTGGGTCACAAACATATGTGAGAGCCTCACCAAGTCCAGTCCAAATCAGAAGAAACCACCCAGCAGAGTTACAAATCTATCTATTCTAAGCTTCTTCAAATTTTCATTGTTTAATGTACAACAGCTAGCTGATACCTCTACCTTATTCACGTAACCTTTTTGCTTAACTGACAAAATAGTGCAGGCAATTAATAGCAAGTATCTTTAAGAAATCTATGCAAGTTACTACTAATAAGAAAATCCAGTCTTCAGTAAAGTATTAATTAAAAATCTACTGATTATTTCTAAAGATCTGTCTATTTCATCTACTGGAATTAAATATTAAATTTATGCCCCCCCCAAAAAAATCTGGCTAAGCTACAGATCAGCAGATGGTACTTATACAAGTACCAAGAGAAGTGCAATTCACAGATTTGAAAAGTTTTTAAAGGAATAAAATTACTTTTTTATGTTATTGATTTTTAAATGAAGAGATTATTTTAGCAACATAATTGGTCAATTCAATTTTTAAAAATTTGCTTTCACGTAAACTTACCGTTAAGTCCCCCATAAGTCTTAGCATAGACTAGGAGATTTTAGTTTTAAATGGCATCTAGCTAGCTGCCTCACCCTTCCCCTAAAATATATCTAAGGACCCAGAAAAAGAGAATAAAAACAACACTAAAAACTCAGTAACTCTTCTCTAAATTTGGAGGGAATTTCCTTTATCTATTAAACCAATCGAGCTAAAAGGAGTAAAGCAGGCAATGGTTTATCCATCTGAAATGAAAATCAATTTGAAAACAGGATGCACCATCTGAAAGGCAGAGAAATTTTTCTCACCCACTCTTTGGAAGCCCATACATCCAAAAAGAAAAAAAACATGAGTTATTACTCAATTGATTGGAAGAAGATATGAGATAGTCTACCTCCTCACATCTCCCCAACATCTTTTTACATTATGCCCATCCCAAAAATAAGATGACGGTTTCATTACATCATGTGATATGGAGGAAGAGACTAGAAGACCATTTTTTTTTAAAATTGCTTTTTGAATAATATATAGTTCATTAATTTAGTTTCACATGGAGTAAGAATGGAGGCTAAGAGATGCCATAATTATGGCTTAGCTAGAAGAAACAATTTGGTAAATATCTATTAATTAGATATTAATATTTATGCTGTCAAATATTACATCTGCCCATTTGGGAACAGAGTGGGGGAAAGTTAAGGAGTGACAATTAATGGGTAAGGGGTTTCAATTTAAAATAACAAAGTTTTCTAAAACTGATCTTTGAGTACAATGAAAGCAATAGAACTTTATATTTTGAATGAGTAAATTTACAGCATGTGAATTACATCTCAATAAAGCTGTTAAAAATATAAACAGCAGTGAAGCAGCAAGACGGCAGTAGAGTGAAGATGCCAATATTACTTCCTCTATATATCCACAGCTAGACAGTGCCACAACAAAATCATTAACTCCTGAAGAAAAGTGGAATGATTACAGTACATACGAGAAGCAATGTCTGGAAGAAGGAGGCCCAGCAAGTTGCACTGTAGACCCTGTCATGAACTACAAATGCAATAGGCCCAAGCAGACCATAACCAGTAGTAGAGTAGGTCCCAGCAAGGGGCTCACTGTGGCAGATTCCAGCAAAAAGCAGATGAGGTCTTGGCAAACAGCACAGACATTGCATTTAAAAAAATAAAGCAGATATGCCCTTATTTTTTCAATAGGGAAAAAAAGCAATACTATGGCCTAGTCACCACTAGCTACAATCCAGAATGACATGCTAAAAAGACATAATCTCCTGACTAGAAGTGGGACTTGGATCTCAGAGACCAGTGCAAACTTCAATATGGTTGACACTGAGGAGATTCACATTTCACTGAATAAGAGATGGGTGGAGTGAAGCCTGGGTATTGTAGTATGAAGAAAAGCACATTGCTGGCAGGGCTATGGCATCAGTCAGGAGCCAAAGGGAACAAAGAAAAGAGTTTGATTGGAGGCTCACACACTTGATAAAAGGGAAAACTGATGAGAAACTGGGGCAATCCACATAGGTTCTTATCTTAAAGATAAGAGCAGAGTAGGTACTCTGATCTATATTCTGCCTTTCACACCCCTGGGAATAGTAATTGACTTGTAAGGTACACTGAGAACACACAGGTTGCCAGTTCTCTCAAGCTCAGACAGTGTAACTATCATGAGCCAACCCCACTCCAAATCACCCACACCAACACCTGTTTCACTCAAGAACCCTCCACATCCTGCTGACTCAGATATGAATACATGCAAAAACCAAATGCATTTCAAAATGCAAATAAAGCATAATCTGCAAGAAACTAAAATAGTCCAACACCTTATATTACTTATACATTTAAAAAATAATGAAATAAAAGGCTTTAAATGGAAAAAAAAAATGTAACTCACAGCAACATGAAACCTCAAAGAGAGTTAAGACATTGACAAGGTAAGAAAAACTCTCCAGAATTCAAGCATAGAAGTGTGAAAGATTATAACTTATTTTAAGATAACTAAGAACTGCTAAGGTAAAGAAACTCAAACATAAAGAAAACTCAGTATGATAAGTTAAAATAATAGAGAAAACTAAGTCTTATCAAAGGAAACTCATAAAAGATACAGAGCAAAATTCAGAAAGTGCTCAGAAATAAAATAAATGAAAAGAAAGTAGAATTTAGATCTTTTAATAAGGAAAAGGGAGCAATTTAGGAAGTAAAGAACTCAATAAAATATTAAGTGCTCTAGAGAAAGCTATAGGAGAATAGACCCAAAGTACGATCAAATCAGTCACCTAGAAGATAGTAATACATTAAGGAAACAAGTGGATAAAAAGGTGAAGAGCTTTTTTTTTTTTTTTTTTTGAAGTCTATTAGAAAAATTTTATGGTCAAAACTAGTTAATGATAATTTTTTTTTATTACAAAGTTTATTTTTATGTCATTTTGCACATTTTTTTTTTCCATCTCGATTGTAATCCCCGTGGGTTTCCCATCACCAAATCACCCCTGTGCCACCACCA
>NW_004567107.1:29633556-29642779 GCF_000260355.1 Condylura cristata
CCAGAGTGTTTTCGTTTGGGTTAAAACTTGTAGTAAGTGAGTCTATAGTCCGTTTTCAGTCCTCAGTTCCTATGCAGGCTTGGACGCGGTGATCTTGGCGTCTTTACTCTGCCACCATCTTCCGGAAGTCCCTTTTTCTTTTTTTAAGAGGCAACTTGAGACCTATGTGATAGCATTAAGAGAGTCAAAACAATCATTGGTACTCCAGAGGGGAACAGAGAACTTATTTAAAGAAACAATAGCTAAAAACTTCCCATATGGAGGGAAGGAATTAAATAAACACTGCATAGTTTATTTCCTGTTAAATAAAAACTTTGGGCTGTTTTCTCAGTAAATTTATTTTGACAAGTTAGTGCCAATTTCTCAAAATTAAATATGATCACATTAGAAAAAAAGGCAAATTCAAATCAGAATATCAGAGAGATTTCTACGATCACTAAAGTACTATTCATAATAGTCATGGAATCAACTTAAATATCCATTGACATTTGAATGGATAGAGTTTAAATAAGCATACAGTAGAATATTATTCAGCCTTAAAAAACTTCTTCATTTGCAGTAAAATGGAGGACATTATATAAAGTAAAATAAAGCAGAAATGAAAAATAGTAAATTATCTCACTTATCTGTGGAATCTAAATAGTCAACCTCAAGTAATCAGAAAGTAACAGTGGTTACTTGGACCTAAGATGGGAGAAATCTGGAGCTAACAGTATAAAGATCTAATAGATGCAAGATAAAATGTTTTCCAAGATTTGGTATACATTTGTGCCTGTAGCTCACAATATTATATACTTAAAATTTTCCAAAAGGGTAAATCTTATGTTAAGTTTTCTTACTACACATATACATCATCATCATAAGAGTGGGAGAAAGTATTGGGAAGTGATACCTATATCTTTAGTATTCATGATGATGATGATGGTTTTATGGATACATTCTTAGCTCCAAATTCATTGGGTTGTATACATTAAATACATACAACTTTTAGATGCCAATCATACCACAATAATATATACAGCAAATATAAAATATATAGCAAATAAACATACAAATTGAGTGATTTTACCAATATAGCTCCTACATGAAATAGTAAAATAACAAATGTAGCTGAATTATGTATAACCATCCATTATGACCAAGTAGGAGTTAACTCAAATTATATATAAAGATAATTTAATATTAGGAATCGTATTAACATATACTAAAAATTTCACCAGGTTTCACCTCCTTCTGATCCCTCTATGTCCCCCATAGGATCTCTCTTTTTTATACTTGTCTGTTTGTTTTTGTATTGTTTTGTTGTATTTTGTACTATAATAGAGATACACTCTTTTCCCCCTGTCTTATTTGGTTCTCTTAAATTCCTCCTGTAAGTGAAACCATTCGATATTTTTCTTTTTCCTTCTGACTTATTTTACTGAGCATAATCCCTTCCAGCGCCATCCATGTTATTGCAAATGGCATGACTATCTTTTTGATTGCTGAATAGTATTTCAGTGTATATTTATACCACATCTTCTTGATCCAGCCATCTAGTTTTGGGCATCCTTTCCAGGATTTACATATTGTAAGCAGTGCTGCAATAAACATCAGGGTGCATGCATCTTTTTAAATTAACATTGTTGTGTCCTTTGAATAGATTCCTAACAGTAGAATTTCTGGCTTGTATGGTAGCTCCATTTTTAATAGTCTGTGGAATCTACACACAGCTTTCCATAGTGGCTGCACCAGTTTTCATTCCCATCAGCAATGTAGGAGAGTTCCTTTTACACATCTTGCCAAGATTTGCTGTTGTTAGTTTTTTGATACGTGCCATTCTCACTGGTATGAAGTGGTATCATTGTGATTTTGATTTGCATTTCCCTGATTATGAGGGATGTTGAACATTTTTTTTCATATACTTGATGGCCATTTGCAATCCCTCTTTGGATAATTCTTTTAAGTTCTGCCCATTTCTTGACTGGGTTGTTTCGTTTTGGTTGATTTGAATGAGCTCTTTGTATATATCTGTGTGATCAGTCCCTTGTCTGTTTTATGGAGTGCAAAGATTTTTTTCACAGTCAGTAGGGTTTCTCTTTGTCTTGATTAATGTTTCTTTTGCTCTGCAGAAGCTTTTCAGTTTGATATAGTCCCATGTACTTATCTTTTCATTTTCTTTGCTTAGGGTGAAGAGACTTTAAATATGTTGTTGGCTGGATTATAGTGATGACACACATGGGTGAACTGGTGGTGGGTAGCCCATGGGATTACAACTGAGATGAAAAATGCACAAAATGAAAAATTATGTTAAAAAAAAGAACAAAAAAATTACACTGTTGTTGAGAGTTATGTCTTATAGTGTTTTACCCATATTTTCTTCTATATATTTTATTGTTTCAGATCTTATGCCCAAATCTTGTACCCATTTTGATTTGATTTTTGTATGTGCTTTTCCAGAATCTTTTTTGATTTTATACCTCCCCCCTTATTCTCAATTTCCACACAAATAATTTAAACAAATAATATAGATAGAACTATAACACTGACTATATAATTCAGGGAATAGACACTAATTAATGAAATGTTTTCATAGAAATCTTTCTTAATAAAGAATAGACAGGGTCCTCCCTGGTGGCACAGTGGGTTAAAGCACAGCACTAAGAAGCTAAAGCCACTTCAGCATGAATTCAACCCCCAGCCCCAGAGGTGACTCACAGGGCTGGCAGACCTCTCCTGACCTGCCCGTTGCTTGCCTCAGCAGTGTACTTCGTCAGTCGGCCTGTTCTGCTCCCCACTGTCTCTGGTGAATCCTCTCATCACCTCTGCACCTCTGGCCTCTACCTCAGTTCTGTATGCATAAATAAATAAATCTTTAAAAAAAAATAAGATAGACAAATGTATATTCTAAATGAAGTTCTAAGTGACAGTCAGTGTTACTTGAAAGTAAGGAGACTCCTGGTTAAAATTTTTACTTAATATCCATGTGAAGCTTTTGATTCACCAGTAGAAACACTGGGTGCAATAAACTGATATTTGACAAACTCTTTGATTGTAATGGTAGAAGAAAGTTTAAACAAAAAAAACAAAAAAAAAGGAAATTTAGTGATTTACTGCATCAGAAAGATATGAGTGGATATATATGGCATCTGGCACAGTGATACTAATGGACTCAAACAGTATAATCAAGATTCTTTCCATTTTGTGATTTTATTACTCTACCTAGCTAGGTGACCACCACTATTGTAACCCAACCACATCATTTCTGCTTATCACCCCCAGATTAACACTTTCAGGAATAAAATTCTTCTACCCCTCCAAAAGTAATCATATGGAATAATGTCTTTAGTTCTTACCAAAATTGCTCAAACACCAGATTGAAGATATAGTTGTCCAAACTAACAAGTCTTAAACTTCTGACATCAACTGCAATGTGTAAACCGAAGAAATCAGAGAGAACTATGCCCACAAAACTTCCCTCACTCATATAACAACCACAGTTCAAGAACCCCAAAGGGTCACCCTTACTTCAGACCAGCTAGTTACAATTAAGGGGTTACATGACCCTCAAGTTTGATGATTTGCTAAAACAACTCACAGGACTTACAAAACTTTAGACTTATTACAATTTTTTTTAATAGCAGGGGAATACAAGATAAAACAACCCAAAGGAAAAGATAAGACAGTGCTTGCAAGTGTTCCAGATATAAATTTTCAATCATCCTCAGGACACATTACTCTCCCAACACCAGTATATGACGATAACCTAAAAATACTGCCAAAAAAGTTCCACAAGCTTCCCTATTTTTAGTAGCATTTAATCTTACAGTCATGATTGATTGAATAATTACCTATGTGGTTTAACTCAATTTCCATCAGGCATACTTCCTGGCTATCACATTTATGAGGACCCATCCTAAGAAGTTATTTTGTTTAAACTATAAGTGTGATCCAAGGGGCCACCTTAACTTCCAAAGACACTTCTGGCAGGAAATCCCAAGAGAACAGAAGTTACCTTTCAGGAATGTGGGCAAATGCCAGACTTCTCTTTGAAGAAAAGCCAAATTCTTTATTACATAGTTTTATTTGCCCATTCCTAAAAGAACTGATCACTAAGGCTGACTGGATGGAATAGTCTGCTTGGTCAAAATGGATTCTGTTTCCATCCCAGTTGTGGGACTATGGGGTGACAGGAAGAACTAAAGAAATAAAACTAGGACAATACATGTGAAGGTCAGAAATTACTGCAAGCCACAGTGGTTGATACAACTGATCACAAACATAAAAACTAATAGTGGTCTTATGGGAGATAAGAGAAGTAATTCTAAAAACCCTATCACAGAGAAAATCAACTAGAATCTAAGTAAAACATTAAGCATGGGTATAAGAAAAATATTTAAAAAATAGTTTCAATAAATGTCTATAGTACGAACTTTAAAATGTAATTTTTCCTTTTCTTCTGTCCTTTGAACTATAATGCCTAATAAATGTAACTGTTTTCAGTTAAAAATAAGCCTCAGTTTTCTTATTTACAAAATAAGGTTATTATTTATCTCACATATAGAATTATTAAGAGGATTAGAGAACATATTTGTGAAGGCCAAGCACAAGGCTAGTATGTAATAGATAGTATCATACTGATAGGTGTTGCTGCTGCTGGTGCTCCAAATTAAAAACCACAGTTCACATACAGCAAAATGAGATAACCAAATTTGAATGATCACTATCTAGGAAAAGTAGAACTCAGAAGAATCCGTTTTTTAGTGCGGTGGAAAGAGAGCAGTGTATAAAGATTTACACTGGGAAATAAAAATCTTGATTTCATGCTTCCTTCCAATTCCTTTATGTACTTGCAAACACACCCAAGTATTTTACTTCTTTTGGCCTCAACTACCATACCTATATAATGGGAATAATAATACTTGCTGTACTATAATGCTGGATTGTTGATGTGACTTATTGAGAAAGTGTTTTTACAAAATATGGCACTATTAGTTGTCTATCTTTTGTTTCATACATATATAAGAAATTCTACAAAGTTAAGGCAAATTGTAAACTTCAACTGCTCACATAATTATAGTGTCAAGGGGCAAAAAATTGTTTTTATTACTCCACAAATGTGAGAAACATCTTGCCATATTAAAAAGGCATAGAAAAGTTCGAGATAAATCTACTAATCTAAGTTATGTCAAGGAATGCAATTTATGACTAAGATAAAACAAAAAATAGATGGCTGAAAGCTTTATATACAGCAATATTAATAGTGGAAGTAACCCATGCTGATTTTGATAACTAGAATGTTGACACTACCACAGTATAAAAGGATTATGAACACCATCTTCTCAATACCCAAGTTCCAAGTTGCATGAAAACAAATTTCTTGGGCCACTTAAGATATGTTTTATTCTATTATATCAAGGATCACAATAATCTAAATAATAACTTTAGCATGAAAGAGTTAGCAGAATTTCTAAGTTGTGACTAAAGAACAATCAAGCTCCCATGACAAACCTCCTCATAATTAAGAAATATCTTCTCTTTTTCCAACTGAAAATGCCAACTGTCTGTGCTGATACAATTTCCCACATAGTCTGAGCATTATTTCAAAGAACATTATTTCAAAGTGAAATCCCCAACCAGGATATTTTTAAGTGATCTTTAACACTTTCATCTCTGCAAGCCCTCACATTGAACCAATTTTCAAATCTCTGGCATTTTTCCTTAAAGTATCTGTCAAACTTGTTCTTTAACTCCATTTCCTCTGCCACCAATGTCTACATCATAAGCTTTTGCCAAAACTCTGCCTTCTCCAGTTTTTTTCCCTTTTCAATCCTGCCTATAAATGCCCATTTATATATCCCAAAATACTACTTACATTCTGTCATATCCTGGGCCAGAAGCCTATAATCCAGTTGATCCTTTGATTCCAAGGGAAGGACTTTTAAAAAGCACTGATGCCCATGTTCTGCCTTAAGAGGTTCTGATTTAATTTATCTGGGATGGATCCAACTCATTAATTTTTCTTTAGAAGTTCCTCTGGTGTTCATCATGTGCATCCAGGTTTGGGGACCACTATGATGGCCCTTTATTGCCTCTCAAGTCAAACCACCTGTGCTGTGCACAGGTGCCTATGACCTTTCTGCATGCTCTCCACTTCGCAAAGGTGTTTATTTGTTTCCGGTGGCCATCAACACATGCTCCTCTCTTCTGATGTCGACCTTGAGTTTCTAGCTCCTAAGAGAAAACAGGAAGGGCCAAGGAGTTTACACCTGTGAGGCACACGATAGCTGATTCCTATTGTGGGGATATGAGTGCCAGTTCCCTTACCTGGGAGGAATAATTTATATTCCAGAACTCGTGGCAGGATCAGGCTGAATCAGGGAACTTACCTGAATACAAAACATCCCTTGCTTGCCTTTCTTGGTTTCTGTCCCTTTACTCTCTTCCTCATTTCTTCCAGGGGCATATTCTTATGATGTCACTTGTACATGAATTTTTATTCCCGGGTCTGCTTATGGAGGATGCAACTTACTTGACATCTTGGTCAAAACAGTTCATAACATGGTCCCACTATGTTTTCTTCAATTACCGATCATCCACCAGGTGCATCTGCTTTCCCATCCACTATGCCTATTCCATATCACTCTTTAAGCCCATTACCCTTCACTCACAAGGTTTTTTCTCTGCCTCTGTGATGATGAAAATGGCCTACCTTTCAAAAACAACCTCTAGGTGACCTTAACCCATACATTGCCAAAGACCCAACCCAAGATAGCTGTTCAATAAATGTGGGTTAATATAGTGCCGCCTCCCCACTCAGACTTGCCCTGACAATGCTTGCACATATAACTCAGCTGTATTCTCTTAACTTCTTCTGTATTTAATATCAAATATCCACTCACTTGTTAATTTATTTGACCAATATTTGAGTTACTACAATGTACCAGAAACTGTGTTCATCATGCAGAATGATATGGTAAATCTCCATGGAGTTTATAGTCCTGGGTACAGCTATTCAGCAAACAATCAAACAAGCAAATGTTAATTTATAAAAATGAAAACCTGAATTGAAGGGATGTAGCTTTTTTTTTCCAAAAATTTAAATACACTTATCTACAGTAGAATGTGTTTGCAGAAATAATGACCCATAATTACTATCCAGTCTTTGTCTTAGGGACTATTCTTGAAGCCCTCCTGAAATTGCACACAAATTTTTGTGACTAAAAATTCTTCTTTTAATACATTTTCAAGTTGTTCATTACTCCAAACTTTGCACAGTGCCAATCCTGTAGACAGCAATACCCTATTTATTATATTGCCTTCTGCATGTGCCTCTGTATATAGAAATGTTAGCAATTGGTGTTATCTGATACCATTAAATAAGCATTATACTGGACGTATGTTCATCAATAAACAAATATTTGTTTTCCTCTGTTTTCAGCCTGAGTTTTTCTACAGACTCAGACTCTCAAAAACAAATAGGAAAAATGTCTTTCTTTTCTTTATTCTGAACAATTGTGGGTGGGGTAAAAATGATTATCTTGCTTTTGTTTGGGTACCAGGAAAACAAGAACAACAAAACAGGATTTGCATGTTAAAACCTGTTTGTGTTAGACTAGTGCCAAACTGCTGTCACTACATTGCTTTAGAATTCTGTTTCTTCAGGGAGTTAATACTTTCATTCTAGGACCTCCTACTGGCTCCCCCACCACTAAACCTTAGCAACACTAACAGTAAATTACCAGATAAAAGCAGAAAAGGTTCATTTCATACATAAGTATTCAACTTAAAAGAAAAATAGGAAAAACATTTATGTCATTAGAAAATACCTGTAACTGTACACACACCAAACAATTGTCTTTACATGTAGCCATCAGAAGATGAGCTTGAGTTTGTATATGCTAGAAATAAATAGACCTTCAATCTGGCTACTTCTATTTGAAATTCTTGATTTAGAAGTCTTTTCAAAGAACAAAAGAGATTAGCAGAAACATGTTAAAAGATCTACATGTTTTACCAAAAACATGTTAAAAGCTCTACATGTTTCTGGATGGTTTCTTACTTATGGTTTTCCTTTGTTGTTAGCATGTGTGATCAAATGTATGTTAAGTTATATACTAGAAACCAAGTCTCAAAGGTGACTTTAGGAATGAAGCATTAGTTCTAAATTGTTTTTCATACAGGGAATGAAAGAGTCCCCTAACACTGTCATCAACTGCTTCTACTTTTTAATGTTTTTCAACCCATGTCAGTGTTTCTTAATAGGAATTCTCCATGCTAACTCTATGCTTTCCACTGTTGTTTAATGAGTAAAGGAAAAAATATTTTACTGTAAGGTTAGCATTGACTTAGCTCCCATTTTTAAATAATTTATTCTTAAATATCAGCATTTTAATTATTAATGACAAATTATTTGCTATACACTCCCTGAGTGATGATTAAGCAATACATGGAGATACCAAAATGGACAAATGCTGACCTCAAAAAATAAATACTAATTTAAATATTTTAACCAAGAACTAGAGGATTGTGAGAATTGTGTATGACATCATAGAAATGAAGGAAGCCATTTACTCCTGCCTTTTGCAGTTTCTCTATGTGGAACTCTCATGTGCACTGAAACATCCTATTTTTTCCTTCCTTAATGACAGTTTTAGACATGGCATGGAAATGAAGACGGTGGTAATCACAGAACAAAGATGTGCAAATAAATATAATATAGGGATTTTCATGTGTATATGAAATATGTAAATATATAAGCATACATACCTATACCTATACATATATATGTGTAGGTATAGGTATGTATGTACACACACACACACATATATATATATATATACATTATCTGTCAATGATGTATACAGACTTGCAAAAGGCAGCTTAACTGTGCCCCAAGAAGGTTCACTTAGCTGTCATTTGCCAGGAAAGCTCACTAAATACAATGGGATAAATACTAAATGTTTTTACTTTACTCATTGTCTGCTAAAGTATAACATTATTCAAACGGGATTCAATCTTGAATTATAAGCAAATAAAACAAACCAAATACTTTTCAGTAACATGGACTTTTTATAATTGCACATTAACTTTATCACCCACCACCACCACTACCATACATACTCCAGGCCAAGTAACTACTCCAGTAACTTTGATTAAGCCTTTTGTAGAATTATGACTTAGAGAACTTTTTTTTAAAGATTTATTTATTTATTTATTTATTTTTAAAGATTTATTTATTCAT
>NW_004567107.1:29642879-29677749 GCF_000260355.1 Condylura cristata
AGAACAGGCAGATGGACAAAGTACACTGCTGAGGGGAGCAGTGGGCGGGCCAGGAGAGGTCTGCCATGCCATGTGGATCTCCTCCGGGGCAGGCGGGGACCGAACTCATGCAGAATTGGCTTAAGCTTCTTTAGTACAGTGCTTTAACCCGTTGCGCCAACAGGGAGAACCCTAAAGATTTACTTTTATTTATGCATATAAGAACTGGAATGTAGGCCTGAGGTATAAAGGGTGATTGAGGACTCACCAGAGACAGGCAGAGGGCACAACAGGTGGAATGACTGAAATACACTGCTGAGGGGAAGCAGCGGACAACAAAGAGGAGGTCTACTGTGGGTCAATACCCTGACCAGGGAATGAATTCATGCCACAGAGGGAACTCATAGCTTGACAGTACTGACTTTAACCCCTGAGGCACCAAGGAAGCCCTGGAGAGCTTTTTAAAGGAGAAAAAAGATTGAACACCAGGTGGGATTTAACCAAAGCTGTCACAACTCTGGTTGTTTCCCCTCATAATCCATATTACTGAATCAAAAAGCTAACTGTGAGCAAACAGTTTAGGCAATTTGTTTGAACATATACTCCTGTCTTTCTAGGAGGGATTGAGTCATGGTACAATTTGTTTAGAAAATTAATATCCATGTGAAAATTATTAAATTCATGTGGTATCTTTTTGAACCAAAATATTTTACAAGTTTTTGTTTTTGGAGCATAATGATAACAATGGTAATCACTATAGTGAAATCTAGACCCTTTCTAGTCTTTCAAAATGGCAAATTTTTCACATTTTTCCATAAAATATGGAAGATGTTAATTTTCAAACTTTAAAGCAAAAAGATTTCAGATTCTTTAAAGAAGCAGAAGTCACAGCAATAATGAACACAGAGAATAAGGGATTATTTTTAGCATTTATCCCATAAAAGTGGCCTCATAAAAGCCACATTCATATCCTGCGGAAACAGGGGTAACAGAGACCTTGGCTCAGAACACGAGCAAGAAGGAAAGAATATAGCCAATTCTGTGATATATTCAGAAGTAAGGTGTTTTCTCCAAATCTAGAGATTTTTATCATGGTAAATGGATCTCAATCTTGGGATACAGAATAATCTCTAATTATATCAACCATCAGCCTCCTTTGTTTCATCAAAAAATGCACCTTTTGATACTCAAGGTATTTTTGATACATATGAGCTGGGATAGGAAGTAGGTCATCATTCAACAAACTCTAAGTGGTTGGTATACATTAAGGTCTTTAGAAATAGATTCTTAGAAGTATACAACCAACCAAGGCTTACTCAAGAAGAAATAGAAAATACCAATAGCCCAATAACTAGTAAGGAAATTGAAACACTAACCAACAGTCTTCCAAAAAACAAAACTTCAGGACCAAATAAATTCACCAAAAGATTACACCAAATTTTCAATTATGATCTTATATCTACCCTTCACAAATGCTCCAAAAAAAAAAAGAGTAGTAGAAGCCTACTAGCTGTTGTGTAAGAGCAACATTACTCTAATTCCAAACTCCATACAAGCATTTCAAAAAATAGAAATTACAAATATCTCTAATGAAAATAGATGAAAATTCATTAAAAAGATTAGCGAGTTGTATTCAACAATACCTTAAAAGATACATATACTATGATACAGTGGGATTTATTGCAGGGACTAAATGATGGTCCAACATGCAAAGTCAATGTAGCACATTAACAAAATGAAGGATAAAAAGCATATGATTATCACAATACTCACAAAAGCATTTAAAATTAATCAATACTAATTTATGGTATCTTTCTATTTATCTATCTATCTATCTATCTATCTATCTATCTATCTATCTATCTATATATATATATGTGTGTGTGTGTGCATAAAAAGAAAAGTATCTCAACAGAATAAAGACCTTGTGTGACAAACCCAACACTAGCATTATAATCAATGGTGAAAATTGAAAACTTTCTTCTAATATCAAGATAACACAAGGATGCCAACTATTACCACTATTACTCAACCTAGTATTTTATGTCTTAGCCAGGGCAACTAGACAAGAAAAAGAAATAAAAGAAATCCAAATAGGAAAGGAAGAAGTAAAGCTGTCACTATTTGCAGAGGATATGATTTTATACATATGTAACCTTAAAGACCTAAAAAAAAAAAAACCCTACTGGAAATAAATTGTAGGCTACAAAATCAATATACAAACATTGGTTACATTTCTATGGACAAATGATGAACCACAGGGGAAAAAATTAAGGGAACAATCCTGCTATCAATCTCAACAAGTGACAGTTAAAGATGTTATGCTGAAAACTTACAGCACTACCAAAAATAAAAAAATAAAAAAGGCATAAACCAAGGGAAATATACACTGTGTTCATGGATTGAGAAATTAACATGAGAAATAACATAAATGCTATCCCTCATAAAAAGATAGCATTTTTGTGTAAAATACTACTCAGATTTAATGCAATCACTATCAACTACTTAATGGGATTCTTCACAGCAGAATCGAAAAATCATAGTTTATTTCCTACTACAAAAAAAAAAAATCAGAGAACACAAATATTCCTAAGAAAATGCAGCAATTATACTACCTAATTTCAACCTATACTACAAAGTGATGGTACTCAAAATAACAAAGTATTAGAATAAAAGTAGACACACCAGCCAATAAAATAGAAATGGGGGGTAGAAATATCCCTATAAGTATATGGACAACAAATTTATGACAAAAGGCTAAGAACATGAAATGGTATGGGAGAGACCCTTCAGTAACTTATTTTGGAAAACTAGATAAGTCACATGCAAATGAATGACACTAGATTGATATCTTATACCATGCACAAAAATTACTTTAAAAAGACTTGTAGACAAGATGACCCCATAAAATAAAAAATGAAAAGATATATTACGAACTATTAAATGATGTCCTTGTGGATATGTGTCTAACAGATAAGGAAATAAAATCAAAGCTAAGCAATATAACTATATTTTTAAAAGTTCTACACAGCAAAAAAAAAATCATGAAAACAAAAAGACATGCTATTTAATAGGAAAAAAAAGGTAAGTAAAACATATCAGAGAAAGGGTTAATACTCAAAATTCATAGGAACTCAAAAATCAACAACCGTAGCTCACCAATTTTTTAAAATGAAATGAAGGTTTGAATACACAATTCACCAAAGAAGACAGAAAAATGGCCAACAGGTCCATGACATGAAAATATGTTCACCTTCTCTTAATGTTGGAAGAATGCAAATCAAAATAGCAATGATATACTGCTGCCTCACTCTGTCCATAAAACAAAAGCCAAGTGTTGGTAAGGATGAAAAGAAAAAGGACCCTAATACACTGTTGGTAGGATTGCTATTTGGGGCTGCAATACAGAAAACAGTTTGGGGATTCCTCAAAATATTAAGGGTCGAAATATCATATGATCTAGAGCTCCACTTCTGGGTATTTCTGCAAAAACGAGATATGAACGCCATGTTATCAAAACAGTTTTCACAATAACCAAGAACTGAAAACAGGCTCCCAGAGGATTTGATAAACATATGGTATCTATACACAATGAAATGAGGGAGGTAAGGAGGATTTCTGAAACTGATATTTGCAGTAACTTCAACAGACCTACAGCATATCATGCTAAGAGAAATTAGTGAGACTAAAAAAAATGAGTAATATATGATCTCACTCTTACCTGGTGATAAAGAAAGAAATGAACAAACAAAACACGTAAGAGTAAACAAACAAAACAGCAGTTACTAGAAGGAAGGACTAAGGGTTATGCTAAATGGGCTATAAGAGTTCAATCTATGATGACAGATGTAAATTACTTATTGTGATGAGCATAATGTAGTGTATATATATATACACATATCTATCTATCTATCTATGTTGGTATATGTCAGTATACCTAGATAATGTCATAAACCAAACTTACTAACCATAAAATGGGCAGGAGGTGGAGAAGACCTACAGACCTATCTTCTGGAAAACCTCACATCCTGCTGTCCTGGAACTTGCAGGCATAAAAAAGAGTTCGGCCTCCTCCCTCAATCAATCAATGCCAGTGCCTTTACTCCTTGACCTGCAGTTTCCACCAACAGGTCTTACTAGACTCACTGCTAGGTCCCACTGGAGGTTAAAGCCAATATGGGTGCTTCTGAAAACAGCCAGCAGACTGTATACATCGTCTAGGCACAGGTCAGGCAGAAAATCAAGATGAGGACCCCTTAATTTCGTGCACACTTGTACTTTGACTTATCGCTATCCTGACTTCCTAGGCCCTGGCAAGCAAGACCCATGCAGTTACTGCATCAGAGGCCACAGCCCATTCTTTGTGTAGGCCCTTCACAATGTTCATTCTGGTCCTCAAAGTTACCCCTATTTGTAAACACTAGCATCTCTTCACACAGCAGATGAGATCTGCTGCAATGCAAGCCATCGATCAGCAACACAGCCAACACAAGGCAAAGCCTTCACAGCCCTCAACAGTGTTAGGATATTGATTCCTATGCTCACGTCTGGAATTGGGTGGGCTGCCCAAGGCAGAGGGGGCTCAAGTATCAGCACTACAGACACGGAGTCTATTCACAATTTCTCTGAGCGTGTCTTCTGAGGCGCAGCCAGGAGTGCGGCTGTGTTTGGTGGGGTAGGAGGAAGAGGGAGGCAGTGAGAAAGGATATAAGAAGCCAGCACCCACAAGCTGGGATGGAAATGGCAGACAACCAAGGACAACATGCCCCATATAGGGCAGGGGAAAGACGCTCGGCCTTCCAGAAACCTCATCAGAATTTAATTTTGAAGTTCCCCCATATAGGGCAGGGGAAAGACGCTCGGCCTTCCAGAAACCTCTTCAGAATTTAATTTTGAAGTTCTCTCACCTCCTGTAGCAAAAATGATGCGGACAGAGCCCTGACGCCAAAAGCGAGGAGACCACAGAGTTCTGGGCACCCAAGCTAAGAGCCAGAAGCCCCAGCTCTCAGGCGCTGCTCCAGCGTGAGTGACTCCGCCCCCAGGGCGCGCTAGGCCCCGCCTAGGACGTGACTCCGCCCCCAGGGAGCGCTAGGCCCCGCCCAGGACGTGGCTCCGCCCCCAGGGCGCGCTGGGCGGGGCCTCACCTGAGAAATGCTTCCGTTGCTCCGGTGGCTTCTGGGAACTTCTGCCGGCACAACTGGGAGGAGTAGACAGGGTCGTGGGGGCCTCAGGGACAGTGTGACGCTAAATTGCAAGTAAGTGTGAAGAGTCTTAGGCATTGATAAGCAAGGACAGTAAGCTTGGGCGGATTCAGGGACGCATCCGAGGGTACTTTCCAGGGTGGTGGGAGAGTATAAAGGAGTGGCGGTTCCCGCTTCGGTTTGGCTGTTGTTTTGGAGTCATTTGGATGAACAGCCCCACGGGACTGCTGGTTCCTCTCTAGTGGTCCAGGACACACGCTCAGGTGAGTGTAAAGAGTGTGAGGAAGCTGGGAGTAGAGCAAAACTGGTACGTGGAAAAGGGAATTAAATAAGAAACTTTCTCATAAACTCCAGCTGCACAGGAACCGTCTTTGCTTCAGGTTTAGTCCAAAAGAGAGTTGAAGAGATGGATGGTGGAAGCCTCCCAGTAAGTCCTTGCTTTTCCATTGCCTGTCCAGAGTGCCACTTCACCTCTCTGCCCTCGGAGCCCGCCACCAAAGTGGGTGTTCCCTATACGTTAAGCGTCAGTTAATAGAATGATTCTGGACACGAAGCCAAAAATGGGAGTAGGGCCCTCCCTGGTGGAGCTATGGGTTAAAGCGCAGCACTATGAAGCTATGGCAGCCACTGCAGCAGGAGTTTGATCGAGGCCAGGAAGCTGACCCACATGGCACAGCAGACCTCTCTTGTCTTGCTTGTTGCTCCGCACAGCAACATATTTCAGGCCATATGCCTGTTCTTTTCCCCACTCTGGCTCCAGTGGATCCTCTTACCACCCAGCATCTCTGGCCTGTACCCCAATTCTTATAAGCATAAATAAATAAAATCTTTATTTAAAAATGGGAGCAAGCATTCATTCGGCTTCTGGAAATAGTACCTCTGTTATTGTCTTTAAGCTTTATTTATTACCCCATTTTCAGTCCATGTGAGATGGTTCTGTTACCTCAACACTCAGCATATTAAGAATGTGGGGGCTCTCCCTGGTGGTGCAGTGGGTTAAAGCACCGCACTCCGAAGCTCTCCGTAGCCGCGTTAGCACGAGTTAGATCCACACGGGAGCTGACCCACTTGGCATGGTAGACCTCTCCTGATCTGCCCACTCCTCCCCTCAGCAGTGTACTTTGTCAGTCTGCCTGTTCTGTTCCCCACTGTCTCTGGTGAATCCTCTCACCCACCACACCTCTGGCCTGTACCCCATTCTGTAAGCATAAATAAATAAATCTTTAAAAAATAATAATAATAATATGTGACCAAAAAAGGCCTCTCATTCTTTTGTCAACAGTAATTGATATGGAATGAGCATATGACCGAAATGGAGATTATAAGATACTAGGGGTCTTTTGAAGAGAGTAGTGGGAGAAATATCTGTTTAGCTGCATCTGAAGCTTGGGGGATCTAGCTATCAACTTGCCAGACAGAGTATCTTACAATGAAGTCAACTCAGACCTTAGATCCAAGAAATGGAAGAGAAATTGAATCATTGATGGCATCACCTAAACCCCCTTATATGGACCCTGAAGCCTAACTGTGAACCCTGCTACTTGATACCATCCTTAGTATGAGAATATCTCAGGTACCTGAATGAAAATACCGCCCCCCCCCCCGCCTTTTTTTTTTTTTGAGTGAGTGAGTGAGTTCAGTTGCACTTACTGGCACCCAAAAATTAGTTACAATATAAAGAAACTTTCGATACCTGGCTTCCTCTTCCATGCAAGCACACTAAATCAATATATATTTCCTTCTCTGTCTTTATTCCTTCTATAAGAAGAATAAAGAAACCTAGTAGAAAGAACTGAGAATATTAAATGGGATAATATAAAAGCAAAAATTTGTCCCACTGCGTTGAACAACAACGCTAATTTTCTAAATTAAACCAGATTCAAAGCCCCATATTAAAGGGTAAAAAGATAACTAGCAGTAGTCATCACTAGGCACCTGTATTTATTGAATTTAGTCTTCATTGCCAAATAGATATGTAGGGAAAGAGAAAGCCTCTTACTGAGTCCATCATGGGATACTTATTTCCCACGCTCATTTGGCACATTAAAAGACACCGTGACTGCACAGTTTTTGTGCCAAGTGTGAGCAATGTAGTGTTTTGTAAAACTTCCTGAAATAGTGGAGCTTGACAATTTGTCATATGAGCAAATATCATTTCATCCCTTAAAAAAATGTGGTGACCCTTAGAGTTCTTGCATACATAAACCATCTACTATTTAACAAACTCATCTTTATATCTTTTCTCAAATAGAGAAAAGGAGGAGGCCCTGCTATCTCTAAGAAACTTTCCCTCTGTTCAATCCAAAATCTTCATCAGTGCCTTGACGCTGCTTTTCTGGGAACATCCATATAAATGTTCTCCCACATGAGAGTCAGGATAAGACTTTTGCAGATCAGTAGACATGACAGCTGTTAACAACCCCATGATACCAAAAACCCAGAAATTCCTGTTAAACAGAGGAGGAAAGTTAACTTTTATTCCTCCTGGAGTCCCCATTGGCAGAGAGTAGAACTAGCAATCAAAAGCTTGATAAGTTATAATGCCTCAGGTAACGTTTGCTTATAACAGGGTCAGAATTCCCACAGTGGAAAATTACCCATTCTTAGCATTTTTAACCAAATCTCCCTCCCGCAGTAAGCACCTAATCTTGCAATGATCATTTCCTTACTTGCTCTGGCCACTGTGACCTATGATAAAAGGACAAGATCTAGAGTCTCCTGGGATAGTTAAGAAGACAGCTTCCACATGTCTCTGAACTGCCATTTGGCCTCCTAATGAAGACAAGGTATCCTTGTGACTCCAGGAAAATAGCAGCCTAATTTAGGCATTGATTCAAACTTAGTTGATTTTTCTAGAAGAAATGTGTCAAGAAAGAAACCCTCTCCCATTCTTTGGGCCCCTTCTTTGAGACTGCAGGTAAGGCCCAGTTCTAGGCACTAAACCTTATTTAAGGCCTCTAGGAATCTTATCCCTTTGGTAGTCCTTGTACCAGTGAAATTCACAATGCTTGAAATTGGCACCAGGGTCTACCTGCCCAGTCTGTGCCAAGGTGCAAAGGTACCAGTCAACTCATACATATTTGCCCTGACATGAGGTTCAGATATGAGTTCAAGGCTATAAGAATTCATAGTTCATTCCCATTGCATCCTATGTTTGTGACATTCTTCAGGTTCCACACCATATCACCTTGAAATTGCACAGTCCTTTGATCCCCAAGTATGTTCACGGAGTATTTGAAATATTTTCCACAGAAATAGCCTCACCTCTCTAGACATTGTTCAGTTGATAAACCTTTCCACTTCATATGACAATTCTGCTTTCACAATGGAACAGAAATCTGGGGGAAAGGCAAAATGGTTCTAGAAGCAAAAAAAAAAAAAAAGGTATGACATCACTCCTGGATAGTGCTGTCACCTCATTTGGACAGGTTACTTCCTAAATATGCTGAGGATGCAAACTCACTCTTACTATTTCATCTACTCTTGCTCTAAATGCAAGTATTGTACACCAGGTATAACTTGATGTTTTACTCCAGGCAAGTATCTATTCCTACTAAACTACTTAATCTCTTTGATTGGAAGTCCACATGTCATTGGCACATGGAAAACCTTCTGGAATGATAATATATGTGTGTGTGGGGGGGTGTGAGTGGGTGGGTGTACATACACACTGTGGGATATATATAGCATACTATATGTAATATATAGCATGCTATATATAACATAGCATGCTATATATAACATAGCATGCTATATATAGTAATTTTATAGTATAGTATATACTATATACTATATATACTATACTCTTGATTTCACCATTACTGGTTTTTTCATCAGTAGTTAAATAATTTTCTCTAATGTTCATGCTGTGAGAATCAAATTTGAAATGATGAGTGGTCTATATTAAATACATTAATAAGAACAGAAATTAAACCTCGCAGCCCATAGGCTTTGCTTCCTCCTGTTGCTAAATCCAGTTGATTCTATAGAAGCTTCTTTAGGTCTGTAGGACAAAGAGAGAGTCATTTGGTGCCCAACGTTTCCTGCCCTTTTGGCTTTAAGACTAAGAGGGTGAGTGAGATAGTTCTAAAAGTTCCTTTCACATAACCATTCATAGTAAATTCACATAGCCTTCTATCTGTACCACTTTCTTCCTCTTCTTTCGATACTTTATACCTCCAACATATCCTCAATTTTCACTTTAATGACATGGATATAGGTGAGATAAAGGATTTGTTTGTCACTTTATCTACTTTTGCTTCAGTGTACAGGGTGGAATGTCCTAAAATAACCCTTGTGTTAGGAGGTGTTCAAAGAAGGCTGCAATAATCTCTACCTTTTAATATTCACAACCACATGAAATTAATCTCCCCATTCTATGTTAAGTTGAACTTAGAAATTTAGCTCTAAAATGTAAGTCATGGGTGTCATTTCATGTATTCATTACTAAAGATTGTAACTTCTGTCTCACTAGCAGACTCCCAGCTTTGATGAAGCAAGCTGCCATATTGGAATGACCCATGTGACACAGGCATGAACTGAGGCCTCCAGCTGACTCCAACCTATAGAGAAAACAAGATCAATGGCCTCAGTCCATCATGCCTTGAGGAAATGAACCCTTCCAAAAACTACTTACATGAGCACAGAAGTGGGGCCTTGATCCTTCCCCATTCAAATCTTCAGATGATAGCCAAGCTCCAGCTAACATCTTAGCAACTTTGGAGAAACCCTGAAGCCGAGAACCCAGGTAAGCCTTGCCTGGATTCCTGACCCACAAAAGCTGAGAGAAAAATGTGTTTTTCAAGACACTAAATTTTGAAGTACTTGTTCCATAGCAGAAGATTATGCATACACACTAAATTACTATTCCATTGGTGTGAGGTATAGCATGGCTTTAGTATGGCACCAAAGAGGGAAGCAAGCTCCTTGACAAATTCCTGCACATATTGTCTTCACACTCAAGACTACTTCACACTTTTTGATTCTGGAATATATCATTGTGTTCCATAAAAACCTGAGTAGCCTCTGGAAGCACTAGTTTAGATAGTGTTGGAATGAATGGAGAATATGGAATCACTGAGTAGGGGTAATGGTGTCATTCTTGCCCTCTGGTTTTCTTCCTTTCCCATTTACTCCACTATTATATTTTCCTTATTCTTAGATTCCTCTTCCCCACATTCTGATGACCATTGTAAATCTCTATAAGTTATGGCCAGGTGATCACTTGAACTTGCAATTGCTATCAAACTAGACAGTCTAAAGATATTTTCCAAGGAACAGCTCTTCACATTCATTCCCATTACTTGAGGAATTCTCACAATATGGAGGCCTTATTGTGAAACTCAAAATGTACCTTTTCAGAAACTTAACATCCACACATCATAGATTTTGCACCCAGCACCCACATGTTCTCTAGACTCTGCCTTGACCAATACAATTCCATAATAGCAAAACTTTTCTATGCACAGCTTCTCAGTGACCACCCACCTGTCAGATACTCTGGAACCAGCAACATTTTCTAAATGAAATTAAGCTGCTATTTGTCAGAAAAGAAAATCCCTGGTTATTTTCAGAGATACAGGTTTTGTCCTTCATCCTGCTCCAGTAGGGCAGAATAAAGGGAGAGAATGAACTGCTCTGTGTCCACATTAGGATAAGGTAAGAATTAGGGGACATGCACAAACCACAAATTTCCTAAAGGAAAGATGGGCTCTCCGGAGTATATGACATTTATTCTTCACCAGGAAGCTCAAAGGAAAGATTTTTATCACTAACCTCAAGGTCTAAATACCCCTCCGCCCCATCCAATTCCACAATATGCTGGAGGCCACAAGGAAGAGCTCTGACTATATAGAGTAACCCACCCTATAAATATATATAATGAAGGAGCAGGTGAAAAGACAATTTAGGCTAAGTTCTGGGCTTTTAAGGTTTTTTTTCTTGCTTCGAAAAGGACTGTAAGTTTTTATTCTTTCCATTAAAAAAATAAGAGTCTGGCCCTCCCTGGTGGTGCACCAGGTTAGGATGCAGCACTACTAGTGAGCTACAGCCACTTTAGTGCGAGATCCCTGGCACTAGAGGTGATCCACATTGTGCGGCAGACCTCTCCTATCTTGTCCACTGCTTCCCTCAGCAGTGTACTTCATCAATCTGCCTGTTCTGCTTCTCATTCTGTCTTTGGTGAAGCCTCTCACCACCCCTACACCTCTGGCCTGTATTCCAGTTCTGTTTGTATAAATAAAGTAAATCTTTTTTTAAAAAAATAAGATTCTAAAATACAGAAAATCTCATAGAATTTAATAAAGGATTTGAGGGTCAAACTTAGAAGGCTACTGTCTGTCTCTCTACGGAAGACTGGTTTAGCTGTCAGTAGCCAAAAGACAAAATCATTGAAAACTAAATTAACCCCTTCCTCTCTATATATACAAGTCCTGAATTATTCAAAACCCATGCCTTCATGAAGCGCACAGAGAATACCACTCTCTATTAGAAGAATCATTTATTGAAGAGAATTAGTCAATGTCACTGTTATGGTTTGTGCTAAAGAAAACTTGTCTTCATCAGAGGCTCTATTAAAAAAAAAACTGCAAGATTTTTAACAAAGACTGAATAAAAACTATGAGGAAATTTTTTTTTTATTTCTGAAAGTGCTGAAGAAGAGTTTTCTGTTTGAATAGAAGAGTCAAATCTCTCATCACAGTGCTCTCATCATGGGGGAGGGTGCCTGGAGACACCTGACATACATGATGCGCACAGATGGGGCTTGGATGAGGTGCAGACTCCCTGAAGGATGGGGAAGGGTGTAGACTTTCCCAGAAAAGCTGGCCCGGAAAGGCCACAACTTTTGGAGGATATGTTACCCTGCCTCCATCCTGTCTAACATTTGAAAGACAATGCTGGTCAGCAGAGACAGCTTCTTTGCTGCTGGACTTCATACTTGCCCATTCCCTTTCTCGTGGATCAGAGAGAGTCCCTTCGTTTAAGTGTTGTCCCACTTGGGGCTCTATTTTTGCCTGATGTCTTAACACTGAGCCATCAGATTCATACATACATGCCACTTTTTCCTCTAGAATCTTCCCAATGGCTGTCATAAGCTCAACTGCTTGAGGAGATTCATAACTCATAAAGACAGCTGCACTTTGAAGTGGGTCTTGATGTTGTGCAAAAGTTGGCACAAACTTGACTTTTTGTGGGGAACTTTCCCGTCCTGTGTTTCTTCGCTTGCAATCAAGCCACTGAAATAATTGCCTTATCTTTTTTCTGAGGTAACTTTCAGTAGAAAACTGTTCATTCCCTGGCAGAAATGGAGAAGTGTCCTCTAATTCTCCATTCTCAACAGTCTCTCTCTTCTTTCTGGCTTTTGATGTCCCTCTTCCTGAGTCCTCACTTCCAGGTGAAGTGAGAACTTCAAATCTTCCTTCTTCTTTGAAGGCCACTCTCTTTGCATCTGGTGAGTTCTTATCCTGGCACCTCCTTGAGACTTGTTCAGGGACCCTCGTCTTCTGTAGCTGTTTTTTGTTCATCCTACTATCCTCCATGTGGGCATACAGCTCCCGGGAGGCTTCTGTGTCCCCACAGGAGAAGCTCTGGACAAGAGTCTGTGAGGACTTATGGGTAAGATTATCTGAAGAAAGGGGCATGTGACTGGGATGACCTTGGGCCTTGCTCTGCTCCCCACTCTCCAGTTTAATTTTTAATTCATTAAGAAGCTGTTTTTTAAAGTCTTCTGCTTCATCATCTCTGAAGCCCAGTATGTTTGTGGAGGGGCATTCAGTGGCCAAGGTAGTTTCTGCTTTAATCATATTGATATTTATCTCTTGGGAACTTCCTGTCTCTGTAGTTGTCAAAGTGTCACCAGATTGTGATTGAAAAGCACACAACTCTTCAGCCTTGTATATCTCCCTGGACACACTAAGCATGGAAAAATGTTCTGAGTTCTTCTCCACCATCATTTCATTCTGAACCATTTCTACTCTAAAACTAGAATTCACATTCTTTTCCACTGGCTCATATCCATCATCAGTCAGCCTTGTGGGTACATCTAAGCTGCATATATTGTCTAGTACAGTTTCAGTCTGAATGGCTTTGTCAGTGATGCTAGTTGTGACAAACTGATGAGTCTTTCTGACATCCTTAACCCTCTCAATGGCTGTAAGGTCATTCTTGACATCAAAGAGTGATATTTTCAAGTCTTCCTTCCCTTTACTGCCTACACATGAGATAGCCAGGCAAGGTTGGTCCAAGTTGGGGACTGATTTTGTTCTTCTCATATTGTTTCCCTGAAAAGTTTTAGTGCTTTGCTCAAGAGACTTAGACATCTCACCTTTGAAAGTCATGCCAGAAATACAGGCAGCTGAGGCTAGAAAGTCAAATTGGGGGAGAGGCCATGTCTTGGCTTCTCTCAGCATATAGAATTTTATGGATTCACGAACCTTGAAGGGTAGGCCCCACATCTGATTTACCTGAAATCTTATAATATGGGATTCTAGTACCTGTCTAGTATTAGAGTCAAGAAAATAAGGCTCTAGAGTGGTAATCTGGCAGTAGGCCTTACCTACTATTGTGTTAGCCAAATTTTTGCTTTTTGTTTTGATATGGGAACCTCCAGAAGGTAGAGATGCACTTCTGTCAGCTAGCCATGAACGACATACACATATAGGTATCCTACCCACTGTGATCTGCCAAAACTTCCTGCTCAAGTGTAATCTAAGAATGGTTTTCATTTCAGTGTCCTTCATTGAGACACTTAATAATTCATGTCTTTGACCATACCTTGAGCGAAACACACAGTTGCTTTTTTTGTCAGAGGCTGTACCCAAACCCTTCATCAAGTAGAATTCAGAGATCCTTTGTGAGCTCTTTCCTAGGATATGCTCAAGATTCTGCCTTATGTCCTTCACATGAAACTTTTCCCTCTCATGGAAACTTCCTGAAATACTACAGTCAGTCTTTATTAGATCTGTGTTATTCTGGATCTGAAGCTCAGAGCGTTGTGAGTAAGCAAGTGTGCCTTTCTGCTGGGATTTTTCTGTTAGCTTACACTGAGGTTCCAGGAGTACTAGAGACTCTGTATTCCTACAGGCATGGAGGCACTGGTGTGGGATTAGTCTCTGTGGAGTATGGCTGTCCAATTTCTCCTGGGATTCACTGGTCATACAAAAATGGCCAGGGAGGAAAGAAACAGGTACACAGGCCTGGGATGTATGCCTAACCAATGGAATATTGGGGGGGTGTGGACAAATGGGCCCTTGAGGTTTGTGGACTTTGGAGACTAATCCCCACAAACATTCCTGATGCTTCCGCAATGCATGCCATTTCAGGTGCTGATTTTCTGTTGTGATAGGAGAGTCTGACTCATTCTGGCATGTACGAAATGACATTCCATAGCCTCTAATCTGGGACAGAGAAGCAGATGGTAGGATTGGAAATCGTGATTGAAGGTGGGCTTGGGGCTGGATCTGAGAGAAAGTTACAGGATGGAATTGAAATTTACTTTGAGACATGGGACTGGAATGTACATTGGAGAGGGGAATGGGATGGGAATGAAAAAGTAGTGGAGATTCTTGATCCCACCTTTGAATCCCAGAAACTTTACCTATTCCATTGAATAAGACAAAGTGAGGATCTAGAGTGGAACCACTACTAGAAACTAGGAGAGTAGCCACTAATGACTCACTGTGCAAAGAAGGAAGACCCCAGAAGAGTTGACTGTATTTCTGCTGCAAATTTTTCCCCAAAGTCTTGACATATAGGAGCTGTGGACACATGTGCACCTGCTTAGGCTTGCCTTTAGTGTTCCAGCCAGTTCTTGGGGTTGTGGCTTCTTGGACATCAGATGACTTCAGTGAATTACCTAAAGATGTCTGTGAGTCTTCAGGCCACATTTTTTTAAAAAGCAGTCCCTCCTCCTCTGCTTTTTTCTCTAAAGTCTGCAAAGTTGTTCTCTTTTTTATTTGTCTCTCTAAGAGATCCTGAAGATTAAGACCAAGGAAAGAAAGGTTACTGGCCTCCAAGTGTTTAGTAGCAGATCCTTCCCAGAGATAAGTCTCTGGAAAATGGACAGAAGCATGCTCTTGCTGAATATCGGAATTTGATAATGAGGGGAGGAATAGGTTCTCATCATGAGTCTGACACCAAGGTAATTCTGAACATGATGGGCTTGAATCGTCAGGGCCTCTGGTTGCTGGGACATACGTGGACAGCCCTCCAGGGTTATCTGGCGATGAGCTCTCTGGGACAAGCTTCTTTAAGATGGAAATTGATTTAGATTGAGACACACTTAAAGTGTATTCTGGTGATGATGAAACAGACAGTGTCGATGGTTCAAGATGAACAGCATATGAATCAGTGGAATTCATTACTTGAGGGAAATCTGGTAAGGCATTGGTGTTTTGGGAAAGAGTGTGATCAATTGAGTGGGTATGCAGACATAAAGGGGCCTCTGGTTGGAGACTGTCATCTACTCTCTCGGTTTCATGTGGTGGGAGAGGGCAAAAATTATTGGTTGATGGTGGGTAATTGTCCAGTGGAAATTTGGAATCCCCCTGAGGTAAAGGTTTTGGTGACAAAGAGTAACCTGGTGGTGAGGGTGAGCAAGAGTCGTCCACAGGGGTCATTGGGTTAGGTGAGATAGTGAAAGCGGGTGGGGGGGAAGGCTCAGGCAGAGGAACTGATGTTAGGTCTCCTGGAGGAACTACTGAGAAGGCAGGGGACAAAGTAAGTGATGACTCAGTCACAGGAACTGTGGAAGCCAAATGCGACACAGAAGGAGTAGCATCTTTCAGGGCCTTCCGGAACACCAGTCGATAAACCTCAGCAGTTGTTCTATTACACACCTCACAGAAAGGGTCTGGACATAACAACTGACGACACTGGGTGATGGTGTGATGCTGGCCCAGGCATCTGCAGGAGACAGAGGTACAAAGCTACAACCAGGACCAGAATAAATATGTGGAATCTAGTAAGTCTAACAAAACAGGGACCTCATGACACATACTGTCCTCTCATAATTTCCTGTTTTCTTGATCTTACAATATACTTTTTATCCCTCATCCCAAACTTTAGCATTTTGACTCTGAAGATTTTCCCTCCCATGTCAATCCTACACCACCTGAGGACCTTGGAATTCTAACACTGCTACACAGAAGAACATAGAAAGGAAGACAATGTTTGGTCACCTTTGCAGAAGAGAAAACACCTCCTTCGCATCATCTGCTTCTCTCTGGCAAGTTCTCAAACCTGGGAAACCAGTATAGTGATGAAGGCAGATACAAAGAAATTTTACAGAAGACTGAATAAAAAGTCATTTAGTTGTATCCTTGGTAGATTGGACTTGGAGAGACCCAAGAATTAGTGAGCAAGGTCCCATCATCAATTTTAGTAATAACAAAACTCACATGTATGTGTTGTTTTATCATTCACCAAGTATTTCACATGTATTATCCTGTGTAATACTCAGTACCATCCTGTAAGGATTATAGGTTACCTCAAGAAGGAATCTAATCTTCTATGAAGTACGAGTGCTTTTAGAAAGTTAGGGGACAGAAATTCTGATGCTCGGTATATCCATGGCCACCTGCTGGGCGATACCCATTACCCAGGTCCATTATTGCTCGTGTCCTGGGATGGGCAGAGCAGGGAACCTGAGAAGTGTCTCAAGTTCTAAATGCCATTTCATTAGCCTTTTCTCAGAGGTCCCTGTTTCAGAGGGGAACTAACATTAGCAGAGTTCAGATTTGGGAGTTCCTGAAAAGGAGGAAGAGGAGCACCTGTGGAAAACTAATTTGGAATAGGCAGAACCTTACCTTTGGGTGTTTCACCTTTCCCTTTCTCCTTGGCTTTGTCCTGAGAACAAAAAGAATGAATGGATGGATGGATTTAATTCTGCCACTCTTTATAGAAAACTCAGAAATACACTCCAAGAATAAGAAGAAATATACCGTTTTCATTAGTAAAGCTTTGAATTCCTTTTTTTAAATAACCTTTTAAACATGATAAAAATATTTTCCATTTTCCTTCTTTAAAAACCCAAAGATATTACCTGTGAGATCTACATTGTTGTTCTCACTCAGCAATTCTCTATTTAGTGAGGTTTAGAATACTGAGGCCAATAGTCTTATATGGGCTCTATTAGATGGGATCCTGGATCTTAAAAACTCAGGCCCTAACCTTTGCTCAGGGGCACTCAACTCAGCTCTGCTGTTCCAACATTTCAACACTCATAAAGACTTGATCAAGTGACACCTATCATGGGGATATGATTCCTGATCTAGTGTTGGGGAAATTTGTTGTCCTGCAGAGATCCTAAACTCTCTAAGTAAGCTGATCCTAAATCACTGTGTTGATATGTTATGTGGAAGTAGAAACTTACTACCACACCCAAAGATCATCTCATCTGTAGATTACCCTTTATGGTTAAAGAAAGAATAAGTGAATTAAAATATATATCACAAGAAACTATCCAAATACAAATAGAGAAAAATTTAAATATTTTAACCTAGAATATTCAAGGACTGGGAGAAAGATTCAAAATATATATGCCTGCACACACACAGATATCAGATACACACACACACATAGACACACAAACATGGGTGTCTTATGTCTTGTGTGTGTGTGTGTGTGTAATTGTAATACCAGAAGAATACAATCAGTATTTGGAGAGGGGGGTTGTTTATGTTTTGTTCATTTTTTTCTTAAAGTGTTATAATCCTCTTAGTTCTCCCACCACCATATCATCCACAAACCATCACCATATTCCCTTGTGTCCTCCCCTCCCCTGTATTGCACACCCTCTCACTCACTCCATTGCTGTGTGCCTCAGTTCTGTGGTCAACTTGCTAGTTTTTACTTTTTCTTGACCTTTTATTGGGTTTCTCTATATTCCACATATGTCAGACTTTCTGGTATTTATCTTTTTTATTCTGACTAATTTCATCTAGTATAATCCCTTCCAGTTCCATCCATGTGCAAATGGCATGAATTTGTATTATTTGCTTACTGAGTAACAGTTCACAAGATAGACCACAACTATTTGGTCCTTTCATCTATTGAGGCATTTGGATTGTTTCCATATCTTAGCTACTATAAATAATGCTGCAATAAACATAGGAGTGCAGACTTCCTTTTGAATTAGTGTTTTTGTGTCTTTTGGGTAGATTTCTAGGAGTGGAATTGCTGGACAATATGATCCATGCATTTTGAGTGTTCTGAGGAACTTCCACACAGCTTTTTACAGTGGCTGGAGCAGTTTTTGTTCCCACCAGCAGTGCAAGAGAGTTCCTTTATCTCCACATCCTCTCCAGCATTTGTTATTTTTAATTTTTTTTTTTTTTAAAGATTTATTTATTTATTCATACAGAACTGGGGTACAGGCCAGAGGCTCAGGGACGGTGAGAGGCTTCACCAGAGACAGAGTGGGGAGCAGAACAGGCAGATTGACGAAGTACACTGCTGAGGGGAGCAGCGGGCGGGTCAGGAGAGGTCTGGCTCGCCATGTGGTCTCCTCCGGGGCAGGCGGCAGGCGGGAATCGAACTCATGCGCAAGTGGCTTCAGATTCTCAGTGCTGTGCTTTAACCCGCTGCGCCACCAGGGAGGGCCTATTTTTAATTTTTTTAATGTTGCCCATTCTTACTGGAGTGATGTGGTATCTAATGTGGCTTTGATTTGCATTTTCCTGATAACTAATAATGTTGAACATATTTTTCATATGCTTGTTGACTGTTTGCCTTTCTTCTTTGGAGAAAGATCTTTCTAGAGAATCAATATTTAATAATGACCAAAGATTTTCCAAAATTCATGATAAATGCTAAAAAAAAAAAAAGCTATATCTGGACATATAAAATTCAAGTGAAAGGAAAATAAGAGATAAAGTCATGAAAGAATCCAGAAGTAGGGAGGCACCCTTAAACAAAAAAGGGTAAAAATTATGAATCTACATCATAAACAACACAAGCAAGAAAGTAGAGTGAAAACTTAAAGTTGGAAGCAAAAAAAAAAAGCAAACTATAATTTTATATCTAAAGAGATTAGCTTTCAAAAGTGAAGGAGAAATTAAAATTTTCTCAGACAAACAAAAGCTGAGGAGAGCCATGAAGAAAACTAGCCTGCTATGTTGTATGAGGTAATTCTTCAGGGAGCAGGAAAAAAGAAGATACCCTGGAGCTACATAAAAAGAGAAGGAATACCCCTGGAGATTATAACTGAGATGGAAAAACTTAACAAAAGGATGTAAAAATAAACGATTATATTATTTTTAAACAAATTTAAAAAGAGAAGGAATAAAGAAAAAAAGTAACATTTTTCTTAATTCACTTACTAATAATACAACATATTGTGTAACTATAGCACTTATAAATGGAAATGAAATAAAATAATGGAATAACAAACAGTAGGGAGGAATTGGGCAAATACTGTTATGAGTTTTGTTTAAGGGTGCCTCCCTACTTCTGGATTCTTTCATGACTTTATCTCTTATTTTCCTTTCACTATACTACCAATGATGTGATATGCTATTATATAAAAATAGACACAGATTAGTTATAAAACATATAAGCATATATGTGTGTGTGTGTGTGTGTGTGTATGTATAAAATAAATTCTTAAGGCAACCATTAAAATATTTTAAAGAAGAAACAAAATGGAATTACTTAATATTTATTCAAAACCAGAAAAGTAAAAAATAGCAGGAAAGGTAGAAAAAATGGGGAAGAAGAAAATAGATGTTATTTATGCTATAAATAAAAAAATAATTCCACTACATTGGAATAATCACTAAAAGTAAATGCTCAAAATTCACCAATTAAAAGAGGCTGTTAGAGTTGAATAAAAAATAAAAATGAGATTATCTTTGGTGTGAAAAAAAACATTAAATATGAAAATGCAGATAGAGTAAAAGTAAAGAAGTGGTGAGAAATGTACTATGTTTACACCAACCAAAAGGAAATAAGAGTGACCTCATTAATTTCAGACAAAGAGTAGGATAGAATACATTGATTTGTCAGAACTAAAGTTAGGCATTAGGTAACAACAAAGTGGTCAGTTCTCCATTAAGAAACAATAATTCTTACTAAGCTAACAAATATGTAAAGCAAAAATTGGTAGAAATGCAAGGACAAATAGATGAATCTACTTTTACTGAATCTACTTTCAAAATGTTTCTATCAGAAATGGACAGATACATTACACCAAAGTTGTAAGGATATATCTATAGAGTTACTCTGGATAGTACCGTCAAGCAACTTTACATTAATTTAAAATTTTATTTAACAACAGAAATACATATTCTTCTTAAGCTCACATAAAATATTTGCTAAGATTGATTATATTCTGAGCCAAAAAATGCCTTAACAAATAATAAATAATAGAAGCCATGTAAATTATGTTTTTGCAACATAATGGTATGACATTAAAAATTAGTTACATAAAGATAGCTAGAAAATCCAAAAATATTTGGAAAATAATATACCACTAACACATTGGTTAAAGATAACCTTAGTGAAAGTGAAAATACAAACATAAACATTTCTGAGGTACAGAAAGCAATTCTTAGAAGTAAGAGATAGAAAGCATTGAATGCACATATTTGAAAGATTTGGTATATCTGAGGGACTCTTTTTTAATTACCTGATTGATATCTCTCTTTTTCCAAAATAATGAGCAACTAGGATTCCTCTTTAGGTAGCACAGTAACAGAAGGAGAACCCCCACCCCACACACAAAGGCAAGGATGGGAATACCTAGGAAGACAAACTGGAGATCAGCCATAAAGCATTGATACTCCTCAAACAAGGAAGGTGGCCCCCATCATTAGAAGTCCATGGCCATCTCAGTCACCTTGGTAATGATAGTGCACATTCTAGAGTTCCAAGTCCACATCACAGAGCTTTGGCACAGGTAACAAGGTTCCTGATCATGGAAGTGGGGACAGTCCATGAGAGATGGACCCAAAACCCTTCCTCCACCATCCACCCCATCATGTCTTTCCAGCCTTCAAGAGTCCTTTAGATATCCCAGACATACCCTTCAATGTCATTCCTTCAAATTTTTTTATTCCCCATTACCCACCTATAATGAGGCCCTTGGTGATCTCCCTTTGACCACACTTCATCTTTGAAAGTCTGATGTGCACAGGATTTATAGCCCCAAGATCTATTCTGTCCTCAACTACAACTTCTCTCATAAATAATGTGTATTTTATTTGTATGAAATAATAGAGCCAAAGGCTCCCCATCCTTCCTATCTCTTCTCAGTAAGAATCCCAGTTCACCAAATAATAGCATGAGAGAGCAGAGAGCTAGTACCAGTGATCACAAAAAACAAAAAAGAGGGAAACAAGGTCATGGCATACCCCTGGACTCATGATAAGCAGCTTAAAATCTTTAGCAATTCTCTTTTCCCAAAATCCTTGTAGGGCTATTTAGCCCCTATTCTCAGATCTCATCACTTCCATCCACACAGTGTCTCATCCTGCTGTTATCTCAATTACCCCCTCTCGTAAAAAATACTGTCTTTAATTTTTTTTAAGATTTATTCATATAACACTGGGATACAAGTCAGAGGTGCAGGGGCAGTGAAAGGTTTCACCAGAGACAGAGTAGGGAGCAAAACAGGCAGATGGAGGAAGTGCACTGCTGAGGGGAGCAGCAGGCGGGTCAGGAGAAGTCAGCCATGCCATCTGGGTCACCTCCAGTCTGGGGATCCAACTCTCACTGAAGTGGCTGTGGCCAGCTTACAGTGCTGTCCTTTAACCCCCTGTGCCACCAGGGAGAGCCTAAGTCTTTATTTTACCAACATAAAATTCAATTGTGCTGTTTTGTACTTGCAAGACCAAACTCATTTGATTTAGGCAGTAGGGATTCTCTTTAGCATAACTTCTAATGAGCACAAGTATAAAAATGAATCTTTTCAGGTATGGTGCTTTTCCTTTTCTTCTTTGTTTTGAATCACATGTATACTCTTATGACATTCCACCCAAATAATTTGAGGATCTCTTTAGTTTTGAAAAATTTTATCAAGATAGTGATATATATTTATTTCATCAGCCCATCCTACTTAGTCATTTAGTAGTTAAAAGATTTAAACTTGGTTATTCATTGTATGAACATGAGTGAAGTCCTGTATCATTTTCTTGGTTTGTTTCTCTATGTTCTCAGCCTGAGTCTGATTAATCATTCTTGGCCACACCACCTAATCACTTCCCTCCCACTTGGGGAGGGCCTATCAGTAATGATAGATTCTTTCAGTGCTGTCATTTGAACCCATAACTTCCCCAGATACTACCCAAAAGAAAGCTACTCATCAGGCACACCCCTTCTCTCATTCCTTACCTTGATTGAAGTAAGAATTTATTCAGAAAATCTTTCCCACATACAAGTTGTATATAACAACTTGGTCCTAACTGTACCTACAGCCTGTAGGACTCACAACAATAAAATCATCCTTAAAAGTTTTAATAAGTGCCACCAAAAGATGTCCAAGTAAGAAGGGTCATATAAAAATGGTACATCAGATGTATTCTATAAAAATCATCTGGTCATAAACCAGAAAGGCAGAGATACTGATCCTGGCAAGTGGAAACCAAAGAACATGACAAGTGATTGCAAAATGTTATTATGACTAAATCCATAATTAAGGCTTTTTTTTTTTTTTAAAAGGCCCACAGTGAGCCATTTGAAATAGTTTGGGGAAAAAAGTCATAAAGGACATTTGTTAATAAAATGGCAAAAATGGAATGAGAGATTAGTTTTGAGTCAATGTGTCAATTAAAATTTACTGAAGGAGATAACTGTACTGAGAGTATGTGAGAAAATGTTCTTTTTCTCAAGAAATTCACAAATATTCAAGGAAATGTATAAAATTCATGAAATATTTTTCTTAAACATCAAAATTCATGAAATATTTTTCTTAAACATCTGGAAATGAATGCAGACAAAAAAGGAAGATAGGGAAGGAGACAAACAAAGGAAACAGATTTTAAATAGTGGAGCAAGTGTTAATTGGTAAATCTAAACAAAGGGTATGTACCTGTTTACCATCCCTGCCACTTTTCCACATATTTCTCAAATCCTTTTTGCATGAGCCATTGATTATTGTTCTTAATGTTACCTCGCCTTTGAGATCTCTGCATTTGATACCCACCGCCCTATGCAGACCATGGATGTTTGCAATGCCAACTCTAAAACTGTTGTCTCAGGTTCTGTTCAGGCAAGAAACCTGGGATCAATTGTATATATGGGGCATGCAAGTATTTTAAGAGTTTTACAAAATTCCAGAAAAGGCTATTAAGAAATTTAATGTACATACTATATAAAAAACAAAAAATTCAACATATGAATCCTAATATCATATCTGGTGTCTCCAGAAAGGTGGTCATTCATTTCCTGAGATTGCATGGCTTGAATTGGTTGGCCAGCTCCACTAGCAATTATGACTCCGCGTGGGTTTCCATCTTGCAAAAATGTGTTGTCATCACTGTTGTATCCTCTCGTCATCAAGTGCTTAATCTTTTCAAATTTTTGTTTTAACAGTTTTATGAAGAAAGTTCACATACTATACATTTCATCCATCTAAAGTATATAATCCCATAACTTTTAGTATACTCACACACACACATACTATCACCACGGTCAATTCTAAATCATTTTCATTAAATGAAAGGAAACCCAGTAAACTATCATCCCTTTTTTTTTTTCATTCCCCACTGCAGTGCAACCCCTCATCTACTTGGTCTTTGGAGAGTTCCATGTTCTGGCCATTTCATCAGTACAATAATGTATGGTCACTTGTCACCGGCTTCTCTCACTGTGCATGTGTCTAGGGTCCATTCATACGCAGCCGAGATCAGTAGTTTCTATTGCCAAAGCATGTTACATTACTTATGGAACTAGAGCATATTTTACTTACCCATTCTTTGGTGGATAAATGTGTGTGTTGTTTCCATCTTTCAACTATTACAAGTAGTAGTGCTAGGAACATTTATTTACAAGCTTGTGTATGAAAACATGTTTTCATCTCTCTCGAGTATAGATCGAGAGGTGGAATCTCTGGGTCATAGCCTAAGTCCATGTTTAACTTTTTGAGGTGCTTCCAAGTAGTTTCTCAGAACAGCTGTACCATTTTTCTTTCCCACCAGCAATGTGAGGGTTCCTACTTCTTCACCTTCTCTCTAGCACATTGTTTTCTTTTAGCCACCCTTGTGTATGATGTGCCATCTCACAGTGGTTTTGATTTCACCTCCCTGTTGAATGATTTTGAATATCCTTTTATCTAATCTTTTAATGGAATTTTGGAAAGGAGAGGAGAATACCAAGAGGTTGATCTACTGTGTTTTACTGAAAATACAATGATTCATTTTTAAAAAGTAATTGGAAAGCCATGTTTTCCTAAATATTTGAAGACATGCACTATCTTTAACAACATGTACAGTTACTACTTCTTAAATTTTCCATAATACAGTAACAACAGTCTTGTGTAAATATTCTCAGTAAGATGACTTTATATGTAGTGTTGAGGGAAAGATTCAAATGAGTCCTCAGTTGACTCAAAGAGCACAAGTGTGTGTCAGCTCTTCTAAGGCTCATTCTTTCATCACCAGTGCTCCCTCTTTGTGGAATAGGTTCATTTCACAATTTACAAATATCAAAGAAATGGTAGAACATTTAGACTGACCGAGAGCACATGTATAAGAGTTGAATTGCAAGACATTTATGTGGACATCTATACTTTAAACATAGTGTAAAATATGAACTGTATCATACCTGCCAGTTCATAATTGTGAAGTTGTTCCAGGTATACTTATGAAGTTAGGTTTTTCCGTGTGATCTTGTATATGTTTAAACACTTGATTGGAAACTTGTAAAAAGTAAAGATAACAAATGCCACATAAGGAGAAGAAAGGGGCAAAGAGTACCTGTCAAGGACTCCATCTAGAGTCTGTTCTGAATAAGGCAATTTCAGAAGCATAATTCCTTTATTATGGGTTGAGAAACTATGTAACAGGAAGAAGAGGGGAATAGGAATTTGTTTTGGGATGCCTCTGATAAAAAGGTAGCTGGAAACCATCTCATGATATGAAAACGGTATTCCAACATTTCATTTGAGCAAAGGGGATAAAGGTGAGGAAAGTAAGATTTGAGTAGCACCAGAGAGAATGCACTAGAAAGACAGTAACTTATTTCTGTTTGCTTTGTTCCCATCTTAGTAAGCATGAAATAATTGTGGAATGATTCTTTTTAATTTCTTTCTAAGTACTAATGGAGATGAATGTATCATGGTATCAAAAGACCCAATTGTGAGATTTACTACAGTAGTAGTAGGTCATTTTCAGGAAAGCATTTCTGGAAAAGGCAGAATGATGAGGGTTTTTGTCAGACAGAAAGCATTAAGAGAGATTGGATAGGACCCATTATAGTGGATCTCTTTAAATATGTGCTACCAAATTTGGTAGGCTAAATCTAACTTGGAGGAGGAAGTAAGGTCAACAGCTTGGTGGGTAGATATTATAAAATAAACTGAAGTTGAAAATTTAACAAGGGGTTATATGTCCTGAAGAACCCAAGAATAAGGTCAAAATGTAAAATTGTCAGAATCTTTAATGAGAAATGTTCTTAGTAGTAAGTTATAAAGAGTGGCAGTCATGGGTCTAGAATCAAATTAAAGGACTCTAATATGATACGATGAAACAACTGGGAGTCTGGGTTATTAACTGGCCTATTCACATGAATGTTTGAAAAGCTCACTGCCTCAGTACTTCATATTCTCTGCCCAGGTAACTTCAGGGTCTCCTGGTCACCAGTTATGTCTTAAGTCCAGTGCATAGTCTTGAAGTACCACTAGCTAATGAAAATCAAAATTCTTTCTCTCACCATAAACTTCAGACATTATCATTATAATCAGTCTTATATCACTGATCAAGTGGAAGCAGTATTAAATTAAGAAGCTGAAGTGGATAGGTTTTTGTTTTGCTACTGTTGTATGTTTGTTGAAAACACTACCACAAGGCTTTCTGGAAAAACAACCTCAAGTACCTTCTAGGAAATCCATACTACTTTTGAATACCAGTCTGTAAAATACAATAGATTTTCCAACATACCCCTCTTATAAGAGTATGTGTGCACCAATGGCCATAGAGCACTGTCTTGGGGACATTGGAGAGTGCCCAAATATCTGTTTCTCTGGTACAGTCTGAAGCTGTACCTGACTCAGACCAGCAAGTATGGTGGGACACATAGATAAGATGTACCATGACTCCCCCAAGGCAATGTGCATTGAGGTTGCTACCTCCATCCTAGTAGGTGAGCTATACAAACTAACAGTGGGATCATGTATATTGCCAGCAAATGTGGATAGAAAGAAGGCACAAAGATGCCTGCCCCATGAGGATGCCTGCCTGATGACGTCCCTGCAGATACTGCATTAATACTGAGAGAACCCATAAACTCTGCTCCCAAAAGGCATCAGGATGATGCACAATACTGGGCTCAGCCTCAGAGAGGTGGTGCCTGGGTCAGACTATTGGGGAGCATGATAGGATCACGACATGATGACCATGGGGTATATTGGGGCATAAAACTGTTTCACCAGCAGAGTCTGGCTTACCCTCTGTTTCTTACTCCCCGCTTAATTTAAAGCATCTTTTTTGACTTTCAGTTTTAGTTTACCATGGGAGGGAGGGCTCCCTGGTCAATATTCACATAACTGACAGTTATGTGATGCTTTCTTGCACTCGGCAGAAATGTTATTACTCCTGGCAGCTTGAAGAAATACCGGGGGAGAGAACCAATTCTTCAGGATGTCCTTTCCCATAGCAGTTCTTTTCTTTCCAGTGGCAGGTTCAACTATATTGAACATGAGCCACTTGACTGATTCTTACACAACATCTATGCTGTTTCTAGACCCTGCCCCAGCAAGTTCATCATGATGAACCCTGAGATCTAGCTCCTCAGGATCCTCTGTAGAAACACCCACCTCCAAACACCCCCATTTTCAGGATTCACCCAACACCTGTGAGGACCTCTGGTCACTGGCTCTAAAACAGAATGAAGCCATTGTTTCCAACTTCCTGTTACTTCATTTAAAAATAACCCTGTCCTTGACTCTTTGTATCTAGAAGACCTGTCTTCCATAATTCTCTAGAGGCCAGAGAGCATAAAATGGAGAAGAAGGTGTGGGCTGGCATAGTAATAATTTCCCTCAAGACTAAACCATGAGGCAGGAGACAGTTGTCCTCAAACATCAAGGAAGAAAAATTTGGGGCCAAAGACACATAATTTTTATTTCTCAGCAAAAGTTCCAAGGGAGTGGGCATTGTTTGGAAACCAAAGGAGACAATTTGTAAGACAGAACTAACCCCATTCTTTCAGCACAACCCTGAGTTACCCAAACCCCATATCCAAGAAACATAAAAGTTTACTATTACATAAACATTAGGGATAAACAATTTTGTAAAGCACGGAAGGAATTATTTAGGGGTGCAAAATTTTTTTCCCTGGAAATGCTGGAGAAGCATTTTCTGATTAATAAGTTCAGACAGCTTTCTGAACACAGTGCCTTCAACATTAATGAGAGAAGTTGGAGAACCCTGGCCAGATTGGGGCCTGCAGTTGGGATTTAGGTGTGGTACACATACCACATAGGGTATGGATAGGGGATTCTTCTCACACAATACCTGATCCCTGAATGACACAGCTTTATGTGGTCAGCCATCATTCGCTCTGATCTAATACCTATAGGAAGAGTCTGGCCAGCAATGACAGCTCCCTGGCAGCAGGACATGGATTGTGTCAATTTACACCTGTGACCCCTGTGGTTAAAATGATGTCGGTGAATAGGCACTGCCCAGGTCTGCACTGGCAAATGAAGGGCTTCATGATATCCAAGGCTCTCCTGGAATTTTCCAGTGTCTATCCTGAATTTATGAGGTCCTGTCACCCCAATAAAGGGAACTCTACTTTTAAGCAGACCTCTGCTGGGCAAGGATGATAGGGGGCTGCCCTTCTCCTGGGAATTTTCTTGCCACTTTCCTGTCATCCCAGGATGAATCCATTGCAAAAAGTGCTTCATTTTCTTTCTGAAAAAGTTTTCAGGAGGAGGTTGTCCCTTTTGAGAGAGGGTTTGGGGGATCTTGCTACATTGTACCTCCTCCAGTGCTATGTTCTGAGTAGGAAGGCTTTGACTTTGATGTGGGGATGACCCAGGACTAGCATCCCCTCCACCAATCTCATCTCTGTTGGGGCCCACAAGACTCTCTTTCTTGGCAGCTGCTGGGGAATTTTGATCCTGGCACATGAAAACATTCTCAAAGACCTGCCGCTTCCCCATGTTGATCCCAGGGTCCACGAGGTGGGCTTGCATCACCTTCGAAGCCCCTATGTCCCCACTGGAGATGTTCTGGGCATGAGTCAGTGAAGACTTTAGGGTCAAGTTATCTGAAGAAAGAGGTATGTCACTGGGCTGAACTGGGACAGTTCTGGGATCCACACTCCCCCGTATAAATTTTAACTTATTAAAAAGCTTTTTTTTTAGGTCTGATGATTTAGGATGTTGGGTACCTGCTACTTGTGGGGGCCTTTTAGTAGTCACAGTAGTTTCCACTAGACTCTCATTCATAGTGGCTGTTTGAGAGTGCCCTGGCTCGTTGGTTACCAAAATGTCACTGGATTTTGACTCAGGAGCATCAAGTTCCTCAGCCCTGAATATCTCCCTGGACATATGGGCTTTGGAAAGCATTTCTAAGTTCTTGCGCCTCTCTTTGCCCTGCAGCATTTCTGTTCTGTTGCTGAAACTCATCCTCTCAGCCTTGGGGTCCCGTGTAGCCACAGCCTGCCCCGCAGGCAGCATAGGGCGGGCACACCTCAGGCCTGGGGGACACGGAACCTGACTTGATTTGCCTGGGAGGCTGCGTTTGACAGGCACAAGACTGGGTCTACCACACACGCTTTTCTGAACACTCTCTGCAAGTCCATGGTTGATAGCAGAGGGTGGGTGTCTTAGAATCCCTTTTCTTTCTCTGCCTACATGTGAGGTAGCAGAGACAGGATGCTCTCGCACAGGACCTACATTGCTCAGCCCCTGATTCCTGTCAAATTTTGATTTTCCTCTGATGGACTTAAAGCCCCCAGATTTGGAGTCGTCCTGAATAGTCACCTTGGTTGAGGAGGGATCTTCAGAAAGGGAAGCATTGTCTCTCCATTTAAAGATCTCTATGGATTCGACGACTTTGGAGGGAAGGCCCCATAGCATCCTCAGGCGAAACCTCTTAATATGGGTTTCCAGTAGCTGCTGTGCACTGGAGTGCATGAAGGAGAGCTGCCGGGAGGTATTGAGGGAGTAGTCCTGGGCCACCGATGAAGACAAACTGTCCTGCCCTACTGGACTATGGGGTTCCTCAGAATACTGCAGCATCTGCTCGTCAATGTGCAGTGAACTTCGCACAGTGTTAGGGAGCCGACCCTCATTAATTTCCTCAAACTTCTTGCTCAAATGTACTTTCAGGACATTTTCCAGCTCGTTCTGATGTAGAGTCCCCTCTGAGGCCCTTGAGTCTTTGCCTGACAAACTCACCCCATGACCGTTTTGGTTGTTCTCAGAGTCGTCCCCCAGATGCTCTTCTGAAGAGTTCAAAGGATCATCTTTTGAGCCTTTTTGTGCAATATGTCCCTGATGCTTCCCTACATCTTTCTCTAATTGAAAGGATCCTGACCTCTTACTCTCATGGTAGCTTCCAGAATGACTCAGTCCAAAACTGAGAGTTTTGCTACTCTGACCCTTAAGCACAGTGGTCCTAGAAGGAGTCTGAGTGCTCTCCAATTCAGATGTCTGTGACAGGCCTTCTGGAGGCATCAATAATGACATCGAATGAACAATCCTATGAGGTAGGCCCCAACGGTGTTGGATAAGCCTCTTTCGAAGGTGATATTCTAGTTTACCCCGAATTTCATCACTAAGAGAAAACTCTCCAGGAAGAATGGAGATTGATTCATGGACATGAGTAGCCCGGTGCTGAGGAGAAATGGGAGGTGAAGAACAAAAGTCTTTGTGAGAACATTGGACAAGAGCAGGTAAACCCCACATGTTTTCTTGTTGCTTCTGCAACAGGTGCCATTCCAGGCGGTCAATATCAGAAGAGTTGAGAGAATCTGGTTCATTCTGGGGTCTATGGAAAAACACTCCACAGATCCTAATCTGTTGTGAAGGACCAGATGTTTGGGCTGTGATTGGGAATGACAAGTGGGCTTGTGGCTGAACCTCAGGCATGGGCGGGGATTGTGGCAGAGATTTAGACAATGTTGGGGCCTGGGATTCAGACAAGCCAAGAGAGGGGACCTGTACAGGCACTGAGGATTCCTGACATGTGGAGGCATTGGGGACCCTATTGAAAATGAAAACAGAGGGAGAGTCACCCGAGACATGGATAGCAGAGGGCAAGGACTCGCTGTGCAGAGATGGGAGACCCCAGAAGAGCTGGATGCGCTTTTTCTGTAAATGGTCCTCCAGATATTTAAGATGTGAGGTCTGTTCATACATCTGTAGCTCCTGAGGTTTACCTTTGCTGCTCCAAAAAGGAAGGGTGACTACTGCATCATCCTTATCAACAGTTGACACTAACATTTCCCCTGAAGTTTTTAGTTGGTACCCTGGCCTAAGAGGTTTTGGAAGAGAATACCTTTTCTTTTCCTTTTCTTTCCACATCAGGAAATTGCTTCGCCTTTGTACTTGTTTCTCCAGGAGTGCCAAAACATCAGGACTGAGAAAGGAAAGGTTACCAGGCTCTATAAAATGAGCAGCAGGGTCTCCCGCAAATGCGGTCTCTGAAGAGTGAAGGGTAAGAAACTCTTGATTGGAATCACGTGACATGGTGGAAGGTAACCAGTCTGTGGCCTGAGCCTGCCACCAGTAGTATTCTGTAATTGACAAGCTTCTGTGCTCAATGCCTCTGATTGTTGAAACAGAAATTCCTGGTGGGCTATTTGAAGGTGAGGTCTCCGGGACAGACTTGAATAGGATGGAAATTGCTTTAGATTGAGTCACAGTTAATGTGCCACCTCCTGATTGTGAAACAGACACTGTTGGTGGTCCATGATGACAAGCATATGAGTCATCAGGAGTCATTGGTCGTGGCATATTTGGTAAGGTATTGATACCTTGAGAAAGGGTGGGATCAATTGAGAAGATGTTGTTTAGAGCTAAAGGGGTCTCTGGTTGGAGCAAAGCATCTACTCTCTGAGTGTCATATTGGGGTATATGAGTAAATGCAAGGTGTCCAGGTGAAGAATGGCCTGCTGGGAATTCAGGGCCCAGTGAACAGAAAGGCTCTGGCGAGAGACTATAACCCATTGGTTTTGCAAAAAAGTCATCTAAAGGGGTCAGTGGATTAGGTGAGGGAACAGAGAGAGGTGGTGGGGAAGGTAGAAGCTGAGAGACTGGCATTTGGTCTCCAGGAGGAGCTTCTGGGAAGCGAGTGGACCTTGTGAATGACGACTCAGTCATGGGAGCTGTGGAGGCCCAAGAAGAGTGGGGAGGAGTAGCATCTTCCAGGGCATCTGGGAACAGCAGGTGGTTGATCTCAGCAGTTGCTCTATTACACACATCACAGAAGGGGTCTGGACACAATAGCTGGCGAAAGCGGGTGGTATCATGTTGCTGACCCAGGGGGCTGCAGGAGACAGGAGTTGTTCAAAGCTGCAGCCAGGACCAGAACCATGAAAGGATGACCCCATTGCCTGGCAGGTATGGAACCACCTAACATCTCTCCTTCACTTACCCCACTCTCTCACTTCTTGATGTGCACCATGCCCTGACCCATGGTCTTCATTCCCATACTTGTTTCTAGGCAACCCTCCCAGGACTAAGACCGGCCACACTAAATCCCTGGAATGGCCGAGGTCATGCTACAGAGAGATCGGGGGAGGGCGAGTCACCTTTTCACAATAGCAATCAGCCTCTGTGTCTCTTCTGTTTCACTCTGGTAATAGCTCCAACCTGGGAAACCAGGAGAAAGGGTTATATGTGAGGAAAACAGAAGCCCAGTAGGTCTTATGCAGGAATCCCTTCAAGGGTGGTCTTGGGATGTCTGACACTGAAATACTCAAAAATCAGTAGAGGAAGTGTGTGTTGCTTTTTCATTTACAAAAGACTTTGATATACATGATCTCATGTGATGTCAAAACCACCCTGTAAAGAATGTTAAGGCAGTGGTTACTTCTAAGAGGAATCAAGATTATCCCTGATGTCACAGTACTTTTAGCAAGTCAAGCACAGAAGGTCTGACTCTCGAGACCAAGCCTTATGGCCCTATCAGGCCACAGCCATAAGCCAGGTCCATTACTTCATCATATCCCGGGGATGGCAGATGGGGGTACACCTGAGAAGTAGCTTCTAGAGACTATAACATAAGCAGACTTCACAGATTTGGGACTTCCTGAAATGTAGAGAAAAGATCACCCTTGGAGAGCTCAGATGTCATAGGCAGAACCTTACCTGTCAGAATAGACAGAACCTTACCTGTTCCACCTTTCCTTCTCCTCTTGGCTCTATTCTGAGAACAAAAAAAAAGAATAATACTCAGTTCTAGCTCTTCTTTAGAGATAACTGAGACATAGTTACCCAAGAACCAGAAGATTCTGTTTTCATTAATCAAACTTTGTATTCCTTTTTTGATTGACTTTTTAAAAGTGATAAAATGATTTCCGTTTTTCCTTGGAAAAACACAAGCTTTTGTCTATGGGGTGCACGTTGCTGCTCTGGGTCATCAGCCCATAGTGGCATGTGCTCCCTCGGATAGGATCCTTCATCTTGGATCCTGTATCAGGCTGCAGCCTCTGCTCAGGGACACTGCTCTCCTGATCAACTCAAACTTTAGAAAGATTTGCTTGAGCTACCCCAACATGGAATGTGACTCCAGATCAAGTGTTGGAACCTGTGTTGTCCTGCAGAGATCCCAGACACGAAATGTCCTGACCTGGGAATGCAGAAACTCAGTGCTTACTTCTACCTCACCAGATGGCCTGGGAGCATCCCGTGAGCACTGGTCCTACCTAGTCTATCCCTAAGAACAGGATGTCATGTCCTCAGGTCAGACTTCCATCTTAGGTGTTTCCCAGAACCAAGCAAACTTACTTTAAATTGCTGGAACTGAAATGGAAAGGGTAGTATGTAATCTCTGTTGGAGACATTCCCAGAACCCTTACCTTTCTGCTGTCCTTGGTTTTCCAGCAATTGAACAAAGATGGAATCATCACCAAGTAGCATAGAAACAGAAGGACCAACCAAACCCCACACTGGTAAATGAGGTCAGGGTCAATATTCAGGGATTCTGAGCGAAAGCTCAGACAGGACTCAGTATGGCACTTCAGAAATGAGAAAACATTCCAATTTCTGATTTCCATGATCTGAATCACACGCTTCCCTGAGGCAACTGAGCCTCGAGAATGCTAGCACTGGGCTTTATCCCATGCCGACATCACAGAGCTCTGAAGCGTCACAATGGCTACCCGGGCGAAGGGGAGGGGTACACAGAATGTGCCATGGCCCCTCCCCCAGCCTCCAGTCCAGCAGGTTCCCCTACCCTCCACAGCCCTCTAGGTTTCTCTACCCTAAACAGAAACTGCAGAGGCAGTTTTCTGCCTTTGCCCCTCCCCCATCATATATTTGCTTCAAGAGAATATGCTTCTTCCATCTGTAATCCAGATAGTGCCTGAGTTCTCTGTACAGTTTGAAAACCCTGACTTGAGTCTCACCAGTTCACTGCTTGAAAGTCTGCAATACTGCTAAGAAGTTTGCAGACATTGACACTCAGTATCCTTTGTCCTCAAATCCTATTTTCCATGGAATGTTTTTATGTTAATTCAAGTGCTGATAAAGACAGTTCTTTTACACTGACTTTATTATGAATGTTGATTGTTAATTCCAGTTTTGTGTTTCTGTTAGTTTTCTGCATCTTTATTCAGCTGTGCCGGTACAGTTGAAGTAACAGTTCATCATTCAACTCATGAAAGCTAAATATGTGCAAAATAAATGTGAATAATTCACTTTAAATGTTCTAGGGCATGTACATAATACTTTTTTCTTTTGTTTTTGAAAGATTTATTTTTATTTATTTATGCTTTTAAGAATGTAGCTCTTATGTATAGGGGTGGAGTATTCACCAGAGTCAGGGTAGGGAACAGGACAGGCGGCTTGATTGAAATACATTGCTGAGGGGAGCTGGTAGTGAGAGAGGAGAAGTCTACAGGGTCTTTTAGGTTAGCTTCCTGGCCGGGGTTCAAATTCGGCCACAATGGCTGTAGATAGCCTGATGATACCAAGATTTAACCCCTGTGCTGCCAGGGAGGCCCCTTATAACACTTATTTTTCTAAATTTAGCAAAGCTTAAACTGTACAAAAACTTTTTTTAAAAAGATTTAATTTTTTATTCATACAGAATTGGGGTACAGGCCATAGATGCAGGGGCAGTGAAAAGATTCACCAGAGACAGAATGGGGAGCAAAACAGATAGACTGAATGAAATAGAGTGCTGAGAGGAGCAGCAGGTGGGCCGGGAGATGTCTGCCACACCATGTGGGTCAGCTCCCTGGCAGGGAATCGAACTTGTGCTGCAGTGTCTGTGGACAGCTTCACAGTGCTGTGCTTTAACTCATTGTACCACCAGGGAGTGCCCTGTACAAAAACTTTTTTTTTTTTTTTAAGATTT
>NW_004567107.1:29677849-29691360 GCF_000260355.1 Condylura cristata
GAGGGTGAGAGGCTTCACCAGGGACAGAGTGGGGAGCAGAACAGGCAGATGATCAAAGTACACTGCTGAGGGGAGCAGCGGGCGGGTCAGGAGAGGTGTGCCTCGCCATATGGATCTCCTCGGAGCAGATGGGGATCGAACTCGTGCGGAAGTGGCTTAAGCTTCTCAGTGCTGTGCTTTAACCCACTGCGTCTCCAGGGAGGGCCCAAAAACTTCTAATACATGCCACAGACCTACACACAACACACCCTCTTTGACATTAAGAGTCCATTGCTAGAATGAGACATTTGTTGTAATGGACCAACATTTAGCACATTACTGTCACTTAGAGACCATATTTTACATTGGGGTTCACTCTTAGTTCCCTACATCTGTAGTTACCCTTGTAGTAGCATAGCAGTTTCACTGTCCTGAAGGTTTTCTTTGATCTTCCATTCATCTAATCCTCTCCTTTCCCTTGGCAACCTCTGGTCTTTCCACTATTTTCAGAGTTTAGCCATTTCCAGAATACCATAGTTCATTCAAGTTGACTACTTTAACTTAGTAATGTGCATTTAAATTTTCTCCATGGCTTTTCCTAACTGTATATATCAAATCATTTTAGCGCTGTCTAGATGTACCACAGTTATTTTAACCATTCACTTTGGACATCTTGGTTACTTCCCACTATTGGCTACTATGAATAAAACTATGTATCTCTTTAAAAAAAAAAAAAAGTCACTTCATTAAAAATGTCATTCCTGTACCATACAATTCATTCATTAAAAGTTTATAATTTAGAGCTCTTCTATCTGCCTGTGATTATGCAGGTGAAGTTCTTTCTCTTTCTTCTTTTCCCTATGAACCTGTCCTTTTAAAATATAAAATGTAAAAATAGTTTATAATTCAGTGACTCCTAGTAGGTTCACAACTTTGTGGCTATCACTACAATCAATTTTAGAGAATTTTCAACATTCTGAAAAGAATTTCTCTTCTTCTTGGCCTTCATCTTCCAATCTTCTCACTTCTCCGGCTCTAGATTAACATTAATCTACCTTTTACTATATATTTGTGTGTTTGTGTACTATATATACACACATATATAATACATGTAGTTATATATTTCAAGGATTTGATCAGTCTCATTGACCAACTACAAAAGGAAATATAAAATCATATGGTCATCTATAGATGCAGAAAAAGCATTTAAGATTCAACATCCACTTATTAAAAATGCTTAGAAAATTGGCATAGAAAAAAACATGCCCTTACATTATTTATATGCCAGTAACATAGCTAATATTGTACTTAAATGAAAGTGTTTCCTCTAAGACCAGAGACAAGACAAAGATACTCATCTGGCCCTGTTACAACAAAATATAGTTAGGACAATTAGCAACAATAAGTACTAGGGATGGAGAAGAATCTGATTTGTAGAATTATGATATCCCAATGATAACAATGCTCAGTTTTTAATAAATTGTGTGAAGCATGTAGAGAAGCAATCACATGATACAGCAATTTGGCTTATAAGTATTTAAATAAAGGAGACAAAACTAACATGAAAAGGGATTTGCAACTTCATATTTATTGCAGTATAATTTACAATAACCAAGACATGGCAACATGACCATCAATGGATGAGTATGTAAAGGAAATGGGATTGTAAGGAAATCTTGCCATTTGTGACATGGGTGGTCCTCAGAGATATTACACTAAGTAAAATAACTCAGAAGTAGAAAAATTGTGTGATCTTGATTATTTGCAGGTTCTTTGAGGAAAAACAGGCTCATAAATGCTGAAAACAGATTGGTGGGTTCAAGGATAGATGCAGAGAAAAATGGATTTAAAAGACAAAAAAAATTCAAATTTCAGTTGAAAAATAACTTAAGTCATGGTATATGATATATAGTATGGTAACTATAGTAATACTGCATTGCATATCTGATATTTGGTAAGATAATACATTTCCAAATTTCTAATCAAAAGGAAGAAAACAATTTCTTTGTTACTGTGTATCATAATGGATGTGAACCAGATTTAGAGTGGTGATTATTTTTAAATTTATACCAATACTAAATCATAATGTGGATACCTAAAATAAATACGCTAGTTATAATGCAAAAAAAAAAAAATTTGAAAATAGCACTTCAGTTAAAGTCTATCTGTAGGTCAGACCCATACATTCTATTACATCTGAAGACAGATGTGCTTTCAGTCTGCTGTTATGAATTAAAAGGAAGTATAAATGCTTTTACCTCCAACACCTTAGGCCTATACCTCAATTCTTGTATAAATAAATCAATAAATCCTTTTTTAAAAAGAAAGTATAAATGCCTATGTATTCTGTATTAGACAGGTTGTAACTTTGTCAGTTATTCTTTCAGTTAGTGAAAATGTGGAAGACATACACAAGCAGATTAAGCATAAAGCAAAGGAAGTCATGAATGCTGAGAGTTTCTTGGTGTGATGTAGTGCTCTCAAAAAAGGCATGCTATGTTTGAAATTATTTGGTCTGTGCTAAAATGCCACAAGAGATCTTAAATGAAAGATACTAGTGTATCTATGTCTTCAGTAACCTGTTGCAACATTCTTTTCTATTCTAAATACATATCCCTATTTTACTTAAAACAATAAAAGTTTAAAATGTATTCATTTGTAGAACAAAATTGCATTTCAAATCAATATTATTTAAAATAGCAAAATTATAAAATGGAAACCAGATTAGAGAAAAAAATAGGATTTTGTGCTAAGGGATAATAAAGTGAGTTTTTCTGTAATATGAAAATATGAGGGATATTTGTAATGATAAAAAAAATTCTGTATCTTGTGTAATATCAATGTTAATAGCTTGTTGATATCTTTATAAGTTATTATAAATTAAATATGTATGATATGTATCTTTTAGAACTACAGTGCATCTATGTTATATCTGTATTATTTCAAGTTTAATTTTTTAAAAAAGATGAATGGGAGGGTTAGAAGGACATGTTACTTACCTTAGTTGTGAAGATTTTATTACTAAAAGGCTTTGCTTATACATTTAAATATGTGCTGTTTTTTCCATTTCAATTATGCTTCAAGAAAGAAAGATGGGAAGATTTCTCTTTTCCCTTTTCTGAATAATTCAGGATTATAGCCACTATGTAATCCAAGGAAAATAAGCATTCACAGCTAAGGGAATTGTAGATCAGCAGTTAGAAAGGTGTTGCAATGGCCTAGAATAATGTGTCAGGGCCAAACCAGTCTGAAGAGGATCTTGTCATAGAATGATTACCTGGTCTCTCAATAACACAGCTGCTTGGTTCATTCCATTCAAGTGAAAGAGGACACTATTCATGGAGGGGTTAGTTGTGATGAGATGTTTATATACAGATATTTAAATGAACAAGTAACTGTATTTTTGAATAATGATATTCGGATCTCTCGTTATAGGAGAAAGAAGTTACAAATGTGCAAAGTGAAAGGAAACTAAAATGATCTCTGTAATATTAGATTGCAGCTGAAGGTATTAGTGTGAATCCATAGTTGTCAAAATATATAGACACATAGAAAATAAATTAAGACTTAGATGTATGGATATGTTTGTGTTTTTGTACATATACATGCATATATTCCCCAACCCAGTGCACTGAGAGTGCTTAGAAGCACTCTCAGAAGCAGCAACATCCTAACAATATTGAGTACACCTAATACCCTGATTTGGTTTCTGAATATCATTCTTCATTAAGAGAATTAAGGTTACTTGGACAAATGGCTGAACCTAAGGCTGATGTACGAAAAGCATATGATAAGCCTAAAACATCCTTTTCCATCTGAAAGTATGAAACAATATAAAGAAAAACATAGGCATTAGTAACTAGGATAATATGTGAAATATTATTAACAACAGATTTAATCGACACAGGTTGAAACCAAATATCTGTATTGATATAAATAAGTCTGTAAGTATATATAAATTGAAATTTTAATGAAGAATGAGATATTTCCTTGTTTTGAAATGGGGCATTTAACCTTCATGAGAATACTTAATTTTTAATTAGACTGTCTGAACTACATTTCTAACATAGATAAACATCATTTGCAAAAATATAGCTCATGGCCTGAAGCATCTTATAATCTATTTGGGGGAAGTCCAGTAAGATTATGAGAACTCTAGGTGCTCTAGCCCAATATATATTTCTATCTTCTCCATGTAGTGGTTTACTAGCTATGAGGGAGATAAAACGGGAGAAATGCAGAATGGCTCTTTAGTTTTAGCTTGGGTGTCCAAAAGCTAATTAATGTGGGATAGAAGAGGATACTGATACTATTGATTTATTTTTACATAGATGTAAAAATCATCAAAACAATATTAGCATATTGAATTCAGGAATGCATTAAAGGATTCATATACTATGACCAAATAGGACTGATAGCAGGGATGCAAGGATGTTCCAACATGCATAGCTCAATCAATATGATACAGCACATTAACAAAATGAGGTATTAAAAACTATATGATGATCTCAATAGATAAAAAAAAAATGATTCAAGGTTAAAAAAAAAGGCTTCTCAGTAAAATGTGTGTAAAAAGAAAGTACCACAATAAAAGAAAGACCATGTACAACAAACCCAACATTAGCATACTCAATGGTAAAAAGCAAAACACTTTTCCTATAGGATCAAGAACAATACAAGGATGCCCACTACAAGTCAACCTAGTATTAGATTTGTTAGAACAATTAGAAAAGGAAGAGAAATAAAAGGAGTCATAAAAAGAAAAAGAAAATAAGAAAATTGTCACTATTTGCGGATGTGATTTTATATAGAGATAATCCTAAAGACACCACCAGAAACACCGCTTAGCATTGCTGAGACTTTTCAGAGGAGATCTACTTATAGTCCTTTTATTTGTGACTGGGTAACTGCGTACTATTTTGTGAAAGTCTATGTGAGTTTGTTAAGCCTGTACGGGAATTTCCCTGACATCAAAATTCTAAAATAATAAGTATTGTCATATGAAGAAATGGTTATACCTTTTCAGCATATATGTAAACTTATCTGAATGTTCTAAGAAGTTCTGAAGACAAAGTGCCCTTCAGAACAGAGAGTAAATTGGCATGAATAAAGAGGCATTATGTAACTTCAAAGTGGTCAGTTCTCCATAAAAACAGCAATCCTTAATATGTCTAACAACAGAATTCTGTTTTCTACTATTTATGTTTTCGGATTTTACATAGAAGTTGGTCATTTTAAATTGATTTCTGAAAGATTTATTTTTACCTATTTATGCATACAAGAACTGGGGTATAAGCCAGAGCTGCAGGGGGTAAGAGGATTCGTCAGAGACAATGTGGGGAGCAGAACAGGAGGATCAACTGAAACACACTGTGAGGAGAGCAGTGGAAGAGACAGAAGGGGTTTGCTGTACATGGCTGTGACATATAGGTTAGCTTCCTGGCTGGGGAGTCGAACTCATGCCAGTGGCTAGTGATAGCTTGAAAGCAGAGACTTTAACCCCTATTTCACCAGGGAGGCCCTTGTGTGATTGTAGTCTAGTTTCATTCTTTTCTATGCAGCTGTCCAGTTTTCCCAAAACTACTATCCCTTTCCCAGTGTATGTTCTTTGGTATAAATTGACTGTCCGTGTGTGTGTGTGTGTGTGTGTGTGTGTGTGTGTGTGTGTGTGTGTATGGGCTTTCAATTATTCCTATTGGTCTGTGAGTCTGTTTTAGTTCTAGTACTGGGCTATTCTAATTACTATGGCATAAGGTCTGATAATGTGATATTTCCATTCTTTTTCTTTTTTCTCAGAATTGACCATTTGTGATTCCATATGAATTTAAATAGTTTTTAATCCTGTTTGAAAAAAATGCCATTGTAATTTTTATTTTTATTGAAACATTATTGTACCTATACATCCATTACTTTGGATAGGATGTACATTTTAACAACATTGATTATTCTAATCTATTAACAAGGAATAATTCTCCTTTGTGTCTCATTCAGTTTCTTTTAACAATGTTTTAGAGTTTTCTTTGTATAGCTCTTTAATCTCCTTTGTTAGGTTTATTTCTATTTAATTTTTTTTTTTTTAAAGATTTATTTATGCATACAGAACTGGGGTACAGGTCAGAGGCTCAGGGGCGGTGAGAGGCTTCACCAGAGACAGAGTGGGGAGCAGAACAGGCAGATTGACGAAGTACACTGCTGAGGGAAGCAGCGGGCGGGTCAGGAGAGGTCCGGCTCGCCATGTGGTCTCCTCCGGGGCAGGCGGGGATCGAACTCATGCGGAAGTGGCTTCAGATTCTCAGTGCTGTGCTTTAACCTGCTGCGCCACCAGGAGGACCACTATTTAATTTTTATCTGTTTCATTGTAAGTAGGATAACTTCTTGATGTCTTTCTCCTCTGTCTCATTGTTTACATATAGCAAAGTAGCTGACCTATGTGTGTTGATTTGAGAGTGGGCCACATTGCTGAACTGATTATTTCAATTAGTTTTGCTGTGGAATCTTGAGAGTTCGTTATGTATACTCTTTATGTCATCTAAAAATAATGATAACTTTACTTCTTCTTGGCCAGTTTGTATTCCTTTTGTATCTTTCTCTTTTCTAATTACTCTAGCTAAAACACCCAATGTAATGTTGAAGATTAGTCATGAGATGGACACCCTTATCTCACAGAAGAATTCATAGGCAAAACATTTCATGATATAAGCTATAACGATAACTTTAGGAATTTGTTCCAACAGCAAGGGAAATTAAAAGAAAATAACCGGGACTACAAGTATCTGCACAGTAAAAGAAGCCATTACTAAATGAAAAGATACCTTACTAAAAAAAAAAAAAAAAAAAAACAACTCATACACACAAAGTCTGGGAAAACTCACACTTTCCTCCATGGTTTTCCCCAAATAATTTTGGCCTGACACTAATGAACTTTGTGTGTATGAACTTTGATCAACAGTATCACAATTGGGCCTCCTTGGTGGGGCATAGAAGAACTGGGGTTTAGGCCAGAAGTAATTAAAAAAAAAAGACTCCTTACTAAGTGGTGGAAAATATTTAATATTTATACACCATACATCTGGAAAAAGTCTAATATCAAAAATATACAAAGAACAAATGAAACTTTACAAAACCAAAACAAATAACCCAATTAAAAAATGGGCTGAAGAACTAAACAGACACTTCTTTAAAGAAGACATACAATTTAAACAGGCACATTAAAAAATGTTCAGAATCACTTATTATTAGAGAAATACAAATTAAGATCACAGTGAGCTACTGTGAGAATGGCCTTATCAAAAAGGCTAGCACCAAAATCAGTGCTGAGAATTTAGAGAAAACAAAACCTTCTTATACTACTAATGGGAATGCAAACTGGTCCAGCCATTATGGAAAGCAATATGGAAGTGTTTAAAACACTAAACAAAAAAATTAGGTCTCTCTGGTGGTTCAGGAGTGAAAGTCTCAGTGTTATCGAGCTATTGCCAGCCATTGTGGCATGGGTTCAATCCCTGGCCGGGAAGCTGCCCACATAATGCAACAGACCTCTCCTGTCTCGCCCACTGTCCCCCTCAGCAGTGTCTTTCAGTGAACTTACCTGTTATTCTCCCTACTTTGACTCTGGTGAGTTCTCTCACCACTGCGCATCTGGCCTGATCCCCAGTTCTTGTATGCATACATGAAACAAATATTTAAAAAAAAAAATTTTTTTTTAAAGTGTGCCACTTGACCAGTAATTCCACTTCTATGCATCTACCCCCCAAAATTCAAAAGCACTAATTCACATTTATTGCAATGCTATTTGTTGTGGCTAAATTTTGGGAAGAACCTAAGTAACCCAAAACAGATGAGTGGGTCATGAAGATATAGTATATATACCTAATTTAGTAATCAAAAAAAGATACACTCATGTCATTTGTGGTAGCACACACAAAACTGGAAGGGATTGTGCTAAGTAAAATTAGTCAGAAGGAGAGAAATAAATACTGAATGCTGTCATTGATATCTGGAATATAAAGTTAAGTCATAAAGACAACTTCAAAAACTAATCCTCACCTTAAAACCACTATGGAAAACTGTTTGGAGGTTTCTCAAACAGCTAAAAATGGAGCTTCCATATGACCCTGCAATCCCACTCCTAGGTATCTACCAAAAAAACACAAAAACACTGATTCAAAAAGACACCTGCACTGCCATATTTATTGCTGCTTTATTTACAATAGGAAAGACATAGAATCAACCCAAATGCCCAAAAGTAGATAACTGGATTAAAAAGACATGGTCCACATTTGCAATGGAATATTACTCAGCAATCAAAAAGATAAGCACATGCCTTTTGCAGCAGCATAGATGGAGCTGGAAGGATCATGCTTAGTGAAATAAGCCATAAAGAAAAAAAAAATACCATATGGTTTTACTCATAACAGGAGCATAAAGGACTGGGGGGAATAAAAATAATGTACAACTATATACCAGAGACATTTTACAGGAATAGAGTGGGGAATAGGATCAAAAATGCATGGGAATATGGTGATGGCACATGGGTGAATTGGTGATGGAAAATTCATGGGGATCATAATTGAGATGGAAAAAGACACAAAATGATATAAAAATAAGCTATTATAATGTAAAAAAAAAAATTGAAAAAAAATCCACACCTAATCATTTCACTCCCGCATGAGGAGGGTTTATCAGTAATGATAGATTCTTTCAGTGCTGTCATTTGAATCCACAACTTCCCCAGACTATACCCAAAGAAAGCTACTCATTAAGCACATGCATTCTCTCATTCCTTACCTTGATTGAAGGAGGAGTTTCTTCAGAAAAATCTTAACCACATACATTTGTATCTCTTGTATTTTTATTATACCAGCTTGGTCCTGAATGTACTACAGCCTGTAGGACTCACAACAATAAAATCATCCTTAAAAGTTTTAATGAGTGCCACTAAAAGATGTCCAAGTAAGAAGGGTCATATAAAAATGGTACATCAGATGTATTCTGTAAAAATCATCTAGTCATAAGGGAGAAAAAACAATAATGATGAACAACTATATACCAGAGACATTTTACATGGGTGGAGTGGGGAATGGGTGCAAAAATTGAGGTGGGGAGCGGCGGGGGAAGTGGCACTGGATTATGGTGATGGCACTGGGTGATTTGGTGATGGGAAGTCCACGGGACTACTAGTGAGATGGAAAAAGGCACAAAATGCTGTAAAAAATAAACGATTATATTAAAATGAAAATAAAATAAATAAATAAATAAATAAATAAATAAATAAATAAATAAATAAAATCATCTGGTAAACAAGAAAGGCAAAGATACTGATCCTGGCGATTGGAAAACCAAAGACAAATGACAAATGATTGCAAATGTGATTATAGACTGATTCCATGATGGAGGTTTTGGTTTATGTTTTTGTTTTGAAATTTATTTATTTATGTATACAGAACTAGGGTACAGGCAGAGCTGCAGAGGCAGTTTGAGGATTCAGCAGATACAGAATGAGGAACAAAACAGGCAGATTGATGAAGTACACAGCTGAGGGGAGCAGCAGGCAAGACAGGAAAGGTCTGCTGCACCATGTGGGTCACCTTCAGGCTGGGGAGCCCACTAGTGCTGAAGAGGCTGGAGTGAGCTTATAGTGCTGCACTTCAATGCATTGTACCTCATAATGGAGGGCCTCCTAATGAAGGTATTTTTAAAAGGGCACAATGAAACACTTAAAACACTTTGAAAAATTATTTAAAAAAATCACAAAGGACATTCGTTACTCAATAAATAGGCAAAAATAGAATATGATTGGAAATTAAACTATGGCATGTTAACTGTACTGTGTGTATGGAATTGTTTTTTTCTCAAGGAAATCAGAGAATTCAAGGAGAATGTACAAAATTCATAATGTGTATTTCTCAAGCACTTGGGAGTGAAAGCAGAGAAAAAAGTATAGTAGGGAAGAGGAAATTAAATTTTTTAAAATGGAGCAAGTGTTAATTGATAAATCTGAATAAAGGGTATGTACCTGTTTACCATCCCTGCCACTTTTCCATACATTTCTCAAATACCTTTTGCATGGGCCATTGATTATTGTTCTTAATGTTACCTCGCCTTTGAGATCTCTGCATTTGATACCCACCGCCCTATACAGACCATGGACGTGTGCAATGCCAACTCTAAAGCTGTTGTCTCAGGTTCTGTTCAGGCAAGAAACCTGGGATCTTTTGTATATATGGGGCATGCTGGTATTTTAATAGAGTTTTACAAAATACCAGAAAAGGTTACTACTCCCCCTCCCATTAAGAAATTTCATGTACTATATAAAAAACAAAAAATTCAACATGAATCCTGATTTCACACTGGTGTCTCCAGAAAGATGGTCATTCATTTCCTGAGATTGCATGGCTTGAATTGGTTGGCCAGCTCCACTAGCAATTATGACTCCACGTGGTTTCCACCTTGCAGAAATGTGTTGACATCACTGTTGTATCCTCTCTCGTCATCAAGTGCTTAATCTTTTCAAATTTTTGTTTTAACAGTTTTATGAAGAGAGTTCACATACCATACATTTCATCCATCTAAAGTATATAATCCCATAACTTTTAGTATACTCACACACACACATACTATCACCACGGTCAATTCTAAATCATTTTCATTAAATGAAAGGAAACCCAGTAAACTATCATCCCTTTTTTTTTTTCATTCCCCACTGCAGTGCAACCCCTCATCTACTTGGTCTTTGGAGAGTTCCATGTTCTGGCCATTTCATCAGTACAATAATGTATGGTCACTTGTCACCGGCTTCTCTCACTGTGCATTGTCTAGGGTCCATTCACATGCATCCGAGATCAGTAGTTTCTATTGCAATCCAAAGCATGTTACATTGCTTATGGAACTAGAGCATATTTTACTTACCCATTCTTTGGTGGATAAATGTGTGTGTTGTTTCCATCTTTCAACTATTACAAATAGTAGTGCTAGGAACATTTATTTACAAGCTTGTGTGTGGAAACATGTTTTCAGCTCTCTCGAGTATAGATCGAGAGGTGGAATTTCTGGGTCATAGCCTAAGTCCATATTTAACTTTTTGAGGAGCTTCCAAGCAGTTTCTCAGAACAGCTGTACCGTTTTTCCTTCCCACCAGCAGTGTGAGGGTTCCTACTTCTTCACCTTCTCTCCAGCACATTATGTTTTCTTTTATTTTAGCCACCCTTGTGTATGATGTGCCATCTCACAGTGGTTTTGATTTCATCTCCCTGTTGAATGATTTTGAATATCCATTTGTCTAATTTTTTTTTTTTAAAGATTTATTTATTTATTCATACAGAACTGGGGTACAGGCCAGAGGCTCAGGGGCGGTGAGAGGCTTCACCAGAGACAGAGTGGGGAGCAGAACAGGCAGATCGACGAAGTACACTGCTGAGGGGAGCAGCGGGCGGGTCAGGAGAGGTCTGGCTCGCCATGTGGTCTCCTCCTGGGCAGGCGGCAGGCGGGAATCGAACTCATACGGAAGTGGCTTCAGATTCTCAGTGCTGTGCTTTAACCCGCTGCGCCACCAGGGAGGGCCTGTCTAATTTTTTTAAAGATTTATTTATTTATTCATATAGAACTGGGGTAAAGGCCAGAGATGCGGGTGAGAGGATTCACCAGAGACAGAGTGAGGAGCAGAACAGACAGATCGACGAAGTACACTGCTCAGGGGAGCCCTGGGCGGGCAGGAGAGGTCTGCCGCCATGTGGTCACCCCCGGGGCAGGCGGGAATCAAACTCATGCGGAAGTGGCTTAAGCTTCTGGGTGCTGTGCTTTTACCCGCTGTGCTACCAGGGAGGGCCACCATTTGTCTAATCTTTAAATGGCATTTTGGGAAGGAGAGGAGAATACCAAGGGCTTGATCTACTCTTTTTACTGAAAATACAATGATTCATTTTAAAAAAGTGATTGGAAAACCATGTTATCCTAAATATTTGAAGACATTTATACAGCAATGTCTTTCTACTTCTTAAATTTTTCATGATATAGTAACAATAGTCTTGTGTAAATTTTCTCTGTAAGATGACTTTTTACAGTGTTGAGGGAAAAATTCACTCAAATGAGTCCTCAGTTGACTCAAAGAGCAGAAGTATGTGTCGACCCTTCTGAGGGTCAGTGCTTTTTCACCACCAGTGCTGTTACTTTGTGGATACGTTCATTCCAAATGTGAAAGAAATGGGAGCACTTCTATATAGGCAGAGAGCTTATGTGTAAAAGTTGATTTACAAGATATTTAAATGACAGTCATACTTTCAGTATAAAAGATGAGATGTATCACACTTGCCAATTAATTATTGTGGAAGCTGTGCTAAATACACTTGGGAAGTTTATTGTTTTGTGTATCTTGTGTATATTTAAACATTGCCATGATGGAAATGAAAATTGAAAATTTAAGTTATCAAGTGTCTCATGAGGAGAGGGAGAGTTCTAAAGAATACCTGTCAAGGGTGGCTCTATCCATAAAGATTAGTGTTTACGGATTATTTGGTGATGGGAAACCCGCGGGGATTACAATCGGGATGGAAAAAAAAATGTACAAAATGATGTAAAAATAAACTTTTGTAATAAAAAAAGAATAGCAAAGAAGGAAAAAAATTATGACTAAGCTAAGAAATATTAAAATTTTTTTCTTATTTTCAAAAAAAAAAGATTAGTGTTTAGCTGTGTCTCAACAAGGAAAATTCACAAAGTATAATTCCTTTGCTGTTTGGTTAGAAGACATTCTACATAACAGAAGAAAAGTGGAATAGGAAAGTGTTTTGGAACTTCTGTTGATGAAAAGGTAGCTAAAGCCCTTTTATGGTTTCTCTATGAATGGTGCTCTTTGAGCAAGTGAGATAAGTGTGAGGAAATTGAAGGAGGTGTTGAGTAGCACCCAAAAAAAAAGGCAAGAAAGAGATACTGGATGAGTTCCTTTTCTTTTGTGCACATTTCCCTAAGCATGAGATAATTTGTGGAATGCCTGCCATCTAAAACCTTCTTGTGAGTATATGCAGTTTGTCCAAAGCAGCATTGCTGGGGGTCCCTTGAGAGTCCCCACAGAGCTGCAACTCTGATACAGTCTTAAGAGTGTATTAGATTAAGTATTGTAAGCTTAAGATCTTGCTTAAGTATTGCAAGCAAGATGCACTGTGAACCCCCTAAGGCTATGGTCATTCAGGGTGTTGTGGCTATCTTTTTATTTTGCTATTGTTGTCTGTTTAACACAAACTACAGGGCTTTGTGGGACAACAACCTCAAGTACCTTCTAGGAAATCCACACTGCTTTTGAATCCCAGTCTGTACCAATGCAGATTTTCCAGTGCACCCCTTGTAAGAGTGAGTATATGTGTACTCGTGGCCAGAAGAGCATTGTCTTTGGGACATTGGAGTGTTTCCAGAAATCTGTATCTCTGTTACAGTCTGAAGCTATCACTGACTCAGACCAGCAAGTATGGTGGGACACATAGATAAGATGTACCATGACTCCCCCAAGGCAATGTGCATTGAGGTTGCTACCTCCATCCTAG
>NW_004567107.1:29698750-29760592 GCF_000260355.1 Condylura cristata
CTGTAATCCAGATAGTGCCTGAGTTCTCTGTACTGTTTGAAAACCCTGACTTGAGTCTCACCAGTTCACTGCTTGAAAGTCTGCAATACTGCTAATAAGTTTGCAGATATTGACACTCAGCATCCTGTGCCCTCAAATCCAGCTTCCGATAGATTGTTTTTGCATTATTCAAGTGCAAGATAAGACATTTCCTTTACACTGAATTTTTTTTAATATAATAGTTTATTTTTACATCATTTTGTGCCTTTTTCCAACTTAGTTTTAAGCCCTGTGGGCTCCCCATCACCATTCACCTGTGTGCCATCACCATAGTTAAGTGCACTTCCCCTCCTCTCCATTTTTGATCCAATTCCCCACTCCACCCCCATAAAATGTCTCTGATTGTTCATTATTATTATACCTACCTCTGGCCCCAGTCCTTTATACTCCTGCTATGAGTGAAACCATATGGTATTTTTCCTTTTCTTTCTGGCTTATTTCACTAAGCATGATCCCTTCCAGCTCCATCCACATTGCTACAAAAGGCATGCAGTTATCCCTTTGATTGCTGAGTAATATTCCATTGTATGTATATACTACATCTTTTTTTTTCTTTAATAATATAATAGGTTTTTTTTTTTTTTTACATCATTCTGTGCATTTTTTCCATCTCAGTTGTAATCTGCTTGGGCTTTCCATCAGCAAATCAGCCATGTGCCATCACCAAAGGCCAGTGCATTTCCCTCCCTCCACTGTTTTTGATCCCATTCCCCCTCCATCCTCATAAATTGTATATGGTATTAACTGTTCATTATTATTACTATTATTTCTCGCCTGGTTATTATACTCCTGCTATGAGTGATACCATTCGGTAGTTTTCTTTTTCTTTCTGGTTTATTTCACTAAGCATGATCTTTTTCCAGCACCATCCATGTTGCTGCAAAAAGCATGTGTTTCTTTTTTTTTAGCTGCTGAGTAATAGTCCATTGTGTATATGTACCACATCTTTTTAATCCAGTCATCCTACGCATTTGGGCTGTTTTCATGTCTTTCCAATTGTAAATAATGCAGCAATAAACATGGGGGTACACGTATCTCTTTGAATCAGTGTTTTTGTGTCTTTTGGGAAGATACCTAGGAGTGGGACTGCTGGGTCATATGGAAGCTCCATGTTTAGCAGTTTGAGGAACCTCCAGACAGTTTTCCATAGTGGTTGTACTAGTTTGCATTCCCACCAGCAGTGCAGGAGAGTTCCTTTTTCTCTACATGCTCACCAACATTTGTTGCTGCTAGTTGTTTGAAGATGTGCCATTCTCATTGGGGTGAGGTGGTATCTCATTTCGTTTTAATTTGCATCTCCCTTATTACGAGTGATATTGTACATTTTTTCTTATGCTTGTTGGCCACCTGCATTTCCTCTTTGGAGAAGTGTCTTTTTAGCTCCTCTGCCCATATTTTGATGGGGTTATTTTTTATTGTTGGATTTCACCAGTTCTTTGTATATCTTTGTTATCAGCCCTTTATCACTAGTATTGTGTGAGAAAAATTTTTCCCAATCAGTGGGATGTCTGTTTGTTTTTTGTAATGTCTCTTTTGCTGTACACAAGCTCTTTAACTTCATGTAGTCCCATCTGTCCATTTTTTCCTTCACTATCGTTGTTTTGGGTAAAGTATCTTTATAAAAATGTTACTGACGTGTATGTTGTAGTGTTTTGCCCATCTTTGCTTCCAGGTATTTTATGGTTTCTGTTCTTATGTACACTGATATCTTTATGAATTCTGTATAGTAAATTACAATTTTGTGTTTCTGTTAGCTTTCATCATCTTTAATCAGCAGGACTGATACAGTTAAGTGGTCAGTTCATGATTGAACTTCACTAAGTTAACAAGAGTAAAATAAATATAAATAAACTGCAAATGATCTTGGGTAATTCTGCAACAGTTATTTTTCTAAAGTTAGTGAAATTTAAATTACAAAATCTGTGGAGTCAACCATACACACATGTGGGATACACACACATCCTTTGATGAATTCATTTGTTGTTTTCAATAAAAAAAAAATTTATTTTTTTCATTTTTAATTTTGGCCCTATTCCTTCTTATTTTACCTAAGTTAAAGGAGTCCCTGTCTTCTATATTAGTTTCCTTACAGATGTACATATTCCTGTCTTAGTTTGACTTTCTGTGATAAAGACACAATAGATTCGGTGCTTACTCAACAAACATTTATTTCTCAGAGTTCTAGAAGTCAGGAGGTCAAGTTGCCAGCTGATTCCATGTCTACTGAGTCCTGCTTCCAGGTTCATAGTTAGAAAGTTTCTCCCTACAACCTCCCATTATGGAAAAAAGGCCATAAGAGTTGCTTGGGCTGTCATTCCCTTATGAGGCCACTAATCCCTTTCATGAGGACCCTGCCAACAAGATCTGACCATATCCCAGAGGCCCCATCTCCAAATACTATCACTTAGGAATTAAACTTTCAACCTGGGAATTTGGGGATGAGTTGAGGGATGGGAAGACGCACAGTCTGTCTTAACCTCCCCATATGACTAGGGTCAGCTAGGGTGCACAGATTAATGACCACCTCCCTCATCTCAAGGCATGGTTGAACTAGTACTGTCTGAGTCCTAAAAAAGAATCTAGTGTGAAACCTCACCTGTTTTTCCCTGAAGAACTTGTAAATATAAAATTTTTTTCCTAAGTGTTCCTTGTGGAAAAATGCCCTTTACTAAATAATCATACCCACATAGGTTACAAAACCTGTCATTTTTTTCAGGCACTCTTGTCAAATTTAAATGGTCCCAACTCCTCCCTCCCCTCTCTCTACATCTTCTATTCTAAACTCTTTATCTTGATGACAGCTGTCCTCTGTCCTCTGAACTTCTTTACATTATAATACCCTTTATTTGACACCCATGGCCTCAGATGTCACTTGACAGACAGAATCTCCTTTCAGTTATGCAGGAGTAGGTAACCTTCTTTGAGGATAAAATCTGCCAAGAGACCTCAGTTGCTCTTTACTATGATATGCATCCCAGCCAAGTGTTCCTTTCATAAACATTTACTGCTGGAAACTAGGAAGTGCAAGTACCTATCAGTCATGGTCTTTGTCTTTAAGTTTCAGGGTGCTGAAAGCAAAACCCTGCAGCAGTCAAGAGCTACACACTGCACAGGACAGGTTTCCCCCAGAGTATGTGAACTGTCAAGCCATCCCTGGAATAGATTCAAGAAGGATCAGAGACTTACCTATGGGTCTTACCTGTGCAAACTCAGTGCTTCTAAGGAACGCACCCTGCCTGCCCACATTCTCCACCTTCTAATAGAAATGAGCAGTTCTTTGAAAAGATAGTCAAAGAACAGCTTTTTGTTTTTAAGCTTTATTTATTTGTGCATACAGAACTGGGGTATAGGCTAGATGTGCAGGGGTGGTGAGAAGATTCACCAGAGAGAGTGTGGAGCAGAATAGGCAGATCCTCGAAGTACATTGCTGAGGGGAGCAGTGAGCTGGTCAGGAGAGATCTGCTGCACCATGTGGGTCAACTCCGGGGCAGATGGGGATCGAACTCATGCAGAAGTGGCTTTAGCTTCTTAGTGCTGTCCTTTAACCTGCTGCGTCACCACAGAAGGCCCCAGCTTTTCTGTTCTAAAAGGTCGTGTGTTGGGTAGATATCCTTCCTTGCATGTGTATGCCTTAAGTTAAAACCCATAAGAAGTTTTAATGATAAGACTTTTCCCCAAATGCAAATGATTCCTTTTCAGAACCTGGCAAAGATGCCTTCAAAATTAAAGGGACAAGATATAAAAGATACAATTACTATTTTTTTTTGTGCCACCAAAAGATAAACTCCATTGATATTTATTTAGTATGAGAGATTCGTAGCACTTACCCTTTTTATACTAGCATCATCTATAAATAATTATTTGTCTTACTTGTATTTAACTTTCAGTGATCTCAGTGGGTATTACAACCACTCTGTGATGTCAGCAAAAAAGGTATTATCTTGTCCTTTTCATCAAGGAAAATTCCTGAAGCTCCACCATAGGTGTGTTAGCTCTGTGGCCAGAGATGAGCTGAGACCACATAGACAGCTGATAGAGCTGCTATTCAACCCATATGTCACCAGGGAGGCACTCCACTTCGGGCCTATACCCCAGCTTTTCCATGCATAAATAAATAAAATTAAGTCTTTTTTTTATTTATTTATTCATACAGAACTGGGGTACAGGCCAGAGATGCGGAGGGTGAGAGAATTCACCAGAGACAGAGCAGGGAGCAGAACAGGCAGATCGACGAAGCACACCGCTGAGGGGAGCAGCGGGCGGGCCAGGAGAGGCCTGCCACGCCATGTGGTCACCTCCGGGGCAGGCAGGAATCGAACTTCATGCGGAAGCGGCTTCAGATTCTCAGTGCTGTGCCTTAACCCACTGCGCCACCAGGGAGGGCCAAATTAAGTCTTTTTAAAAAACTGAAGCTCAAGGAGGATAAGCAAGTACCCTAGATCACTCAGCTGATAACATTTTAAACAATATATAATAAGTGAATTCTTGAAATATATGCCTGGTTTTAAAATTAAAGCAGCAGTGTGGCTAAGATAGGCATGTTATCCATGCAATGCTGGCAATTTTGGGAAGCAAAAGAAAGGCATCTGTCAGTTCTGGGCTAATTTTTCCTTTTCAGTTTTTTTTTTTTTTTTTTTAAGATTTATTTATTTATGTTACAGACTGGGTACAAGTCAGAGGTGCAGGGCTGGTGACAGGCTTCACCAGAGACAGAGTGGGGAGCAGAACAGGCAGGTCGACGAACGGGCATGTCAGGAGAGATCTGCTGCACCATGTGGATCACTTCTGGGGCCAGGGATCGAATCCGCACTTAAGTGGTGGCCAGCTTGCCATGCTGTGTTCTAACTCGTTGCACCACCATGAGTGCCTCATTTTCATTCTTAGCAGTGGTGTCTGTGTAAGTTTTTTTTTTCTCTTGCTCAAATCTGCTTTCAAGAACTATATTACATATAACTTCCAGCAAGATATAAATGAATAATACAGGTTTATAACATCATCTCTCTCAGAAATACATCTCATTTTATATATATCCAGAGCCTTATAATAAAGCTCTCACCAGAATACTTCAGCCAGTCCTCTGGAGGTGACTGAGATGACTTCTGGTAGAGAGGATCTTCTCCTCACGCCCACATGACTTTTTTCCATTTGACCTAAGTAACCATATAGAAATCTGATCCAGATTTCATATTGCCATTGTTTTTACAAGTCTTCTTTGATTTACAGTGTCATTATGTAAGTTCATCATTTGAAAATATTAGGAATTAAATAATATCCTATTAGAATGCATTTAATAAACTTAACCTACTACTAAACACGATAGCTTAATTAGCCTACCTTACATGTGTTCAAGACACGTTAGCCTGAAGTTGGCTAAAATCACTAACACCTAACACCTACTCTATAAAAAAATATTGAAAATCTCCTATAGTTCACTGAAAGTGAATAGCAGGCATGATGGCATGTGAAAACAAAAACAGTGTCTGAAAAATACTGGCAGCACAGTGCACTCGGTGTGTCAGTTCTTTATGCTGCTGATCTCATGGGTGACTGGTACAGTTTGCACCTCTGCCCAGTATCCTGAGATTGTCTTGCTCCACTTACCACTAGCCAAAGAAAAGATCAAAATTAGATGTAAAGTTTGTACTGAATGTGTATCACTTTTACATCATCATTAAGATGATCTTACGTCAAACCATCTTAAGTCTGGCACCATCTGCATTGAAGTGTATTTTCCAGCAACTTTGCTCAATGATATAGTATGATATGGTGAGACTCAGTATGGATAAATGCTTAGTTTAGGATTCTCATATCTTCTCAACTTTCTAGAAACAGTCCTCAGTGCTCTCTCAGTCATACACTGATTACTTTCCGTAGGCTAAGCCACATAGAGGTAACTATGTTCAGGAGAACAAAATGTCTAAAGAACAGTATCTGGGACAAAATTATTTTGAAATGATTAATTTGCCTGTTGTTCAAAGAACAGTTTTACTTCTTCTTCTTCTTCTTCTTCTTCTTCTTCTTCTGTTTGCATTCCACTATGTATTCTAGTAGAAATGATAATGTGTTACAATCACTGTCCCTGGGAAGGTTGTAGCTGCAAAAAAAACCTACAATGTGATATAAACTTAAAAGGAATAAGAAAAAGAACCCAAAGAAAACACAGATAAAGGAGCACTTAATTCTTCTGCCAAGACATGGATGGAGCTGGAAGGGATTTCACTAAGTGAAATAAATCTGAAGGAAAAAGATAAACATCAGATGGTTTCACTTATATGCAGAATATGGAGAAACGAAACAAAGGATCAGGCAAAACACAAACTTGCAGCTGACAATAGATCTGAGGCAGACAGCAGAGGAGGGGGATGGGGAGGGGTCAACACTGGAGGGAAGGGCACAGAAATGGTGGAGAAGGATCAAGAGTGCTGTGGTATGGGAGAATTTCAAGAGCTACAGCTGAGGGGAGAAATCAGTTATTGCCCAGAAATTAACAACAATGTGAGAAGATAAGTTAAAAAAAATTCTTTTGCCAAGGAGAAAGAGGAGAGAGGGCAATCTTCGGAACTGATGCCAACCTCATAAGGTCAATGTCCATCTCCTCCTCCCCTTCTCACTATCTTCCTTCAGCCCCTCTTAGTTTAGACTTGTTTTTAAGAGCAGTTCTAGGTTCGCATTAAATATGAGCAGAAAGTACAAAATACACACAGACTCACCTTTGACATTCAAAATCCAGTGCCAGAATGAGACATTTGTTGCAATGAACCAACAATTGACACATTACTATCACTCAAAGACATGGTTTACATTAAGGTTTACTCTTGGTTTCCTGTATTCTGTATTTAGACAAATGTAACATGCATTTACCATTGTAGTACATTGTAGTTTCATTGTCCCAAGAATCCTCTGAGCTCTCCCCATGCATCCCATCTTCCCTTAGCAACCACTGATCTTTCTACTGTTTGCAAAGGAATGTCATATAGTGGGAATCATATGATACGTAGTTTTTTTCAGATTGACTTCTTTCATGTAAGAATGTACATTTCAAGTTCCTCCATGTAATTTCTTGGCTCAGAAGCTCATATCTTTTTAGCACTGAGTAATAATCCCTTATCTGGATATACTACAGTTGGTATATCCATTCATTTTGCACAACTTGGTTACTTCCCACTTCTGGAAGCTGTAAGTAAAACTCCTGTAAATTTTCTTTTAAAAAAATTTATTGAAATGTTATTCACAGACCATGTAATTCATTCTAAAGAGAAACTATGTTCTTTTTAGCCTTCACCACCCACCCTCCCCCCAACCTCATTTCCTCCAGCCCTAGGTTTCCATTAATCTCATCTGTTATACATATATGTATATTTAATATGTAAGGAATAATACAATATGTGGCCTTCTATATGTGGTTTCTTTTCTAAGCATATTTTATAATAGGTTTTCCATATAATAACATATACCAGTAGTTAATTTTTATTAATGGCAAATGATATTCCACTTTATGGATATACCACACTTTGTTTATATATTGATCAGCAGAAAAACATTTGGGTTTTTTCTATTGAAATACTTTGAATAATGGACACCTAGGAACCTGATTTGGTGTGGATATATGTTTCCATTTCTTGTTTACTCATTTTAGGAGTAACTTAAGTTTATATCTTGTTTCAGCTTGTTGCTTTCTGAAATTTTGGTAGTATAACCATATTAGACTCTCTATGAGATAAGGTCTTTGGGTCTAAGTTCAGATTGTATCAAGGGTCAGGGTGCATTGACTTATCCTCCTGTCAAACCCTCAAAATCAGCCCTGTGTCAGCAAGATGATGGTGACATGTAATGCTTAAACTTTAAGAATAAAGAACACCTAATGCTCTTAAGTTCTATTCTTAGAAAGTCAGAAAAGGCTGTGAGAAGAGGAAGTATAATTAGCCAGAGGGAGGAAGAACAAATCTGGGTAATATATATAAAAATCCATGTCTGGTCGTAAGGTATGTGCCTGAGGATGAGAGAAGCAGAAACTTCAGCTTGAATGATTTTGATTGAGAAAAACAATTAGAAGACTCAATTATGAAAGACTTTGAATGACAGTTTAAGAAGCTTGAACCTTGTACTGAAGGCAGTGGGAAGCGGAAGATTTTAAAACCCCAAACCCAGCATACCTACAAATTAATCACTATCACAGAGAACTTTTCTCTTGCAAATGACAGAAAACAAGAATTCTGATTTAAGCAAAACTTTTTATTGGCTGATATTGCCCCCAAATGCAGGAATATATCAAGCTTCTGATTCCTCACAACAGGTTCTACTTTCTGAGGGTTCACTCATTCTCATGCCTCTTCTCTTGGTTCCAAGATGGCATTCAGTGAAGAGAAACAGAGAATTGAGTCACAATGTTCTCAACTACAGACACAACATTCAGGCAAAGAGTAGGAGATCAGGTCATTGTTGTAACCCTGAAATGATCACCTGAAACTAGAGAGTACTATTACCCCAATTTAAGTCAGTGCTACCCGAGCATACTTCCTAGACTACTGCCTGCCTCTTCCCATATTTTTGCTGTCATCTGCAGTCTTATAATCATAGAAATTGAAGTTGAGTGTGCTTAGAAATTTTTATTGCAATTTGACAAAGTAATTAGGTCTAATAACAAAAATAATTGAGGCTTGTCTTTTGATTATCCTGATGCTTTACTTTTCCAGTTATTGATTTGTATTTTATTTTATACATGTATTTTATTTTATACACAGTTCACAGGAGATGCAGGAATGGCGGGAGTGGGGAGCAAATTGGTTTTCTACTAGAGAGTTTGAGAGACACAATCTAACGTACTAGTTATGGGACAATATTCTAGAAACACACAGTAAACTCTAGGGAGTTTCTCTCTCGCCATGAACTACAGCAAAAATAAATACTCTCTATAATCCCCTCTATAATCGAGGAACCTAATTGGAGAGAGGATGTTACTTCTCTTATTTTCTCATGCTGTCTTCTATGTTGACCTTCTCTTATTCAGTCTCCTCCAAGAATTTATTCTGCATAAGCTTTTGATAGGTTCGTTTTAATAAGCTAAACATCAGTTGTTATTCATCCGACCTCTCCACTGCAAGTTTTAGAATCAAAGCATTGTTTAGACTCAAATGTCTAGAATTAAACATCAAATGTTTAGAATTAAAGCATTCATATTAAATGAAAGCATTCTTCTAAGCCATTAAGAGAAAAAAGACTTTTGAGATAAACTAACACAAGGTAATAACTAAACTAAGCCAAATTTCTTTGCCATGTTCTTGACACTGACACATAGAACAGAGCCCTCTAAGAACTCCAAAGAAAATAAAGGCTTAAGACAAAATTCAAGAATCTAAGATTCTCTTTAAAAATTTAGGTTAAAGTTCATAGGGCATTTGTGGCAATTTGGCAAATTGCAGCTTTCGTTCCTCTTCTAAAATAAAATGGAAACAAAAACACAATTAAAAATAAAATTAGGAGAAGATATTCTGGAAGAGTATTTTGATTCTTTTTTTCTAATTAAAGCACTACAATCCAAATTGTGCTGGAGAGCAACCTTTGTCTTCAAACTCACTGTCCAGGAAGAGCTAATACAGGCACAGGATTAGAGCTCTTTCCTATCCTCACAGCTGGAAGTGACCTTCAAGAACTGTCATGTCAGGCTTTCTCATTTACAAATTGGAAACGGAGACCTAGCAAGCTATATTCTTTTCTTCTTTATCCTGCTCATGTGTTCTGTGTTCATGTGTGTGTGTGTGTGTGTGTGTGTGTGTTGTCTGTGTACGTATGTGTGTTCTCTTTGGTAACTTGGAAACCTGTTATCTGCATAGTCATAACATAATTTAAACAGACATTATGGGATCTATTTTTCTTGGGGCCCTAAATCAACTTCTGGTATAATGATAAGGACTCAACATACACAAAATTTCATCCAATACTTCTTTGAAATCTGAAGCTTTTGCCTAAGTGAACCTTATAAACAATTGATTCAGTAATACATTTTTGTGTGAAAATCTAAGGAAACTATATACCTTCATAGCCATTGCAGTAACTAAGTTGAAAGTAACATTTGAGCTGAAAACCCAAACTTTGTCTAACAGTTTGCAAAAAAAATAAAAAAATAAAAACCAATTTCAGTAGTCCAGAGAAGATGTTAACAGTCTGAAACCAACACAAAAGCACATGCTTCAGCCATGGCCCTCAAACCTGACATCATTAAAAATAATCCCTCTTGTATTTTAGCAGTCTTCTTCATATAAACACAGTGATTGTTTATCAGATTCATAGAGTTCAAAATTGGCCTGTAATAGAACTGCCTTTAGGAGGATTACCCTTCAGTTTAGATCACATTTGGCCTTCTGGGGAATAAGGGAACCCAGAGAGGAAAGGAAATAGAGCTAATGTTTGCTGGATATTTCATGCATTTCCCAAATTTTTACTCAACTCATTTCTTAGCTCTCTTGTGAGGGAGGAAATATTTTTGTCATTTTACTGATAAAAAGACTAAAGCCCAGAAAGATAACTTTGCAAGGCCACAGAGCTAAGAAGTAGCAAAGAGAACCAAGCTCCCTATGATCTTGGTCTTCAGTTCTCTGTCCCAGAGAGAAGATTCACTGGGTCTTAACCCTTGATTTGTTCCCTTGTCATAGTGGCAGCTATCTTTTTTCCACTTATCATTCATCAATATTTGCCAAGGTTAGATGGGTGATTCTTCTGTTATCAGTAGGCATTCATGTGACTTCATCCTGCAGGGGTCTGGGCTAAGCTGGAATGCTCAGATAGCTCTGTTTTTCTCTCAGAGACTCTCCCTCTATGTGATTTCTCCTATGGCCTTTTTGTGTAGCTCTCACAAATAACAAAACTCTTCCAAGGCAAATCAGGGTTCTTTAAAGTACAAAAGCAGAACTTCATAGGGTTTAGTGTGATAGGGTCACTCTACCATTACACTTAGTTAGAATAAGGCGAGACCCAGCTCAGATTCAAAGGGAGACAACTACACAAGGCAAAAGTGGATCATTGAGGGCCCCAGGCTAATAGTGGTCACCCTAACTTTCTACACCCCTTGTACATGAGGTCTAAAGTTTACTATTTCTTCTGTTTATTGTACTTCTCTTGTGTTTAATTTTCCCCACTTTTGTGTGTTCCTCCACGGTCTTCTGCTGTTTGTCAACTTTTCTGCATTGTAACTTCCTTAACCAGCACAAATAGACGTTTCCTTCATGTCATGACCAATGACATCATGTCATCTCTATTCTTCAGCTCATCAGTCTTCTATTGACATAGATTTCTTTGTTTTAACTGTGCTGCTTTTTGCTTTTATGTCTGGATTCAAAGATAGAAGTCTAGTTTAGAGGAAAATAGACTCTCTCGCGCTCTCTCTCTCCCACCCTGGTGATCTTAGTGAAAAAGATGAAGTAGAAGAACACTATCTCTAACATATTTTTTGACTGAAGATGAAGGCACTGATGGAGGAACTACCTATGTTCCCAAACTAATCAGCTGGGCTATGAAGCAGATGACTTTGAAGGAGAGGTTCTGACCCCTTTTACAACAATGGCAGTGATGTATACGGGGCACCTCCAATTGACCATTCTAGCCTGCTTCATGGGCTCCTTGGATACCCAATGTTGATTGGAGTCATCTTCCCAAATTAACAATCATCACTTCTTTTCTAGGGACACTACCAATGTTGTGGTACAAGATTCCATTAGGAAGTCTTTATAGGATAAATATTAGTGCCGTGTACTTACCACATAAACCCAGCAATCCAGAGAGTGTGAATGTTTTGTTTGTTTATGCTGAACTCGAGGACCTGAAGTCCTTGCTCAGTAAAGAATTTCTAAGTAACAGGAGAATTCAAGTGGATTTCACTGACCAAGCACAGGATAAAGACACAGGGGATTATTCTTTTGACTGAGATAGAACTTAAGATCCTGACTAAACAGAAACAGACTGGAGAGACAATCCTTCCACAGACAACTTTGATTACTATCTACTTAGAAGAAGTGATGATAGCATAAGTAACAAGGTCCTTATGTTTCAGACCAACACCATGATGAAATCATGAGGAGTATTATGATGGCCTTCAACCAGATGTCAATTGATATGGGGGCTGGGATTGCCATGATGACAAAGGCAGCAGAGATTATGATAGAAGCTGTGATTCCAGAATAGGCAGAAGCAGCAGAGAATTTGGTAGCATGTACCTAGAGCAGATGACTACAGTGGAGGTGGGGAGCTGCTATGAAGACAGATATGACACATAACATGATTAGTCTTGGAAATCCAGACAATCACTTTCAGGATGACTATAGATGTGACCACAGAGCCCTCCCCACCCCATCCAAAGACCTAAACTGGATCTAAGCCTTCAGGTAACCCTCAAGAAGATGATTCATCTGCTAGCACCTCCTGGTCCAGTCAAGCAGCTACTATCTTTGGAAGGGCAAAGCTCATTAACACAGCTGATTGAAAGTGATAAGTAGAAAAGCAACTACAGAAGAAGGAGGAGAAATTGCAACATCAGCTGGATGAGACAAAATTAAAACAACTGCCTGAAGAGAGACACCCAAGCTGGCAAACTGAAGAAACTCAGGAACGGCAACATCGAGGAGAAGATGTGTGTCATCACAGACTGGGACATAAGACACATCTGGCAGAAATGCATCAAGGATAGTGAGTCTCTAGAAAAATCTCTAGAAAATAACTCACTTAGTAAGGAGAAAGACTGTCACTCTCCAACTAAATCTCCCAAACCTAAACAGCATCTAAAGGTAATAGCTCTTCCACCAAAGGAGAATCCTTAAGAGAAATGAGGTTCCAATCCTCCTATTCAGTCTCAGGGCTCGAACATAGAGCAGCAGTCCATCTAAGGAATGTCCAGTAAGAAAAGATGAAAATAAAGTTGTTGAGGTGAGTGTTCTAAAAGACCAAAGTGGGAACTCTAGCCATCATCTGGAAGTTGGAGAGAAACAGGATCATTGGATGTGTTCAGACAGGAAAGATGGCATAAAGAATCAAAACTCTTGATCTGCACCGGAGCCAAAGAAACCTGAAGAAAATCCTGTTGCAAGTTCAGTTCTGCAAGCATGTATGCTGCTCTCTCCATTGATAGCAAAGATTAAAATGAGAGAGATTACACTATATACACCTCTATATCATATGCTTTCTCACAGTCGCTCTCCATCCTAAAACATTTGAGAGCAAATCAAACCTCTGTCCAAACAAATCAAATCAAATTCTCCATCTCCTGAGGAAAAAATAAAGGAAAACATTGTTGTATGTCTTATATGAAAAAGTACCTTAGACAAATACAGTAAATGCCTTGGCTTCATAAATAAAATCTAGAATCTGTAATGCCCCTCTTTAGTTTGACCAGCAAGAAGGCAAGATGTTCAGTTCAATGACCAAGTCAACAAATCGACAGTTTCCATGTTTTACATGCTTTAGATTCCCTTAACAGTCATTCACCAGGGCAGAAGAGGAATAGAGGCCTGCAGGAATCAGATAATTCCAAGCATTACAATTCTAGTGCACAGCAGGTTGCTTCTTACACATGGCTAAAATGAGACCAGATTAAATATCCATTGAATCTTTCAACCTGTCTGATCACTGCTTTCTGCTGTCAGGAGAGATTCAGGAGTACAAAGAATTAGCCAGAGAACTACTACCACCAACATGAGGAGGACAGAGAAAATGTGTGTGTGGGGGGGGGGGAGACATTCAAGACAAGGATTCTTGCAGGAAGGAATCATGGGTTTCACTTGAAATACGAAAGGAATTAAAATGTGAGTTAAGTAAATTTATTGTGTGGACCATTTTACATTCCATACAGATATCTAATCATGAAATTATTATATTTTATACCTGAAACTAATCTTGTATGTCAATTATATGTCAATGAGAAATAAAAGTTAAAATGGGAATTATCTTTTTAAGTATTTCGAAATCCATCCACTGACAATTTTATTCTCTAGCTGAGGCCAGTCACTGATCCTTCATTGTTGCATTATATTGTCAATAGATATTTAGGTGCAAAAATGAAAGAGAATTAAATTTTGCTCTGCTATTAAATATTTAAATTGCTCAAATGAGAACGATAACTGAGATAAAATTCAAACCTGTTTTCTAAAACTCAAAAGTTGACTGAAAATGTGCATAAATTCAGAAATACATTACACCTAAGTTCATTGCAAGCTTCAATTAGATTTACACAAAATCCAGTTAACAGTCTATGAAAATTATAGAGAATTTGACTAGCTTCTTATACTCTCAGAAAAAACAAATAGGTAAGTTCATCAAAGTAAATTTTAGATGAAGAATATGAAGTAGAACTTACCACATGAGATATCTAAATTTTTAATAAGGCTATAATAATTAAAGTTAGACATTATGGAAAAAAAGGAAATATGTACATAGATATATTGGACACTGAATAGATAATCCAGAAATTGATTTTGTTTCATGTAAGAATTTGCTAGAAAGTAAAAGTGACATCACCAAAAAGGAAGACTTCACATTTATTTATTTCACATTTGTTAATCTGTCCATGGCTTCTGTTCAGGGCTGCAGTATTAATCTTCCTAACCCTCATTTCCTTTTGACATTTCCTTGTTACCAGAGTAGAGAGATGCTCTGTCACTTATCATCTAATCACGACGGTTTCAGTACAATCTTCATATATTTGCTGTATTCGTATACCATCTGTACCCAACGTTTATTTAATAATCTTCTTTAAATCAAATCTGTTTTACTTAAATAAACTTACTTTGCTCTAACCAATCATTTCTGTGAAACCAGAAGTGTTATGTAAATGAATTTAAAATATAGAATCTGTCACAAATGAAATTTAGAATATAAAAATCTATCAAAATCTGTCTCCCACTGGAAATTACCTATACTGACTGTGATGGTTAATTTTACTGTGTCAACTTGGCATAGCTGTGGTGTCTTGTTATTTGGTCAAACACCTGTCTATGTGTTGCTGTTATTTTTTTTTTTTAAGCAATGATTACCATTTAAATCAGTAGACTTTGAGAAAAGTGTGTGGGCTTCTCCCATCAGTTGAAGGACTTGAGAAAAGACTGATAACCTCTGAAGAGAAAGGAATTCTGCTGCCAGACTGCCTTCACATTCAAGAATGCAGCATCAATTCCTGCTGGAATTTCTAGTCAGCTGACTTGCAGGGCAGATTTTGAACTTTCCAGCATGAATAGTCAAATGAACCAATTCCTTAAAATAAGCCCACACCCTCTTCTCTTCTGTCCCCTTTCATCTCTAGGATGCCAATGCCCACCTTAACATGGCTGCTTTTCCTATTCCAAGTTTCTTCTAGGTGACTTTCCAATACTCATTCTGTTTTACTCCATCTGCACTGTACTCTGCTGAGAATGCCTTACCTTGCCAGGCTTCCCCAGTGCCTGCCCTCAGGCCAAGATCATTTATCAGTTAGGAGTTTTGGAGGAAACAAAAGGTGGAATAAGTTTCTCAGATTTAAAAATATATAAAACCAATGATCAAAAGTAAAATTTAATCCATGTCAATACTAATTGGGGGTCATTTTAAGGATTCTGAGGTCCTGTCTTACAGAACACTGATCTTTCAGTGATGTCTGATGTCTGACAGTTGAAGAGTGAGACGGGTCAGTACATTAAACTTCATATATATTTTCCACCTCTGCGTTGATCACTATAGAAACTAAGTAAGAGTATTTTATTGGGTGCTTTCCAATGGCTACTCAAATGAGGTATTTGGTCTGTGAATTAAAAATAAAAACTAAATTATACTCTAATCATTTCCCAGATTTACATATGGAGAAGTCAACAAAGAATATTCAAATGAAGGTAGGAAGAGCTGTACAGAAAACTGGCCACATTTACTTCCCCAATACCTCCTGAATTTATGTAATAACAAATGTCAAAACAGAATTTGCCTTCTGGCATTAATGGGTGGAGAATACCAATATATACCCAACATGCCAGTTTAGCTATTTGCTGGCCATGCTGCCCAGCCTCTGACACCAGGACATCCTTATAAATACTGTGGGGAAATTCTTATGGAGCAGCAAAATGTTGCATTAGTCCTTCCCTCGCTACCCTGCCTTCTCATCCCTGGAATGAGAACAGAACCTTTGCGCTGCACCTAGAGCAGAGATGGCCATATTGATAAAGATTTCTAGAAAATCAACTCAAATTTTTCCTGTTAGAGAATCACTCTATGCCTAGTTTTTAATGGTTCTTTCTATTCTTTAAAGTTAGAGGAGGTGGGGCATGATTATGTAGTTGGAGTAGGTTTCTATCATTCATTTAAAACTGGATTTTTTTCTTTACAACAAATCCGTGTGACAAGCACTAAAATATAAAAGAAAAATAGCATTTGTGTTTTCAAGGAACTCCTAACTTTATTGGTAGACAGACAATACATAGATGAAGTTAAGCAAACTTTTCCTGAAGCAGGCTGGATAGTAAATGTTTTCAGCTCTGTGGGCTGAGTGTTTTCTGTTGCACCAACTCGTTCTTGCCATGGTAACACAACAGCAGCCATAGATAGTATCAGGTAGATAGGTGTGGCCATATGTCAGTAAAAATTTATTTAAAGAAAAAGACTGCTAGCCAGTTAGGGACCAGAGTTCACTGATCCCTGATCTAGAATTTATAGATGAATTAGAACCTGAGATAAGTATCTCTTAAAAGAGAAGGTAAAAAATTAGTGGAAAAGTTCTTTGTTTGGTATGGTGACTTGAGTAATCAGTTCCTTATTCTTTGGTGGTGGTTTTTTAATTTATTAAAACTCCAAATAAAATCCATGGCAGTGATTTTTTAATTTATTAAAACTCCAAATAAAATCCATGGCATCCCTTGTGAATATGTGAGGAAATAAAACGGTTATATTTAATAATAGAATGACTTTATTCAATTAAAATATTTTTAATATAAGATTTGCCATAGTCATATGCATTGAATGAGGAACAATTGTCAAATATGAAAACGATGTGGAAATCCACAGGGCAGAACAGAGAAAGCCCTAAAGGGAAGTAAGAAAAGGCTCAAAGTATGTGTGTCCTGGGAAAGTATGCCTTGTCATGCAGAGCTCTTAATTTTTCAAATCATCATGGAATACTCTGGAAAAATCACCCTTACCCCAAAACCTCAACAAAGGCTTCCTTTTTAATTCATATCCCCTCCAGCAACTAGAAAGTTATTAAACAGTGGGGAAAATAAAGAAATCTGGAGAATTTGATGGAAGATCAGAAAACTTTAAATTAGGAACATTGTTGTTCTAATGAAGGCCTAGCCTTATACAAAGAACTAGTTCCTGAAAAGTTGATTTTTGAAAAGTCCATTGAAACATAGGGCCTTTGTTAGATAGTGCCCACAAGCCTGCTGTATGATGGAGCAACCTACCTTCTAAATTTCAGCAGCCCAAGGGAGGAAGGCAGGGGTGTGAAGGAGGGACGATGCAACTTTCATTGCTCCAGGTGAATTTCCCAAAAGTATTATTAGGATGTTCCAGTGTCAGGTGCTAGGCAACATGACCAAGGAATAGCTAAGAAATATATTACAAGGAACAGTCTATAATTATAAAGTTAAATAAATAGTATATTATTGTTCCTTATAGTATAGCTTTTGCCCCAACTAAATATTTATATCTTCAAAGAGGATTATAAAAGACCCAGGGTCTTCAAGACCTTGTAATGATTCTGTAATAGTAAAATGTAAGCATCATGAGTGATAAAATAACATTACTGGACTAGGGAAACGGTTTCTTCTGAAACTAATCCTGTCTATTGTCTTCTCAAACACTTAAGAAATACTCTGTTGATTAAGATAATAGTGGATAATTAGCTATCCATTAACCACATCAAACATATTTCTTACAATTTTAACAGAAATTATTTTGTCATTATAAACTAGCCAGTACATTTGGTTAATTTTCTAAGTATGTTTCCATAAAACCTTTCTCTCAGGCATCCAAAATAAAAGAATATATTTCTTGGTCACCAACTCTACCTCTTTTCTAGTACCACATGATGAAAACACTAAGAAATATAAGGCATAGTTCTAGTTCGTAGGAAATTTGCATGTTCAAAACAAAAACAAGTAGTAAAACATATTATTTGACCAGTAAGACTGCCCACAAAAATGCAGTCACAACACTCACTAAGACCAGTTCATTTTTCACTGGCTTCCCCATGCATCTAGAAGAAAAACAATATTTCCTAACAGGGCCTATGAGAATCCATATGATCTAGAGGAAAACATTGCCTCTGACTATAAATATGTTTGCTCTCTGCTCTAGACACACTATCTATCTTTCTGTTCTTTGTCCTTACCATTATTCTTCCTATCCCAGGATCTTTAGGCAGACTTGTACCTGGAAGGGTCTTTATTCCCCTATCTCCTTAGATGCCTCCTTTTCATTATCAGTACTCAGCTCACTTGTCAACCCATCCCCCATATATGTTTCATTGCTCCAATACCTCTGCTGTTCTTGGTATTTTTCATTTTAGCAAATCTTTTGCTCATTATATAATTTATTACTACATTGCTCTTTACACAAGTCTCCAGGAAAGTAATGATACTTTTTGTTGTTGTTGTTTATGAAAACTTAGCATATAAGACTTGAATAGATATTTGCCAAAGTTATTTCTAAAATGCCTGCTATGTACCTGGCACTCTGCTAGACACTGAAGCATAGAGTTTGAAGACATTGTCTTTTACCATGCTTCTTCCTTAGAGACAGAAAAGTAAACAAATAATGGCAGCATAATATGCTTTATAGCGAGAGAAATCCAAAAGTGCTGTTTGCACATATACAAGAATTAATTCTGCCTGAGGAGGCTAAAGAATTCTAAGGAAGTGAAGTTTGTGCTGTTGCAGAAGAAATAAAACTCTACAGACAAAATGTGGAGAAAACAATTCATGCAGAAATAGAATGTGCAAAACATCAAAGGGTTCAAAAAGCCCATCATGGCATCATCATGGAAGGGGAAGTGGCATGGTACAACTGATGAGAGTGTGGCTTGAAAATAACTTGAAATAAGATAGAAATTGTTGGCTGAGGCGAAATGGTGAGGACATGATGAATCTCAAGTTAACACACCAAGTGGGACTGATTGGCAATGAACGGGAGGTAGAGAACAAAGGTTTGGGGAAGCTATACAAAAGAAAAATACCTTTGTGGGAATGATGGGAGCTATTTGGTAATCGGCGACTCCCCTTCTCAGATCACTGTTTCATAGGCAGTGTTTCTGCACTTTCCTAATAACAGCTATTGCATGCCCGTGGGTATATCTCAATGCCACTGCATCAGCATCCCTAGAGGAAAACCTGGAAAACTGAATGTTTAAACTGGAGAGCTCGAAGAACACTCTCAGGGGGAACTCTGATCCCAGTTAAGGTTCGCCATCCTTTCCTATATCATAGCCTAGACTAACTTGTAGTTGTCCAAGAAAATATCAATTTGAGTGAGTAATGAACATAAAGACCCTTTTCCCCTAAGGGAATAGTATATTACTGTGCAAACACATGAAAAATATAAATGTAGTCAACATTGTACCATTGAAAGAATGCCAATGCTACTAGAGGAAGTAATGGAAAGTTCAGCCAATTATTCTCAAAAAGTAGAGAACCTATATTCTTTACAGAAGGAAGAAAGTCCATGAAAGTCTCCTATTAGTGTGATGGCTATGTGTGATTTCTTAGTTCCCCAAATTCATTTGCTTTTCTCCAAGTGACTATCAATTAAGTCATCAGTTGAGTGTCCAAAAATTGTATGAATGACAACAGAACAGCTGAAATTCTCTTGATACTTCTTGGTTGGACGTTTCGCTGACAGAGAATAATGAAAAGGTACATATACTACATAGCACAGTCCAGTCTGTGTTTATCAAACCCCCTTGCAGAGGAGAGAGAAAAAAAAAACCCCTCTCTGTGTTATTGAGGCATTAGTGTTCAGAATCTGGCCATATTGTAATCATTTGGATAGCAACCCTTCATTTAGCCCACACACTTCCTGTGACCAGCTGGGTCACTGCTTGACTATCCATGACAGCAGATATAAATGGAAACTTGGGTTTTGTGAGCCTGAACAGTTTCTAATGGAAAGCTTTTGCCCTCCTTGAGAATCCAGCTGGTAACTGCCTCCAACCTCAGAATTCATTGAAAAGTGATGCAGCAGAACCCTATTTATATAATTCTGTTCATGGTTTGAGCTCAGTCATCTCATATCTCTGTGCCTCAGTCCCCTCACCTGGGACTCACCACAAATGTTCTTTTTTTTTTTTTAAAGCTATACCAAATAATACTATAAAGCTAAAAAGTGTTTTTTAGAGGTTTTTTTTGACAGAATGTCAAAATTGCATGTTGGCATTAAATCATAATTAAACATAAGCCTTCTGTTCCAATAGGAAAATATAACTAATCTATTATTTTCCTCATTTTAAAATCAGATTCAAGGAAGCTAAATTTACCCTGGGCAGTAGTGAATTGCTTGAAGGGAAAGGAGGAAACCTAAGAGTATACATCCATGTGTGTATCTTATCCTTCCTTCCTAATAGCATTTAATCATAAGGTCAGATACACAGTATTTCTCAATGAAATTTTTTCTTAAATGAAAAGCTACAAAGCTGGAAAAGTCTGGTTTTATAGGCAGAGTCTTTATGTCTATTATTTCTGAATTAGATAAAAGTAAGTAATAAATATACCTAAATGACTCTTCCCCTCCTGTCCCCCAAAGTGAACATTTTTCTTTGGAACTTTGGTGACCCTGCTCCATTTTCTCCTAGCATCCAGCACTGCTGATAACCAGCGTGATGCAATGAATGAAGAAGGGAAACTACTCTGGTAAGATAAAAAGTTGCTAACATGCAACTTCTAGGCATGTCTGTTCCTTGAGTACTGAGGGATTTCAGTGTTGGGAAGTGACTTCAGAAAGTAATGGCCAAAGTGTTTATGAGATTTTGGGCCCAACATTGCCTATATAGTTCTACCCATGGACACCTGAGTTTCAGAGGAGTCACTTTGCAGAAATAGTCTGTTCTAATTTCCAAGGACTTCCATAATAGAGTTTTACAGAATGACTTAAACAACAGAAATCTGGTTTTCTGTAGTTCTATTGACTAGAAATTTGACAACAAGGTATCAGCAAGGCCTGTTCCCTCCAAAGTTTCCAAGGCAGAATCTTGCCATGCCTCCTTCCTAGCTTCTGGTGGTTGCGAGCGATTCACGGTATTTCTTGGCTGCATCATTCCAATCTCCCCCTTCATGATCATAAGGCCTCCTATCTGTGTTATAATTTCTTATCAAGTTGTCAGTTCATGGATTAAGGACTCTCTGTATTCCAGGATGTTCACTTAAATTTAGACCAATTATACCAACAATGAATGATCCTATTTCCCACATTCTGAGGTTCTGAGTAAATAACTTAGAAGTAGTACTGTTCCATCCAGTCTAGTCTCCGAAGAGCATTGTCTTAGGTTGAGAGTTTGTTGAAATCCTGGAGGGCAGAGGACAGAAGCAAAGGCAAGAAGACAGAAGCACCTTTCAGCAAGACCAAACTCAGGGTTGCCTTACCTTCACTTAGAAAGTCTCAACATGTTCTTTAGCAGAAGAGGTGCAGGCCAGGATACCAGAGGCCCATGAAATGTTTCAGTGTCTTTTAAAATCTAAAAATAATAAATAAAATGCAACCTGGATTATATTCCTATATATGCCAGGGCAGTTATAAAATACAATTTTTTTCTTTTCTTTTCTTTTCTTTTTTTTTCTTTTTTTTTTTTTTTTTATGAAGGAGAGGTTCCAAGTGAGTCAGAAGTGTCTCGGGTGCTCAGAAGTCTTACCTTAGCAGCCATATTCACTAATGTTTATGCTCATGCTCTCTGCCAGAAATTCCCTCATTTTAATCATCTTTCTTCAGGATCTTTCCTCTCCTCAGTTTACATGTGATTGCCTTCTGGAAACTTTTCTTTATGCCCCCATCTCACCTGCACTCCATCCCCCCACATCCACACCTGGCTTGTTTTATGTGCTGTATCACTCCCCCCTCCACCTTGTACTATGACCTCTTTCTATGGAGCCACTCAGAGACTAAATATCAGATATCATTATGCAGCTAATAATATGGATGCTTCACTCCATCTCCTTTGTCACTATAGTATCGTTGTTCCCCAGATATCATAAATATTGGCTGTTAATGACTCACCCCCTAGAGGAAATGTCGATTCCTGGCTGGTCTGTCTGGAAGTTTATATTAGTTTCCACCTGTTACAGGACAACCCAATGTGAACTGGGTTGCCTGTCAGTGGGTCCTCACCAGTCTGCTTAAGGTTCAATTGCACTGATGGCATATGCACAAAAAGGGTTGATAATGGGTTTGTTTACAAAGGGGAAAGAAAAGGAACAACCCAGGGAAAGAAAGAGAGAGATACAATTTAACTAGAGTGAGTGTCCTACCAGTTCTGCTGACTTGGAACTCCAGTAGCACACTGAAAGTTCATCAACAGCCAAGCAACCAGTCACCAGCATGAGGCCAAGGGAGCAAGAGAGTCTGCTCAACATGGCTCCTCTATATAGATCCCAAACGTTCCCAAAATGGTTGCTTAGCTCCACCCTTGGGTCCTCGCAGTTCTCCCTTTGGTATTTCTGGGTGTTGTAGTTTCAGTGACTGGAGTAGGGGATGGAGTTATAGTTTCAATAACTGGAGTTGGGGGTGGTGTCCACAAAACCTGTATCTGCAGAGTTCTTTCAGGACATCCTTTGCCCCTAACATACCCATCCCCACCCCAGTGAGAATGCAGACCATTCGGTGACTAATGGCAGGGGTATGCCCCCCAGCTCCCTGACCAATGGGAGAAATTGCCTGTATATTACAGTTCACTCACCATAATGCCCTGTGAAATCATATAATTATCCAGGTCCTTTCCTTGCTCTCTTCTGTTTCCCTACCATTTTTACAACATTCCCTTAGTGTATCTGCTGCATAAGAATTCCCATATCAATCTCTCCTCGGAAACATATTTAAAGACACTGAGTCTCTGTGACTAGAATTAACCCCCAGCAAAAATTCCCTAGTAAACTAAAGTATTAAATGAATGATGGAGTAAATAAAAAAGAAACTTTAGTATTTTGACCAGTTAACGATTAGGACACAAAGAAATAAACAAAAACACCACAGGGGTGTAGGTTCTAGAGCAGTAGCACAAGACAGTAAGTTTACTCAGAAAAACAGGGGAAGTACCTGATAATTAGACCTGAGGAACAATGCCTATTATGTGTCTAGCATGTTTCTTTTATATACACCAGTAGAATAAAATGGTATTAAGCCATCAAAATAAATGTGGAGTTCTTTAAATTTATTCAGACTTGATTTGCTCCAGAGCTAGCGATTTGATGAGTTTGCAAGCATGAATTATGAGTTCGGTATGGGTGAATTTTTATGAACAATGATTTGTTGATGAAAGGGCTGCTTTGAAGACCTGGTATGTTGCAGTTGTTCCCTGGAAGTCCTAAAATGTGGTCCTCCACAGCCAGTGCTCAACAAGCTGGAAAAATGAAAGGTGACTTCATGGCATGAGACATCTATCTAGACATGGTTCTCTGTCATTTAAGCAGCTTCTGTCAACCTTTGCAGCAGTTTCAGAGTTGAGCAGATGGCAGGGGAGGGCTTGACAAAGTGGTGAAGTTTCAACTGCAAAAGGCAATTCCTAGAATGACAATTCAGAAACTTATTTCCCACAACACTTATCATATTGGCAGGGAGTTTGTAAATCTTGTTAAGAAAAAAGAGAAGGAAACAGTGCATCAGAATAAGGTACCTATGTTTAGTAAGGTTATGTGGATTCAAACACTATGGAATCTGAATCTCCCTTTGTGTTTGCTGCTCCCAAGACAAAGGACCAGATGTGTTGGTAAGTTAAATACTAAAAAAGCAAAAGTTTAAGATCCAAAAGTAACAGTTCTCTAGCACACCAAGCAACTGCTAAATGCATCCGGAAACCAGTACATGATAGTTTCAGCTCAGTTGCTGCAACCCTAGCTGGCATTAAAGACCCCTGTAGTTTGCAGGTCTATTTAACAAAGAAACAGCAAGGTTATACAAAGACCATCATCTGGACACAAATCCTGCCTCTGATACTAAATATCTATATGATCTTGAACAAATTACTTTTCCTTCCTACGCCTATTTCCATGAATGTAAAATGGGAGTAGAAGTGAGGGAGGAGATAATGGTAATCTCAAAGGATTATTCTAAGAATTCAATGTGATAATATATAGGAAAGTAATTGGCAAATAATAGACCTTAAACTGGTATCAGTTTTTCTTTATTTATCTTCTGGCTAGCTTTGCAGTTTATGTCAAAATAGATAATTCTTTCAAATATTTTTAGTTCTGGCTCATCTCTAATTTTTCCTGCATCTTCAAGCAATTTTAATACTGTAAGTTTGTTTTCCTTGAAATTCCATAACCCTTATTCTGCATGAATAGAGCAGTAATGCTTGGCTTTGGGAATTTTAGTGCTGATCATTTATAATGTGTATATGACAGAAACTGTAAGGGTATTCAATATTCAGGAGCAATAAATTTATTTTAATGAGAACTGCTTATTTTTTAATTCAACTTAAAATACTTAACACAGAACAAAAATGTTATCAGATGAGATTATCTCTGTGACAAGTAACAGGAAATCTGTACAGTTGAGTTAAAATAAGGGAAGGTATTGGTTCATAGAACTGAAAAGGATAGGTCTTAATGACTTAGTCCCAACACTGTTTGGTCCAGGGTCTTCTTGGTTTCTCTGCTGTTGCCTAGTTCTATGTACCTTCAAATGTTTGTTTTGTTACCTCGGGCTGGCAGTGCCCATAGTGGTTCCACATTGACTCTAAAGGGCAGAGCAAAGGCCACGACCAGTTCTGAGAATCTTCATACAAAACTCCCAAACTTCACTCTGACAACCCTTACTCTACAGTTTTCTATAGCTATTCTGATTGCAGAATATCAATATGCAGGAGCAATAAATATACTTAGCGATTGATGAATCACTATAGCAGGGAAGTAGAATTATTCCTAGTGGGTTAGACCAATCAAGGCCCTACTCTGGGTCCTGGTTCATGGTAGCCACTCAGGGGATCTGAAATAGATGTCAGAGAAACAAATTTAATATCTTAATGATTTTTAGTCACTTAGCACAATGTTCCTAAATGATTATTTTTCTTTTTGAAGGTATTTCTTATTTTACTACATAAAATATCACAAAGTACAATATCACATGCTAGCATTCCAGGGTGGTATTAGAGTCAACATGTAGAAGACATGGGGTTGGCGAGAATTTCAGTGCAACTAGGTTAGGATCTTTTTTCTTGTTCTTTATCTCACTCCATTTTTCCTTCATTTTCTCACTGCTATTTTATTCCTTTTCATACTTTCTTCTTCCACCCAGATCCCTCCTTTTCTTAATATATCTTTTTATAAATTCAGACATGGCAGGATGTGAAATTAGACATTTCCTAACATCTTACAGTTTTTAACTAAAGTCTCAAAGCTGTTGAAACAGGTGACAGAACCCTCCCAGGGCGGCATTAGACACATCCTCTCAGGAATTATTTAAAGAGACCAGACTCATCCATTACTCACCTTCCCAGCAGCAGCCTATGAGAGAGAAAACTGAGTTTCATTAGAGAGAAATTTCTTTATCTCTACCACAAAGAGCTCTGCAAAGTTCTTTTTAAGTACAAAGGTGAAGTGATATATAGAAACGAGTAAGGGATGTTCTTACGGTCCTGAAGCCTACTGATGCAGGCTTACAAGTGACTCTCACAGGGAGGGCTGGTGCTTGTCAGCAGGAGGCAGATATTTTACGCCCAGACTGAATATTTATGAAAATGCACAATTTTGGCAAGTAGGGGGATAGAAGAGGGTGAGAACAGGAAAGTGAATGAACAGATATATCCCATCTTTTCCAGTGCCAAATCTTAAGCTTCAAGTAAAAATTGAGCTAAAGAGAAGGTGGAGAGCTTGAGGGAAGCCTTTAAATATATGCCTAATGGAAAGTTGGTTTTTTTAAGATTGAACTAGATATTCTATCACTTAAAACTGTAACTCTTCAATAATAACCAAACATGACTCTCTCTGCCTGAGCTATTTTCAAAAGAGAAGGAAGCCCTAAAGAACATTGTTATGTGTGGAAACATTTTTTTTTAATTTAAAATTATGTTTTGTTATAAAGAAGGAATGTACCACCACCTAAGTAAGGTTATTTTGTATACTTTGTAGATGAACGCAAATCATCCACATACTTTCTGTGGACATACCTAAATAAGGCACAGGTCTGTGGGGTCCAGTAGGAACTGCTAAATCTTCACAGGGAACAATTAAGAAATTTACAAAGATTTGTGTGGAAATGAAGGGTAGCAAACCATTCACGGAGAGTAGGGACACTGGAGCTGACAATAATAGAGAACCCTAGGCACCGAGGCGTGTGTGGTTGGGGGAGGGAGAGAATAGTTGCCCCAGCCTAGAGAGGGGAACAAATGAGCATCTGTCTGATCTGTTGATGTCTTGGACCTTGGCACACAAAGAAACAGGTCTGCTGCTGGGCAGAGAGCTAGCTGGAGACAAGTGAAACTCATAGGGATTAGCAAATGGTAAATCAGCACATATAATATATTTCTATAGGTAATTATATAGACGTAGAAGTGCACATTGTAACCATATATATTATCTATGAAGTTGTATCAAATACAAATATCATTGCCATTAATATATTGTATGCTCAGATTATTTAAAACAGTTTTAAAGTAGAATTTCCCCATTGAGTATCTTGGTAAAAATGAAATTATGTTGCCCGAGGGAAATGAAACTAACCTCAGGCAATGAAGTCAGCCTTGAGTACAGAAAATGTATTTAAACATAAAAGGTATTCACCTAAAATTTAGATAAACGGTAAAAAAAAAGTATCATCAAAACAAATCTGGAAATAAAAGTGCTGCAAATGAAAGTTGAAGCAACAATGTAACATCACAAGCAGAAACCACTTCTCCCACACCCGACACCGGAGGTGTCTGGTAGGTCAGCATTAAAGTGCTCTCTCTTTCAGCACTTTGGCTTAGACAGACCTTCAGTTCTAAACTATTGATAATATCATTCATACTCCTAGGAAAACAGAAAACATTGTCCTTCCTAGCATCTCAAAGGATCATTTTTTCCCCTTTGTATCATTTTCCATTACTCTCTACAGTCTTATCTTTGTGAACTCAGAGTAAGCTACCTAAACTTTCCACATCTTTGTGTTTTCTCACTTATGAAATTGAGAAGTGAGATTTGTTCAACTAACTCTTTCCACATCCTACCCCTTTAGTTTGCTCCCACATTCCAACCACATTAAGTCTCTTTCTGTTTCTAAATTCAACTAAGTATACAATTAGTCTTTTCCTATTGCTCTGGAGCTCTCTCTCTCTCTCTCTCTCACTACCTATACACACACACACACACACACACACCCTCCAACTCCCTTTGCTCTCCCTGAAAATCCTTTAGAATCCAGTCTAAGTGTTATCTCGTCTCAGCCCCTCACTAATCTGGCCCCATATCAAATCCCCCACCCCCAATCAGTACAACATAAGCAAATTTTCCCATACCTCTGTTCACCTGGTACTTAGTCTCCCAAATTTACAGTCTTCCTTATCACCTATGTAATAGCTATTAAGAGAACCATCTTTCCCACTAGGCTATTAGGTCTTAAAGACAGAAACTGTCTTTTATCTCTTTATCTCTGGTAGCAAAAGTTTCACAATTTATGCTAAAACAAAATAAATTATCAGAAAAAAGGTTTTCAAGCTATCATTAAGGTTTTATAAGAATAGAAGTGACAATCTACCCTCCCTTGATGTTCCACAAGGTACATCAGAGACAGGATTATAAGGAGGTAGAAGGTAGATATCTGGGCCTCCTACTTAACCAAATACTCAGGTCAAGGTGACCTCAAAATCTCTTTAAGACAAATACAAGAACAAACATATAATAAATTAAAACCCCCTTTGCCACTTAATTCACATTTAAGTTCTATAGGCCAAGTTGCCTTAAAATGAGAAGTGGCAATTTATAAATATCTTCTTATGTCTTAATGACAATAAGGTACCTGCATTTATGAAATGGGTTGTGGCTACGACATAGTTACACAGTTATAAATAAAGCAAACTGCAAAGAGATTATCAGCAGATTATGTTTTCAGAAGGATTCGCCCTGTGGCTTTATCTTATGGTAATGTCAGGATTGTCCTCCAAGGTCTATTTAGCCTAGACTAAGCGGCTGTCTCCAGGCCCATTAATGCCACAAGTCCAGTGATGTTGCTGACAGACCAGGAGGAGACTGACTGCCTTTTACAGATGATGTTCTGGTATATGAATTTCCTTTGCAGTCAGTATAAACAGACCCCAAGTGCAGGAAGAGGAGTCTCTGACTAAACTTTCAAGAACTCCTTTCCTGCCCCCTCCCAGGACTCATGTTTTCTTGAGTTTCTCAGTGTAGCCCATTGTTCCTGAAACTGGTTTGTAAACTATAAAGGACTTTAAAGGCTCACTTGCTTTCCTGCTGGAGGTGGGGACTCTCCTCCTCAGTCAGCATTTATCAATGTGTATGTCATAACTGTCCACCAGCGAAGGCGGACTTTCCCTGATTTCCAGAAGAACATATGTAAGTGGAAAGAACACTTTCTTTAGAGAACTAAAGGCAAGTTCCAAATGCTAACCACATTGCAAGGCTGGCCTAGCAAGAGGAGAGCAAGGGGCTGGTGGCAGACTGTAAGACAGAGTCTCCCTGGTCCTGCCCCATCCATTACAACCTGTGGCTGCTTTTCTAAGTTGAGGGCAAATTCACTAACCTAAAATTAGCTATTTGAATAATGCCATTCAGTGCCCTTTATGATAGACACAATATTGCACAAGCACTACCTCTTCTACTCCCAAACATCAGTGCCCTAAAAGGAAACCTCTTACCTATGCATTAAATGTGGGGTAAAGGTATGAAAGTATTCTTTTCCTGCCCACCTCTCCCCTTGAGTCATGTTTACTATGCACATGAAATGGACTACTCAGCACACAGTAAATTTCTATGATTTGCAACACATTGTTCTCTGGAACTGCTTTGTAAGCTATAAAGGACTTTAAACATCACACCCATTTTCTCTCCATCCACCCCCAGACCCTAGCAACCATCAACCCACCTATCTCCATGGATTTATCTATTCCCAATACCACCTATGCGCACTTAATAGTAGCACCAATATCTGATTTACTTATGCTAAAACATGATTGATGAGTTCGGTGTGCTTTAATTCAATGAATTCTCATCAAAACCCAATGAGGTAGGCATTGATATTCCCTGGTGAATAATTTATTATTTAATTCTCTCATTGTTACTTCTTCATCTGTAAAATGAACAAATAGCAACATGCTAACAATCAATTTGTTAAGCACATTTGTGTGAGAAGCATTGTCCTAGAACAAGAATAGCAAACAGGATTCATCTCCAAACAATTGGGAGTGACTTCCTGTTGCAAAAGGAGAGAGGGAGTCAGGAGATGGCTACTCTGCTTCATACCCTGGAGCACTGCCCTCAAGGACAATCTCAACCCTCATTAACCACCTGAGGAATGTTTTCTTCCAGTGTGAGTACAGGCTTCCTGAAAGCAGTCAGGAGGGAATGTGGACTTGTTAGTTGCTAACAAAACCTGGCTATTTAGAGTTCATTGATAATGGATTTGGAAGAAATATTCCTGATGCTCCTAAAAAAATCTGCTTAGAGATTTCCAGGAACCTCCGAGACCTTTAGGCAGAATGCAGAAGCCAGAGAAAAGAAAAATAACTTCCAGCACAAAAATTGTGCAGAAAGCGCTCTTACCACTAGTGCTTAAACGTGCCCACTCTCTGCCATGTCCCAGCATTCCACTTGCCAAGGTCGCCAATGACTTCCGACATCTAAACCTAAGGGGGCAGCTTTCCATCTTTGCTTTACTTGGCCTCATAGTGGCTATGAATAACTATGACTTCCTCTTGGCTATATCCTCTTTGCCAGATTTTCATACTCCAGTAGTCTTTTCATTTTCCTCCTGTGTAGATTCACTTGTTACACATTGTCTTACTTCACAAAGGCCCATCACTCTCAGTCTGAACCTTGATTTGTATTGCAGGTGCTCTTTTCCTCCCATGTTCATCAAAATAAATTTCTCCCACATGCCTAGGTCCTAGAGATAAAGACGTTGTTACAGACAAGCAACGCCTTTGACTCTTCCTCTGTTTTGGTACCCAACCCCTGAGCCAGCACCAGCCAGCCAGCCAGTCTGTGCTGATGAGGACAGCACTGAAAATGTTCTCAAATGTTTTTCTTTTCTGTACCCTTTGTAAAGTCACTCTCTTTCAAGAACAAACTGTATGACGACCTTGTGCTTCTGAGCCTCCGTTTCTTGGTTTTTAAAATGAGACAGAATGAACACCATATTTCTTCCGTCTTATATTCTGTGATTATAAGAAATTGAAACCAATTTAGGGATCAGCACAAAAATCCATGTGGTGGCTCAGGAGGCAACCTAATTTTCCCCATTACATTAAATATTAGGGTGACCAAAATTGTGCTTCATACCCCCATGACATTGCTCATATGGATACTTTTAGATGTTTCGTGTCAAGTTATAACAGTGCCCTTACTCTCAAATGGGGATTTGCCTTATGCCATGTATTGAGTGAAAGAAAATAATTCAGAATAAAATGCTAAAGTTGAAAATAAATGTATCTTCCTTAGTTCTTAAATTTGTCTGAAAACTCCTTAAGAATAGGAAAAACTGGCCCTCCCTGGTGGCGCAGCGGGTTAAAGCACTGTGCTAAGAAGCTTAAGCCACTTCCGCATGAGTTCGATCCCCATCTGCCCGGGAGGAGACCACATGGCGAGGCAGACCTCTCCTGACCCGCCCACTGCTCCCCTCAGCAGTGTACTTCGTCGATCTGCCTGTTCTGCTCCCCACTCTGTTCCTGGTGAATTCTGTCACCCTCCGCATCTCTGGCCTGTACCCCAGTTCTGTATGAATAATGAATCTTTAAAAAAAAAAAAAAAGAGGAAAAGAATAGGAAAAAGTGCCTACACTGAAAATGTCCCATATGCGCAAAAAAAAAAAAAAAAAATCCCATATAAACGTCCCATATGTTTGTTGACTACAATCTGGGTAACAGGAAAAGGTGGATAGGGGCTAGAGGGAGGGGCAGGGGCAGTGATGAAAGACTGGTTCATGCTTAGCCGCAGTAAGGTTAAAAGCGTTATTAAAGAGTAAAGTATTTAGGTCAGGGCTTTCTATTTAAAAAATCTTTAAAACCATAAGTGGATGTAAAAAGCTAAGTGACACAAAATAGGAGATTCCACTAGCAAATTTAGTAGGCAGCGATTTTAAGGGAGAAAGTAGATGGCAAAGTAAGGAGATGTTGGGAAACTTAAAGGGCAAGAGCCAGATAAGGGCTCCCTTCTTTCTCTACAAAGTTCCACTGAAAGCTTTCCAAAGCATCATGAAAAGCCCCATTCACAGCTAAGTCTTCTCTAGGCTTATCAGACAAGCAGAAAGAGAATATTAGTAACCCAGAAATGGCATGTTCAGGTTGTTATCTGGGATACTGGTGGGTAGCCTAAAACAGGGACCTTTTTTCCAGAGGTTTATAATAGTATCTTCATTAGTTGAAGACACTACATAAAATTCTTATATAACAATTATTCCTAGATTTCTTCATAAGTCAAGAAAAAGGTGCTATTATGCCCATTTTGCAGGTAAAAGTGACCTCAAGATTCAACTCACCTACCACAACAGCCTGCCCAGGAAGCAGTGGCTTGGGGATATGAACTTAGAGCTCCTGGGCCAGAACCGTCCAGTCTTTCTCCATCCACTTTTGTATCTGTCTTGAGTGATAGGTGATTCCATAGATATGTCTAAAAACAATGTGTGATTGACACAGTGATGTGCTGTGCATTTTCTAAAGGGCTAGGACCCTTACATATAAGTGGGAGGAGCGCAGATGCTATTCCTGGGGACAGAAAGGGTAACTGGCTATAATACTGGCACAATTAGCTGTTAGAAGTACTGTGTCTTCCTTACCAGATTACAAACCTTCTTCCATTATGGGGGGTTATGTCCGCCAAGCCCATTGTAAATTGAAAATATTATTTACCTCAAAAATGTGTTTAATATACTTATTCTACTGAGCATCATTGCTTAGCTTAGCCTAACCTAAATGTGCTCAGGACACTTAGAATAGCTTCCAGTTGGGCAAGATCATCTAAGAAAAAACCTATTTGAAAAATGTTGAATATCTCAGACACAGATGGGGATTTTGCACATGTGATGGGCTATGAAAACAGAAACACAACACCCAAAAAACACTGAAAACACAATTCACTGTAGACCAAAGCTTTTCAAGCAAAAGCTACCCACCAATCCCTTTTAAATATGTGACTAAAAACTAGCTATACTTTTATATTTCAAGTATTCTGTTGGAACTTCATTTTCAACTGCTATCTTATATCTATCTAAGCTTTAAAGCCAAGGCAATGAGTAGCTTTCAAACTCTTTTGGCAGAAACACACCAAAAATTGTACAAAATAATTTTTATCATAAACCAGTAGCATACTCACACACAAAAGTAGTACAAAAGTTTTTTGAAACTTTACTTATTCTTATTCCAAGTGATATATTCTAATATGATCTAGTCCATTCTGTTTCATGTGCTAGTCACAAATTCCAAAATTATTTCATAAAACCCTTACAGGTCAGAACTTGCAGTTTGAAAAGCATGCTAAAATTATAAGTTCCAGTTATTCTAGTCAGCAGTCTGGTCTCTAAATTTTTTAGAGGCTTATTAGCATGCATCATCAAAAAGCAGTATTTGTTGAAGGAAACTCACTCCCCATATAAAGCATTGTCTTGAGGAACCATAACTCACCCGATGAATAATCAGCTTTCACAGAAGTGAGTGACCCATCAAGAGAAAATAACATAAGATCAAAAAAGATCTGGAAGAGGAGGACCGTGATCACCAAATGCAATGTGTGGTCCCTCTGGGAAACCTACTGAGTGAGGTCAGGGAACAAGCAGTCAAAGAAATAATAATGAGAAAAATTCAAGCTTACAACTTCTATCTCCAGCCTTCACAAGTTGTACATATACTTCCCCAAACTAGAAAACAGTAGTATTCAGGATTACTCCACTAATCATGTGGCCTTGAGTATCTCAGTAGACATCATTTAAGTCATTTAAAAGGATAACTGCAAATTAAATTAGTTCATCCTAATTATGCAAAAATGTTAAATTCAAATAAGCAAGGTAATTCACTTCTAAATTAAAATTTTTTTCAATCACTAGGCATCTCAAATCAAAGCAAATGGGTAATGTTACCAATTATATCAATTTGACTCTTAAATTTAAATACATAAACATTTGATGAACTGAATTAAAATTCTTATTTGATATGCACTTAACTTATTAACATTTCCACTAGGGTAGGGAACTACATCCCAGACTTGAAACAGGGTCATGTCCTTGAAAATCGAAGAAGGTTGCCACAAAAGTACCTTTGTGAGAACTTAGCAACAGAAGGAGTCCCCAAAATCTATTAAGCAGTTTATCCCACAGGAAAAGTAAGGTAGAGCATACTCCTCGAGGCAGCACTATGGAAGCTTCTGAAATATTTATCAAGGGAAATATTTGGTAAATAATAAAAATATTCAATGTTGTTAGATATATGGTAATGTGTCAAGCTTCAGCGTGATTGTACATGTGAGCTTGGGACTTTCATAGGAAGAAATAAATTGGAAAGTTGTTAACTATGTTTTTCCACATGACCAAGTACTTTCAAATACATTATGGCATGGCAAACAAAGAGCCAAAGATGTTCAGTGGCTTGCCCCATGTCACACAGTGGTAAACAGCAGGATTTGAACTTGGTCTTCTAATTACACATTAATATTCGTGTCACATCTTTGTCATTTTATCTTGAACGAGTACTCAAACAGGATAGCACTTAAAGTATTTGCTTAACTTACTCCCTAAGAGTTATGATCAAGGTCAATTCAGATTTCAATTTCAAGCTTAACGAGTAATAAAATGTTCTTCTAAAAAATATGAAAAATATCAGGAATTCTGGTGGCAGTATAGATCTGTCAGACATTTAACTAAGTATCTTCTGTGTCTTATACAAGGATAAAAGTTATCTATTACTATATAACAAAACACACCACAGTGCTGTAGCTTAGAACAGTAATTTATTTTTACTGGCTGGACAGTTCTTACTTGGAAGAACTGGGAAGTGCAGTCAGATGTCAGCTGGGGCTGTAATCTTCTGAAGGCTGGGTCAGGCTGGACCTCAGGATGCTGCTGTTGGAAGCTGCCAACTGGAGGGTCTACGCGTGGTTTCTTCACATGACGTGGGCTTCTTTCAAAGTGGCAGTTGTGTTTCAAAAGGATGATAACATTGCAAAAAGTTATGCTCCCTCCAACTCACACTCCTTAAAATCCAGCCTCAGAAGTCATAGAAAGTCATTTCCACAGCATCTTATTGATTGACTCCATCACTAAGGCCTAGGAGTAAGGAACTAGACCCTACCCTGCCATTTAGCTTGAGAAAGAACATGACCTAGAGGGAGTGAAGGAGACTACTCATCCTCGCTTAGTATTTTGCCTTCCATCCTGGCATCTCCACTCTACCCACTGAGTTAGGAAGGGAGATATGTGATAAAATTCCAGTAATGTAAGCTATTTTAGCCATGTCCTCTCTCATTCCCTTGCCTCTATCTTTATCTGGAAATAGCATTTCCTGAATGAATGTCTCTCTCTTTCCCTTCTCTATTTTACTCTTTATTTTCCCATACCATTTTTCTTGTTTTCTTTACTCTTTGCTAACTGGAAATGAAATATTTTTCCAAAAATCAGAATTTAAAGAATTCTATCCTAATTATTTAATTATTTATTATCCTAATTATATCCTAATTACTTAATAAGAATTTAGTAAGTGCTTAGATGCAAATCTGTTAGTAAAAGTATGGTTAATATCTTTCCATATTTCTACTTTATTGATTTATTAATTAATATCCTTTAAGGGTGGTAATAAGAAAAAATTTTAATGCAGATAGAGAAAATAAGAAAGAACAAATAAATTATCAAGAGAAGAAGGAAAATATGCATCAGGAAAGCAAACTAGCATTTAAGCCAGAGTTTCTAAAAAGATAAAGTTTAATTTTCCTCTAATAATGCTACATCACCCCTTCATTTCCAACTCATTGCCAGCCTAGTCTAACCTTCTTTCCTAATGTCTGAATTTCTGCTATATCATCTTACCTAAGCCTAAAATCTTTAGTCCCTTTGAAACCATCAGAAATACTGTTCTTTTAGTGCTCCCAATTTATAGGAAAAAAAAATCACTAAATGACTTAAGGATAAAGTCATTTATAATAATAATAATAATAATAATAATAAGCTTTTCAAGGATTTTCACAGTCTAATGTAACCTCTCGACACTATTGTTTCTCAAGATACCCCTACATGCTGCTGTTGAGTAAGCCAGAGAAACTCTACTCATAGCATTCAAATACAAAAAAAGTAAGTCTAAATCCCACTATTTGATAACACTGTATGAAATACATGATATCTGAATCAGTGAAAATAATTAATAAACAAAAGCATTATGTTTTATAATACAGTAAGGCAACATTATAAGTTTTAGAATGATGACAATTAAAGTCCAAATCACTTCGTGTGACTACAGTCCTTTTTTTGTCTTCTGTCATCTACCCTTTACTTGCACTGATCCTATCACCAGTGCTTTCCATGTCTTCCTCTGACTTCCAAAATGCTCTACTTCTAAAATCCTATCTTACCAAGACCCAGAAGAAACTGAAATTAACTGATTAAGTTGGAAGAAGTGTGGTTAGCAAAATTACTGTGGGCCCCAAGTGAATTTTTTTAAAGATTTATTTATTTATGCATACAGAACTGGGGTATGAGCCAGAGGTACAGGGGTGATGAGAGGCTTCACAAGAGACAGAATTGGGAGCAGAACAGGCAGACGGAAGAAGTACACTATAGGAGAGGTCTGCTGCACCATGTGTGTCACCTCCGGGGCCGGAAGCGAACTGGCACTGAAGTGGCTGTGGCCAACTTGCAGTGCTGCATCCTAACACATGGCACCACCTGGGAAGGCTCCCAAGTGAATTTTTAGCACTACAGTGGTTTGAGCTGATTCTTTGTTGGTATCAAATCACCCAAGTTTTTTTTGTTGTTGTTAAAGATTTATTTATTTGTGCATACAGAACTGGGGTACAGGCCAGAGGCTCAGGGGCAGTGAGAGGCTTCACCAGAGACAGAGTGGGGAACAGAACAGGCAGATCACCGAAGTACATTGCTGAGGGGAGCAGCGGGTGGGTCAGGAGAGGTCTGCCATACCATGTGGTCACCTCCGGGGCAGGCGGGAATTGAACTCATGCAGAATCGGCTTTAGATTCTCAGTGCTGTGCTTTAATCCGCTGCGCCACCAGAGAGGGCCTCACCCAAGTTTTTACTGCCTAGAATTGTAAGTAGTTTGGTGGATGATTTCACCCATTTGTTCGGTAATTCAGCCAGCATCCAGTCATTTGTACAACTTTGATTTATAGAAATTATAAGCAATAAATAATATAAATAGCTTAAAACACTGTTGCTAATATTATAACTCTTTGGGAGACTGATATAATAAATGGGATTTTTAAAAAATAGGCTATTCATAGATAATGATGGGTATAGTCCATGATCAAACAGATTTTGTAGTGAGAGAAGTTTATTGTCATGTATAATTAAACCTGCAGATACCGCTTTGAAAGTATAGACTATCGTGGGCAGTGGAAGAGGCTTTTGAGCAAAGTATAAATTAGGAATAATTACAGTAAGATCATGGAATGTCAATATCCATTTCATCATGATGAGTTCAGTATTCTTCATCAAGTTGAAGAAAAGCTGTAGTTTAAGACTAAAGGTGGCTATGGGAAGGATGCTTATCAAGCATTAAGGACAGAATGATGGGGGTCAGCAAACATAGAAGTGGGTGAGAGTAAATGTGTTGATCACCAATAGAAATTTAATGCTTCAAAATGGCTTATTAAAGAAAGTTCTCTTTCTTTTCCAGTGTTGAATGTACATCCAATTGTTTTCTGATCATCTATTTTGATTTCAAAACTGGATAACTAAAATTTATTTAGGGGAGTTTGTAAAGGTGGTAAAATAAGGAAGAGTAAGTAACCTGCTAGAAGAGTGGAAGCTTCTTGGACAATTACAAAGTTGTATAACTTGACATGACTGGTAGCTCTAGAAATGTTCATTTCATTCTATTCATTTACGTTTTATGCAGTTTGTTGTGACGTTATATAGAAAATCCACTGAGAGGAACAAAGTGTTCAGCTTCTATAGCTTGTTTTTGTTACTGCCAGTGTTTTGCTCACATTCCCTTTCACCCAAATGAAGTTGGTTTTGCATTATGAGATAACATCTTATTTTCCAGAAGTAGTGAACCTGGTGTGGTCCTCCTAAATAGTTCAAAGCAGCCTTTTCTGAATGGATATGAGAAGATGCCTTTATTAAACCATTGAATCCTTATACTTTGTATTATTTATAGTACCTGAGACAGTTCTTTACTAGTATGCATTCATTTGTGCCTTTGACAAATATTTACTGACTTACTTATCAACTAATCCCCACTAACATGGTTAAGTGGCATTTGGTAAGTGCTATATTTTACAGTTTTGCCTAGCAGATATCACTGATTCTCACTCCCATTTAAGTCTTACAAAAGGATGCTAGAAAAGGATAGGCCAGTTAAAGGACAGAAACTTAATGAAAATTAAAAGGCAGGTAGCAGTTTTCAAAACAGAGGAAAAGGGAGGCAGAGATTGTACAGCCTGCAGGGCTCACTGTGTGCAGTTTAAGTTCAGCCAGATATTCATCCTGTTTCCTTGCTTGAATTTTCTTGACCCTTCTTCTCACCCGGAGGAATCAAACTCAGCAAAGACACCACTGAGTCAGGTCAAGGCCAGAGAAGGGTTCTGGTACCAAAACTTGACCAAGTATTGTCAGAACTAAGCAGCCTGCCAGCAACAGAAAGAACCAGAAGATAAGCACAACCCCCTTTTGAAAGATTATAGATAAACAGGAGAAAAGCCAGATTTTACTGATCAAGTTCAAAGGGGTGAGCACAGAGTCAGAAGTTTGCAAGAAAAAAGGAGTCAAGAAAGACTAGGACTACGTAAAAATAAAATAGACATTTGAACAAAACCAAGACAACATGAAATAAAGAGCCAAAACAATAATTGAGAACCATTCCTTGGGGGTTGATAATGGATATTACTGTGGATGAGTTAATTTAATTTAAAAGCACTGGATCTGATAAAGTACATTTCTTCTCGGGACTTTCTCTGCCACTTTATCTACCATGCAAGACATTAAAAACTATTACCAAAATCTGGAGGACATGTAAACATTCCACCTGATGAAGAAATTTAACCCAGAACAACTGGGCCACAAAGATAACCACATCCTGAGGACAGTTCTCCCTCAGTTCTTTGAGTATTTTGGGGAACAAGACATTTGAACATTTTAGAGGCCAGACTTCAGGTACCAGAGTCTGAGTCACTGGGAGACAGAAGTGCCTTACCAGCAGAAGTATTAACTGAGTACTTACTACACCCAATGCAGTTTGCTTACTCAAAGTACTTTAAATAACCACCCCATATTATATTTAACATGTACAACTTTAAATGTTAAAAAGCTTTTAAATAATTAAAAAATTACTCCATATGACTAAAATCACTTAGATGTTTTTGAGGATCTAGATCCACCCCCCCCCAATTTAAAACTTAACTCTCCCTTTCAATTTCTAATCAAACCTCAGAAACCAAAATATAGGGCTTTTAGCTCCTTACAGTTCATCTTGACTGTCTACTGATGGAAAAGTGACTTACTAAACCAATAGAGCGCAAAATGTTCAATAGAAGTTTCAAAGTGTTTTTATTTTAGTGTCTCCCTTTTCTGCTCTTTAGATAAGAAGCAACAATAACTTAAACCTTTCTGCTGCATGGCCTACACTCCACAGGCCCTCTGTGTAACTGGGCCAGGGCTTAACAAAAGAACTGGGTATGTGGGTATGTGTGTGCGGGTGTGTGCCTACGTGTACTCACACCGTGCATTGTGAATCACAATGTGGAGACCAAAGAGAATGTCCAGAGACATGCACACTTATCAAAGAGATGGTTAGACCCACAAAACATTCTTTTTTGTAGTGTGCAGGTTCTATTTTGGGGACAGATTTGGGATAAAGGAAGAGGAGAAGTTGGGGGTGGGGGGAATCCCTATTTTTAGTTGTACAGGGAAGCTCAGGTACAAAAACAACAGAAATCTCTCCAAGCATTGAGATATTTCATTCTAGAAAGGAAAATATGCAACGCTTATTCCGCACTCCCTCCCTCCTCACTTCCTTGGTGCCCTTCCAAGGAAGGGCCCCCTTGGTACTGGTTTCTCAGTTCTCCCCCATGGGAAGCTTACCAAGGCCAAGAGGGCCAGATGGGGCTGCTGGCAGAGATGCTGCTGATCCAGCTCTTTCTCACCTACTTACTGTCTGCCAGAGCTTTTGGTGGAGGCAGTGCCTGGTCCTGATGAGGTTCGAATTACCACCCTCTCGCTGGCAGTGTGTGTGCCTGCAAGCATCCACTGCATTCACCAGTTTTCTTCTACCTGCTCAGAACTGTAATATCCCATTATTTTGCTATTCCTATTTTACACTTCATACACCAGCTTTTCTCTCAAGACAGTTATTTGATCACTAACCACTTTGAATATCACGATCATCGGCTCATTTATTTTTTCTATTTTAAAGGATGGTGCTGGAGTGTGCAGGGAGCAGCCGTATCGATTTCCACATTTGGCAAGGCATCCGAGTATGAGCTGCCTATCACAGGGCTGACTTTAATAAAAGGCTATTACTGTGATCATTATTTAGCATTTATATAGCTCCTCACAATTGTTTGCCCATTATTCCTCAGAGCATCCCTGTCAAGGTGATCAGTATTAGCAACCCCCCTTATAATGACAATAAATCCGGGGTCTTGGAGAGGCTTTAAGACTATCGGAGAAAGGACCCAAAGTGAAACGCCACAGGGCTGGGGTGACTTCTGCCCCCCGCATAGTTGGCAAGTTCATTCACTCCATCATTCTGGGAAGTGGATCTTCAGAGAGAGTGAGAGTGGGCTCCTCCTCCAAGCAGCAGCAAAAATATCCAAAAAAAGTTTTCCCTGCTGCCCTGCCTAAAAAAGCATCCCTGCATGTATAGCCTTCATATAAAGTCTTAGTGGTAACTGTTACTTTGTTTATTTATGTTCTTGTTTATTGTCTCTCTTGGCCATTCAAGGTCATTTCCATGACAGCACAGATGTGTCTGGGTTGTTCACGTCTATCCCCATCTTCTTTGTTGAGAGCTTCTGGCATGCAAGTAGGTACTCAACAATGCTAGTTGCGTGAATGACAAACTATAGAGCCCTGTAAATGCCACTAAGCACACATCACTTTGCTATGCTTTTTCATCTCTTTTTCATCTATCTGCATAGAGTCTCACATGCAGTCAACTGTTCTTAATTATGCTGGGGCTAATGATCTGGTTCATGGTGACCCAGGTCGTTGGGTTCCTTCCCTCTGGATATGCCTCCTGATTTCTCTGTCATTTCTCGCCTTTGGTTGAGAGGGGTCAAGAAGAGAGGAAAGCAATGAAAGCCCTATTAAGCAATTTTACCAGCTCTGGTAGCTTTGCAAAGGTACAAAGTTGAAATTGTTGATCTCAAGATTTCTTTTTTTACCTTATTTGTGGAACTAAAATATCTATCTGCTTTATATATGCAATACTGTGAAAGTGCTTTGAAGAAGTTAAAAGCACTATATAAATGTAAGATATAATTATGTATGCATGTAGTTCCATTAACCTTGGTAATTGAGAGTTGGTTATACATTTAAGGTTTAATTAGTTTTGATAGAACAGTAGTTCACACTTTTCTAATGGTAGGGACGGACAAGGGCTTAGAAAACGTGCCTTTGGTTCATTTTCTTTTCAACCATCAAATCAAGATAAAGCTTGAAATCCCTTCAAAGCTTGAAAGGTTGGCAGTAATGCTGATTTCTCATTAACAAGGAAGAATAGGCAAATGGTACTAAATGTTTGAATGTTCTTGCTTTAAATTTCAGATGAAGAGAATACAATTTCCTATGGAAAAAAATATTAGGCTGATTTTGGAAGAAAGACTCCCTGTATAGTTTAAAAACAGTTTTCTAGTTTAAGATTATTTTTCATATATTATGTATGTCCTCATGTGCAGCGAGAAAGTGTTTTGCCTTTTTGTTTTAAGCATAAAGGCTCAATGTAAAACAGTAGTCCCCTATTATCAGAAATTTGCTTTGTGTAGTTTTAGTTACCCCTGGTCAACCATAGTTCCAAAATATTACTTACAGTAAGATATTTTGAGAGAGACCACACTCACAGTAGATATTTATACATGTTACATTTTATTGATAGCTTTTGTTCTTAATCTTACTGTGCCTAATTTCTAAATTAAACTTTCTCAGAGGTGTGTATATTTAGGGGAAAACTTAGTGTATAGAGTTGTTTACTATCTGTCACTTCAGGCAGCCACTGGGGATCTTGGAACACATGCCCGCAGATAAAGGTGGTGCAGTGTCCCTTATATTTGATGACATGTGTTTTGCATTCCATCCTCATTACAACTCTGCCCACAGATTTTTCTGTCACCACATTATAGATTAAGATGTGGGAGCAAAGCCATCAGGTACTTTATCCAAGACCTTAAAAGAGGTCACCAAGAAGAGTAGTCTGACTGAGGTTTCCTGACTCTAGCTTAATAATCTCCACAAAAACATTAGTTTTATTTTATTTTTATCTTTTTATTTTATTTATGTATTTATTGGTGTATCCCCATCAGGTATGCCACAAAAGAAAAAATTTAAAAACCACATACAAAAGGAAGACTAATTCCTCACATCACCAAGCTTCAAAATTTCGGCAAATCTTTTACTTTATGATGACCATACTTAATGGATACTATACTTCAGGCCCTGTGATTTGCCCTGGAGGACACAAACAAAAGACATATCAGACTTCCCTGGATTTTACTACTTGCCGGGATGGAAGATACACACACAAATATTGCTGTAACTCAGGGGCGTAGGCAAGCATACATTAAGAGAGATGCAAAACTCTCTGGGAGCAGAAGAAAGAGCACTATCAGAAAACAGGCCATGAAAAAATCACCTTTCAAGCCAAGGTAAACTTGGCATAAAGTCAAGAATTAGCTGATGATATACAATAAGTCCTCACTAATGTCTTCAATGGATTCTTGGCAAATGTGAATTTAAGTGAAATGCATATAAGGAAAACAGGCCCTCCAAAAACATGATATCTTGGAGATGGAATTTTTTGCATCAACATTATAAGGAAGATAGTGTTTGAGTAGGTTGTTCTATTAAGAAGCATGAAGAGGGGGATGGGGTGCCTATTAAATTTTATCTACTGAAAATTTTATCTACTCAGGTTTTATCTACCATAGCAAGAAGTTCATATATTATTTTAAAATTTCTTTTAAATTTTAAAATATTTAAAATATTTTCATATTAGTTACATGAATAAAGGTAAACACTAGAAGAACTAAAAGAGAAATGGTTGAAGTAGTTTCCCTTGGGGAATGAAACTGGGGGAAAGGAAGGACTGGGGTTGCAGGGTGGGGAAGAGCCTGTGGTATTTCTGTATAAACCCTTTAGTCTTGTGTGATTTTAAAGTTGCAAGTATGAATTACTTAGAGAAATGTTAATGGTCATTAAGGAATACGTTTTCTAAGGAGAGAAAGCATGAGCAGCAGAGGGAAAAAAAACATTAATAGAGAAGACAGGAAAGCAAATAATCCATTTATGTTGTGGAATATTCTACGCCTAGCGAGGTAAGGAAATAGAGGACTCACCCTCTGCTGAAGACCTAGAGTCCAAGGGCATATACAAATTCATAGTTACATTGTGTCGGCAAAAGAAACTTAAAAGTGTGTTGATCAGAGATGACACTTTCTGAGTTGACTTTAGACATATTAATGGTCCTCACCTTTGAATGTGTAAGAGTCACTTACTGATAAAATTGGTGAGTCTTCTTCTTGAGTAGATCCAGGGTGAGATCCAAGCATGTGCACTTTTTAAATAAAGTTCCATTGCCCTATCATTGGTTTATAATACTATAAAATTTTCAGGAGACAACTTCACACTCCAAGATGTATGTATATCTTACTGTATCCACTACGGAAAGTTCTAGTGCTACTCACTCCTTTATTGAATTTTTTTTAATTGAGGTAACATTGGTTTAGAGCAATGATACACGATTGAGGGAAATATACTGTTTATAGTAGGAGTTGGACCAATCTATATTCCTACCAACATTATAAGAGAGTTCTTTTTCTCTACATTCTACCAATATTTCTTGTTTCTGGGTTTTGTTTTGTTTTGTATATTGACCAGTTTCACTAGACTGGCATGCTAGTTCATTGTGCTTTTAATATACATTTCCCTGAAATGTTATTTTGAACATGGTTTCATGTGCATGTTTGTCACTTCTTTGGAGAACTGTCTTTTGCCCATTTTTTGTAGGGTTCCGGTGATTTTTCTGGTTGTTGTTAAGTTTTATGAGTGCTTTGTAGATTTTTGATATTAGTGTTCTATTGGATGTATGATGTGCGAGTATTTCCCCACATTCACTAAGGTGTCTTGTTTTCATGATAGCTTTCTCGTTGTATAGAAGAATGTGAATTCGAAGTATTCCCACTTGTTTATTTTTGCTTTTATTTTCCTTCCTCTTAGAATCGAGTCCCCAAAGACATCCCTGAAGCCATTGTTTTGCCTCTGTTTTATTCTTACGTCTTTTCTGAATTCCTGTCTTACATCCAAGGCTTTAATTTATGTTGCATTAACTTTTGCATATACTGTGAAAAAGTGATCTAGTTCCATTTTTTCTGCTTGTGTCTGATCAGTTTTCACAATACCATTTGTTAAAGAGACTTTGCTTTCTCTATAATATAATTCTTGGCTCCTTTGTCATAAATTAACTGTCCATAGAAATATCAGTTTATTTCTGGGCTCTCAATTCTGTTCCATTGGCTCTGTGCCTGTTTTTATTTCAATACCATGCTGTTTTCATTACTGTGGCCTTGTAATAGAATTTGAAGTCTGGGAGCATGATACATTTACCCCTTCTTTTTTTTAATTAAAGTTGCTTTAGTAGCTACTGAGGGCCTTTCATGATTTCATATAAACTTCAATAATATTTGTTCTATTTCTTTGAAAAACTCCATTGGAATTTTAATAAGAATTGCATGAAATCTATAAATTACATTGATAGATATTGACTATGTTCATTTTTTCCAATCTATGAGCATTGACTATTTTTTCATTTCCTTGTATTTTCTTCTACTTATTTAACAATGTCTTATTGCTTCATAAAATAGATGGTTCCCCTACTTCATTAGGTTCATTCCTGGATAATTAGTGTTTTTTTTTAAAGATTTATTTATTTATTCATATGGAACTGGGGTACAGGCCAGAGATGCGGAGGGTGAGAGGATTCACCAGAGACAGAGCGGGGAGCAGAACAGGCAGATGGAGGAAGTACACTGCTGAGGGGAGCAGCGGGCGGGTCAGGAGAGGTCTGCCACGCCATGTGGAGCTCCTCCCAGGCAGGCGGGGATCGAACTCATGAGGAGTTGGCTTAAGCTTCTTAGTGCAGTGCTTTAACCCGCTGCGCCAGCAGGGAGGGCCGATAATTAGTGTTTTTAAAAGTTACCATAAATGGGATTTTTTTCTTCTTGATTTCTTTCTGTTTTGTTATATATACATAGTAACACAACATTTGTATAATGATTTTGTAGTCTATTATGTACTGTTGATATATTGATTCATTGTTTCTAATATATGTTTAGTGGAGTCCTCAGGATTTTATATACATATATATATATATATATATATATATATAGTACATATATATATATATAAAATCATGTCATCTATGAATATTACTTTTCTAGTTTGATTGCTTTTGTATCTTTCTTTGCCTAATTGCTCTAGCTAGGAATTCCAGTGCTATGTTGAGAAGTAGTGGTGATAATAGGGGGGGGGAAAGCTTTTGATTTCTCACCATTGAGTATAATGGGTTCATCATATATGACTTTTATTACATTGAGGTGCATTACCTAGTCACCAACCATGGAAACCAGTGGCAGAGCCTGTACTCCACTGACTGTGGTTCTTGCAGAACCAAAGAGACACTTGTCCACAGACTGTCCTGTAGACAGGTCCATATCAGGAAACAAGAAGGAGCTCAAAAATATAATCTAATCATATACCTTAAATAAGTAGAAAAAGAAGAACAAATGAAATCAAAGGCAGTAGAATGAAAGAAATAATTTTAAAATGAGACTATAAATGAAATATAAACCAAAAAGAGAATTCAAAAGGTCAATGAAACTACAAGTGGTTCTTTGTGAAAAATACCAAAATAGACAAATCTCTACATAGAATCACTAAGAAAAAAGGGCAAAAAAGCTATTAAGTAGAATAAAAAATGAAAGAGAAGTTATTACAGACACACCTCAGAAAATCACAAACTCATAAGCGTTTACTGGAATCTTTATGCCAAAAGTGGGATAAAATGAACAAATTCTGAGAAGCATTCATCCTTCTAATACTGAATAAGGAAGACATAAAACATCTAAACACACCAATTACAATCCAAGGAATTGAAACTTTAATCAAAAATTTCCAAAACACTCATAAGCCTAGGACCAATTAATGTTACTAATGAATTCTACCAAACCTTCAAAGAAGAGACAAAGAGGAAGTAATACCTAAATTTCTCTAATACCTAACTCTTCCCAAAATCTGATGAATGAATATGGCATGATCCCAATCACATTTTATAAGGCAAACATTACTCTTTTCCCAAAAACAGACAATGCCATCACAAAAAAAAAAAAAAAAAAAGAGTACAGGCCAATATCCCATATGAACACAGATGCAGAAATCCTCAGCAAAACCTTAGCAATTCAGGTTGAATTAATACATTAAAAGGATCATACATATGACCAAGCAATTTATTCTATAATTTACTCCTTGGATGCAAGAATGATTTAATATACACAATTAATGTAATTGTGTTAATATTCCTTTATACTAGTAAAAGAAAGGAAAAGTCAGATGATTTTATCAGTCAAAGCAGGGGAGGCATTTGACAAGTTTCACCACCCTTTTGTGATGAGAATTTGCAGTTCTAACAAGTTTGGAGACAGCGCTTATGACACTGGCCTAATGACCAGAGTCTTAGAACCAGCAGCAAAGAATTACTGCTACCAGTAGAAGCCAAGGCTACAGTAATGGGAAAATGGAGATCAAGCCCTGTTCCAACATGATACTTCGAAGAAGGAGCCCTACCTAGGGAGATGATGATGGAAAGAGAACAGAACTTGAAAAGACAGGAGACTACTAGGCCATATTCTGTGTCATTTCAGATCACAAATTATTAGGAAAGCTCTAGGGCCTATACCAGATACACAAGAATTATTTAAAAATCATTTAAAACATGTAATCCATCCCCTCTAGGATCTAAGGTGTTTTATTTTACTTTCCCATCCTCTAACATCAATAACCAGTAATTTATGCTTCAGAAGCCTCTTCCAGGGAGAACTTCCATATCCACAGCTACTCAACAAGTACTTGTTGATCGCTTTATGTAAAATCATACTAAAGAGTGATTTCCTTATTATTTCATTTCAGAACATTTTATGGCTAAATTGTGTTCAAAATAAATTTGGGGTGTATCCCCAAAGAAAATATAGATAAGTTCTTTATCCAACCAATATTCATTGAGTACCTGCTGTATGACAAACCTGTGGATGTGCCTGAATACAAAAATGAATAAAACATGAGCCCCAGTTAGCAAAGTTCAAAATCTAAAAGTCTTTTTCCTATACTCTGAAATCTTCCTGAAGATTCTGTTTTGTTTGAGATAAAAATTCTTAAGCAGGGACAACAGAAGATAGTTTTTGCAACTGACCACCTCTGTCTAATTAGTCAACTGTAGAGAATGAATCTGTGGTATTTCATCAAGCTTGAACACAGTTCACTGACACATAACAGAGTCTGGGAAGCACCCAGCACCATCTACTCCCCAGGTTTTAAGTACAGTGAGCATTTTATCACTCACACCTTTCAATACCCAAAGAGAGTGCCACTTGGGGTTTTTAAATATCATTTCCTTTACTACCTCCCAAAATAACAGGGTCACTTCAGGACCAGTGAGTAGTTGGCACTGTGACATGTTTCCCAGAAGTACTAATAGTTCTGGAGAGGAGCAAGTATTTTCACAGCTGCAGAACTTGGTGTTGAACTTTCTACTGTCAGTGAGAATCATGTACTAGTGAAAATATAGAAGTGGAACTGACTGTCAAAGGGATAAGGTGATGGGAAGTGGTGTTTATCAAGTCAGAGAGCAACCGAAAATGATTTCTGCAGCTGGAACAAAACAAAGACAAGGGTTGAAGGTCAACTTCCTCTTTTATTCTGGAAAATCAGCATGCCTCAGGGACCTTTCTCAAATGTTTCAGGTCTGCTGACTATTTCAACTCTATATAAGATCTTACATGTTGAACAGACTTATACTGCCTGGTCACTGGAGGGAATGACACAAGGAACAATGTTCATTTTCACTTAAATTGGTGGTCATCATAGTGCCCAGATCTCTCTGCCCCTACCCTAGCCACCACCATCTCCAAACAGTATAAATTTTATTCACTGGATGCCACTCACATACACCCATATCGTTCTACTTTGGCCAACACCAGTATTGCCCATACTGATGTCATCTCTCCATTAAATTACTGCAGTCCCCTTCTGACTAGTCTTTCACATTCAGTTTAACCCCTTCCAAGCCATTCACCATAGTAATTCATTCATTCAATGTACTAATTTACAGTAATTAATCCACAATATTTTGAAACTAAATACTACTACTAAAATCAGAATACCGAACACATAAAATATTTTTTTTTTTCCTCTGGCCCGTCATTGCTCCAGAGACTGAACTAATTGACTTGGCCCTGAGAGCTCTGCAAAATCTTGTCTCCAAACCTTTTCACTCTTCCTGTTACATCGAGTTTACCACATGAAGCTTGTTTGCACAGGGAATATCTTAGCTCAACCACTTAAAGGTTTTAGCAACCACTCTCTTAAGGGTCAGGGTGTTAACTTTTTTTTTGGAATTGATCTTTGAAAATGAAAAAAAAATTCTTTCAAATATGTTGACTTCCTCACTAGACAAAGATCAAAGAAGTACTTATCTGGATTTTAGCTGCTTCTATGTCACTTTGTTCAGGATAAGGTTTCCCTACATGAAAGTTAGGATGAGCTGGTTAAAATGAGCACATTGTAAAGCACTTGTCCTTCCTCGCCTAGGTCTTACCTGAACAGAAATTTAAGATGATAAATGATGGCTAAGACAAAGGTTTAAGTTCCCTAGGAAGAAAGATTGAAATAGAGAGAGTTTTGTTCAGAAAAGAGAAGGTGAAATGGAATGTGCTACCCACCAGTACAGACAGAAAGAGCCTTGCTGTGTATGCCACCATAGTCAGTTTACTTGCCTGGCATAGAAAGCTTAATGGTTAGACAAGGCAAAGGCTGCTGAGAAAGATTGAATCGGAGAAATGGTTCCATATGGAAATAACAAATAATGTTATTTTCAAAATAGGACTCTAGATGAAGAAGTTCCCTCCACCTGGGTTTCTTGTGGAGACAAGTATGATTTCACTGGATTTGTGTCTATGGAAAGATGATTGGTAGGAATACCTTAGCTCTGTGATAGGAAATGGAATTGAATTACCCATCACTTAAAAGACATAAATTGATGCTATGGGTGGGATCCATGTAAAAAAGGGGAGGCAGTAGAGAAGTAGAGGAGGAGGGAGAGGAATTATCATTAAAGAACTTTGAAGAAGTACACGAAAACATGGAGTAGACTATAAAATGTGGGACTAAGCTGTGGAGTCCCAACTGCTGGGGTGTAAGTCTAGGCTTCATTGTCCACAAGTTCTAATCCCTAACCCTCAAATGTTCATATCTTTAAGAAAATTGGGGTTATAATCACATCTGCCTCAGAAGATTGTTTTAAGGATTAAAGAAATGAATCCTAGTTAGCATCATAGCACACAGTAAATGATCAGTGAACACGGGTACTGCTGCTGCTGCTGGTGAAGATGACCTACCACCTTATAGCATTAACTTGAAATGCTAGCTGTGTTGAGCAATATTGGAATCAACCAGAAATAACAAGAAATAATGCTATATCGACTCTCTTCTGGAGGAAATCATCGCTTAGCAGTGAGTTTTATATCATCTGTGCAAAAACTCAAAGTAACATGTCATCTTCCAAAATATGTCCATTCTAGGTTTGTTCTATGAAATAATTTTCTTCTTTCCCTCTTTTTTGCTTTAATTCTCTATCCGTTTCCCTTTGCCTACTTTTCAACTTTGTGCCCTTTGTTCTCCAGATCTTTCAAGACCTCTGCTTCTCTGCCCATGTAAGGAACCTGTCGAGACAGACTAAGCAGATCTGTTTCCTCTATGCTTTAAACTCTGAGGACCAAGAGGGAAAAATGTTTCCTTTGGATGGGTACCAAGTACCTTAGGAGAGTGGGGGAGAGTTTTTAATGACACAGTAAGAAAGAAAATATTTATGTTTCATTTTAATTGAACTTTTCTTAAGCTCACTACATTTTAGTAGGTGAAAAAATATCAACATATGAGAACACTAGGAACTAAGTACACAGTTCTGGTTACATGCACAGAAGTGGAAAAAGCCATTGGAGCAAAAGGGGCGTGTAGTAGTGGCACTTTATAGGAACAGTTATCCTCCCAAGTATCTGTGCTTAGTAGCACGCCTTTATCATTTCATCCCCATAACTAGTGTAAATTCTGTATGATCAGCTCATAAAGTGGCAAGACAATGAACAAGTTTATTGCTTTAAATATACTTCTATCTGCTGGGTCCACTGCAGTACCTTGAAGGGCAAGTGTTAGAGTGTCACAACCCAATTAAACCTGGAAAAGTAAGCGCCGTGAAAAGAAGTGATTCACCTCACTAGGTGACTCTAGAAATAGTATTACTTTTCAAAAGTCTGCAAAATGACACCGCATTTTTACAAAACCTTACATTAGGCTTTTGATTTTATGGCAGAAAACAAGGCCTAGTGTTTGTTCTACAGTAAACATTCTAGAGGCAGTGCGAACCCCAAGCATCAAGAATGACTCCACTAACCTTCCCAGGAACTACTTTAAGGAGGCTAAGGTGGACCCCATTTTTCCAGCTTTTGTTTATTTACATTTATTGTAGTATCACTCAGGTGTTGTTTGGTATGACTTGGTAGGTCATTTTTGGGTCTGGGCACATTGAAAGTGCTGTGCCCTGTATATTAGAGATAATTGCTTCTTTCCTTTATACCATTTTGGCTTGTGGCAGTTTCAAAGGCTCACTCTACATTTAGCTCTTAGGGAAACCCTGTGTCATTACCCTGTTTCCTAAGAATTTAATATGTGCTAGGTACTGTGCTAATCACTTCATACAAGTGATCTTGTCTAAACATCCCAGCAGCTGTGAAGTAGGAATTCGTAAACCTATTGTGCTAGTGGGTGACATCAGCTAATTTACTTGGCTCACACAGTTGATGAGCAGCAGAGTGGAGGCTTTAACATAGGACGGGATGACACTAAACCTGGCACTTACATCACCATGTCGGCACAGTCCCATTACTCCAGTTAGAGGTATCTGACAATCCTGCAGACACTCATTATCTTTAGATTTATGAAGACAACAACAGCTGAGAATGAGAACTATGTGTATGTGTGATATAACTAAATCATATGTATAATAATATACTTGCCTAATAATACTGCTTAATAACATTATTTAATAATAATTGCTTAATAATATCATTGTTCTATGAAATGATTCATAATGGGACTAGCATAGAAACATCCAGCTCCTCCCACTAGAGAATGCTTCTCTTCTTTCTTAAGTTTGTTTTCTCTCAGGTTGCACAGCTCCTACTAATCCATTTCTGTTGTACTGCTGATATTTACACCCAGCTGTGCCTCACTATTACCATCTGTAGAAGCAATACCAGCTCAGAAGGTTGTCATGAATGAGAGAGTGAATGCAACACTTACAGCACTTGGAAAAGTGTTATTTTGAAAATTTGCCTGTGTGCATGATACCATTTCCTTCAATGGGGATCATATTCTTCATGAGTCCTTGATGATGAACTTACTCAAAAATACAGACAGCATCATTATATTGCCAATTAGCCTTTCCTTCTCTCAGCCATTAGTAAATGCTCTGTGGTGTAGGCCAGAGATGCATGGGTAAGAGGATTCACCAGAGACAGAGTGGGGTACAGAACAGGTGGATCTTCTGAAATACACTGCTGAGGGGAGCAAGAGACAAGAGAGGTCAACTGTGTTATGTGGGTCAGCTCCCTGGCTGGGGATCAAGCTCAGGCTGCAGTGACTGGATAGCTTGATAGCTCTGAGACTTTAACCCCTGAGCCACCACGGAAGTTCATTGGTAAATGCTCTTATTCAATTGGCTTATTAACCTCACAGAAAAGGCTCCCTCTCTGTCCCCAGCTCCCTGAATTCCTTGGCATTCCCTGAGTAGAGTGACTACAGAAGATACCCATATCTACATAGCTATGATTTCAAGCTTGATGGTAAATAGAATTACCTTCTTTTTGTGGTCCAAGCTACAAGTGGAGTTTTTGCTTGATGATAAACATGAGACTTGTGTATACCCACTCAAAGAAATCTAGCAACTCAAGAATGCTTCTGTTTAATGTTAATCATTAACAAGTCTTAGAAACCTATATAAAGATACCAATCCCAAATTAGCCTGCCTTCTTCATACACCTTTAAAAGGGATTTTCTCCCTAGTATGAAACATCCTGACTCATAGAGTGCTGGTCTTCAGATCTCATGTCTATTTCAAGCATCCACTAAATCTCAGATTCTTCATATTGAAGAGATCTGAATTCTTTAAAGACCCTAGAAAAGCATCAAGCACAATGCTCTCATTTTACAAATGAGAAAACTGAGGCATGAATAAGTTATTAATGACCTCTGGTAATATTTTTTCCTCTGATATTTTGTCTTAAATGTATTTTTCTTGAATTACAAAGATGTCTTACTCTTCTCCAATTAAAATATTGCTAAATTTTTAAAATACTGCTAAGTCAATATTTAAAAATTTTTAAAACATTGCTAAGTCAAATACAGCCTGTATTTTGTTTCTCTCATGTTTATTTTCTTAGCAAACAGTATACTTTAAAGTAATATTATTAAATCAAAAGGTTGAGTATATAAATAGCAGTAAAACATGGACCACACTGCAAGGATGTCCTATTAATATGCCCTGGAACTTCAATCTCTCACAATCAATCCAGGACACCTATTTTGGTAGCCCCAATAATGCCCTGCCTTCTTTGACATGAACCTTATGAAGCAAAGAGTCGGGGGGGAGGGGCCAATCTACCAAAGAAGTTGAAAACTATTGCGTGACTCCTCAGAATTAAATTTCCAATAACATGAGGTTGAGTGGTGTGCCAACCCAAGCTTGGCAGACAGCAAGGTCTAAGAGGACCTTGACATACATTTTGTCTCTCTCTCCTGAAATGGACCAGCTGATCCTTTATATGTAAATGATGAACAGAGAGCTCTGAGTTTATGGTGTCTGTGTTAGTGACAGTGCAACAAAGATGTGAGTAATGTCAAGGAAGGTCACTCCTGAGTCTACGTTTGTTTCTTCAGAGAAGGACTCGTGTGTGACTCCAGCTGCCTATCACCCACCTGCAGAGACAGAAAATCACAGGCAAATCACAGGCCCTATCAAACATTTCTTGAGCTGATGTATGCAGTAAGACAAGCTATGGGGAAGTTGCCACAGAGTGGTAAAAGTTTATGAATAAAGTGATTAAAAACTCCTTCAAATGCAGCTTTTAAAAATATAAACAAAGCAGTAGGTCAGTAGCAGTTTCCCTGGGAACTGTAGACAATTGTTTTGATGCAAAGGGTGAGGGGCACAATGGCTGCCTGTGAAAATGGGGCAACAGCTCACTTGGTTACAGCTTCGTTATTGCCACTACTCCCTGCCTGGGCAAATGAGACTCAGTTCCTCAATGTGAAATGGGAGGGACCTAGGTCATAGGATTCTTAAGAGCAATAGCGATGTCTGCTCTTAGTTTTCTCAAGAGCTCATGCAACAGCACCAGGCATATAGCACGGAGTCAGGAAACAGGAAGAAGAATTTATACTGGCTTAATACTTGCCCTGTGCCAGGCATTGTTTTAAGAACTTTAAATATAGCATGAATTTAATCCTTCCAGTGGCACTGAGGCAAGCACTCATGTTACCTGCATTTCATATGTGATGAAAATAGTTCCCCACATCTCACAAGGGAAGTTGGGCCTCAAATCCAGACTGTCACTTCATCACAAAGCTCAAGCCCTTCACTAGTAAATGATGACTGCTGTTAGTCCTAAGAAGATCTTGTAAAAACAAGAATTTATAAAAAAACAAACAAAAACCACTATTTTATCTTTCTTTTCTTTTCTCTCTCACTCCACACCATGGAACCCATTCTTCCTCCCTCAGAACATAACCAAGGTCTTTTAGGGGTTAGGGTAGGCTCAGCTTAGGCTGAGCTAAAATGTTCTGCACTGAAGAGAAACTATTTCAGGGTGGTCAGGCTTTGCTCTGGGCACTGAGTCTGATCTTTATGTTAAAACTGATTAATTCGGCCTTCCCTGGTAGCGCAGCGGGTTAAAGCACAGCACTAAGAAGCTAAAACCACTTCCACATGAGTTCGATTCCCGCCTGCCCCGGAGGTGACCACATGGCGTGGCAGACCTCTCCTGACCCGCCCGCTGCTCCCCTCAGCAGTGTACTTGGTCGATCTGCCTGTTCTGCCCGCCCCCTCCCCCACTCTGTCTCTGGTGAAGCCTCTTGCTGCCCCTGCACCTCTGGCCTGTACCCCAGTTCTGTATGCATAAATAAATCTTTAAAAAAAAACTGATTAATTCTCCCATGAAGTTCACTCTGCCTACCTTCTGTGAAGACTGAATAGACTCAGAAAATACTAGGCCATCCAACCAGTAACTTAAATAAGAAAGTCATCAGAACTGGAAGCCAAAATCTCAAATGCCAGACAATTTAGAATAATGAGTCATTCTTTCAACATAGAAATAGTTGTAATCTACTGTTTAGGGGCTTATGGCATCACATGTCTGTGTTAACATTAAAAACACAACCCAGAAGCCTGAGTTCTAGTCCTGACTGTGTGACCCTGAGCAACTTCCTTAAATTCTCTATGTTCTAATTGCCTCATTTACCACATGGGAAAGATAATAGGCCCTACCTCAGAAGTTATTGTGAGAATTAGTTAATAATATGTAAATACTCTGGAACATACACAAAAATGCACATAAATGCTAGTTTTATTATTATTAATGATTTTCTATTCTGTCTCAGTCCAGTGGTACTACCGTCTTGGTAGCAATGTCCTTAAGGTATAACTCTGCTGGTGCTTTATTCCTTTTGAAAATCATTTTCTGTTTTCGTCATCTAACTACTAGCTACCATACAGCCCTACACGTCCCCTCCCCATCGTCTCATCTTTCCTTAAAAGCAAAGGAAATTATATTTAAAAGCCTCATGGAATTACAACATTCAGCAAGCTCATAAAAATCAGGAAATGCAGAAGTTAGAATTCTCTCAACTCATTAATTCCAAATCATGGCTCCGCCATATTTTAGAGGCTTCCCACGGCCTCCTGAAGTGTCAGTGGAGAACTGGAGGTCTTCACTAGCCGCTCCCTCCTTACCAGCTGCCATCTTCTAGAATGCATCCTAAAGCATCAGCTGGCCTCTGGACTTGCCGTTTCAAAAGGATGCTACCCTTGCTCCAAATTCAGCCCTGCTTCATAAAGCAGAGGTCCTCAGACAAGTGAGAGTCCCTGGAGGGTCTGTGCAGATACAGGTTGTTAGGCCTGCCCCAGAGTTTCTAACTAATAACCCGGATGGGTCTGAGCCTTTGTATTGTAACCAGGGTGTGGGCTATGCTGCTGCCCATGGTCAGGCTGTGCTAAGAACTGCTGCCGAGGTGCATCTCTCCACTTCAAATCCACTTCCTGCTCCTCAAGTCCCAGAGACCCCTCCGCCCAAAAAGGGAATCAAAAATTCTGCCCATGTGTGTATCCGCCTCCTCACTTTTTTAAGAAATAAAAAGCAAATTCTGTTCAAACCCCACAGGCTCTACAGCTCAAGACTCACTTCATTTTGGCCTCACCACTCACTCCACCCACCCACCCTTTATCCTTCCAGTCTCTGCCTGTCTTTGCACAGATGCTCAGGATTGTTGATCTGTTTGCATATCTCCAGCCCTGTTTGTTTACATGTACACATTTGTGTTTCACCTTCTCCCCCATTAAACTATAAAGTCCTTGAATGTCTTTCTCTCTAAGGCTCCATAGCACCTGATGCTGAACACACAGTGGGTGTTTAATAACACAGTTGACTGATAAATGTTGACTGTTTTATCATACCTGGTAAGTAAAGTGAAGAAACAAATATCGCCATGAGAACTTTAAACTTTGCATTAGAGACCAAAGTGTGTTTATTTTTGCAGGTTTAATGTAGCCAAAAGATGACTTTCCACTCACATATAAATATGTGATATGTTGCCAATGAGCATTTTAAATGCTTTGATGCCATTCTCAGAAATACCATCTGTGCTCTTCTTCTCACAAATGAGTAACTTAACATAGGGGGGTTTGTTGCCTCCTTATTGGAAATTGCAGGAGAAACACAAGTTCTAGAAATATTGCTGTACTTGGAATCGACTTTTATTTTTATGAGGCTTTCATGTATGTGCACCAACGACATCTCAATCTTTTCAGAATTAAATAAAGGGATGGAATTAACCCTAAAAGCCATGAGTCAGAATATTTTCTAAGAGTTAATGATTAACATAAAAATTATTATTATGGGGCCTCCCTGGTGGCACAAGGGGTTAAGTCTCAGCACTATGAAGCTATATATAGGCAGCCACTGCAACAAGCTCAATCCCCATCCAAGGAGGGGGACCCACATAATGCAGCAGACCTCCCCTGTCTCACCCACTGTTCCCCTCAGCAGCATATTTCAGTCTGTCTGCCTGTTCTGTTCCCCACTTGGTCTCTGGTGAATCTTCCCACTCCCCTACACCCCACCCCTGCCCCTCTGGCCTACCCTCCAGCTCTGGTATGCATAAATAAATAAATCTTAAATTATTATGATGTACAGATTTAAAAATCACATGAACTTAAATCATCACAGGATGAGATCATTATTGCTGTATCTATTGACTGGTGAGTAGCTACACTGCACCAAGTTAAGGTCACAGTATATTATCAGTATTTTCCAAGCAAGCAAAGGCTATGAGAGAACCAATCAGAAAGCAAAGCTTCCATCCCAGTGTCCTCTGAGGTCTAGAATATACATTAACCATAATGACATTGGAGGTCAAATATTTACCCAATTCTGTTGAAAGAAGTAGTGTTATATGTAGTCCCAACTGATGTGACAATGTGTAGTCTTTGAAGGTTTTTTGTTTTTTTTTTTTCTTTTAAGGACTACATCTAACCTCTTCTGATCTTGTTTTTTTCCAATCATTATATTAAGGAGAATTTTCATGGTCCATTCTTAGCACTTGATTTCTTTCAGCTTGCATTTTTTCCTAAAGTTCAACTAGGGACTATAAATGAGTTCTAACGGAAAATAAGTGTAGGTTGTTTCTGAATTTTTTTTAAATTATTTCATACTATTGTTAACTTTCATAATAAAATATAGTGACATCTGGATTCATTTGTTTCCCTGGTCTGACTCTCATTGTGTCTTTTAGCTGCCCAAGTCAGGTCTTGTTTTATTTTTAAAAAAAAGAAAAGAAAATACTATATTCATGTACTTGACCTAGCTTTTTGTACCTTTACCTCATAATTATAGGCAGCACATTTCTCCTAGCAATTAATTATTTTTCCCCAAAAAAGAAATTACAGCAGCAGAAGATAAAGGATTCTCTTTTATCTTTAAAGGTTAAAATCGTATTTTGCCACTTCACATGCAAATTTCAAGTCAATTGACTTTTGTAATTTTAATTTTTAACTAATTTTTAATTGAAATATAATCGACATATATTATTTACAATATGTTGGTTTGAGATGTTTGCATATTAAATGTGACCATACTACAGTATTAGCTAACACCTCCTCCATTACATTAAACAATTATCATGTCTTTCTTGCAGTGGGAACATGTAAGATCTAGTCACTTAACAACTTTGAAATTTATAATCTGGTATTGTTGACTATAATCATTATGTTGTGCATTAGATCTCCAAAAGTTCCTTATGAACAAATGGTAGACTTGTATCCTCAAGTAACACCCCCAATTCTCCCATCCCCACCCCAAAACCACTAGTAAGTGACATTTTCGGTTTCTGCAAGTTTTGTTTTCTCAGCTTCTACATGTAAGTGATGGCATATAGTTGTTATCTTTCTCCCTTCAAGCCAGTCAGTCTCTTAGCTCATTGGAATGGCTTCAAAACAAAAAGGTGGGTGTTGATATTAAAATAGGCCAAAAGCAACTAGAGGCAAGAAAATCAGGAGGCTAATCCTGATCCTCCTCTGCTATTCCAGAAGCAAAGTTAAAACTGACTGAAAGGAAACCATTGTGTGAGTCAATTCCAAGAAGATGAGTGTTCAATCCAATTCAACCACTGTCAGAAATGGTAGATGATAGGGAAGTAGCAGTCAACCCACATCAGTCTTCAAGAACATGAAAAGGATGATATACGGTCAAGAGCATTTGTGGCATTTTATTCGTCCAGGATTGTTTTTGGTGGTTTTCTAAATTGTGTTACTAGGTGTCTCCTAGACTTTAGCATTAGAAAAAGATTGTAATCAGTGATGTAATTAAGCCATGTGTTTTCATTAATAAGTACAGATTGTTAAAAACTAGTTATACTCCTTTACTGAAGAAATTCTTGGTGAGAAAAAAGTATTTTAAGATCTTTTTTGTTTCTTTACTAAGTTTAACTTTGTGGGACACAAACAACAACTAGATATGAAATGAAAAGACATGGAGTTGAGCCCATTTTGTGCATTTCACTATCAGGAGATGCTGGCAACTTAGCATCTCTGTAACTGGGCGCTGGCTCATTTGTCATAAGACAACGTTCTTAGAGGGCTTTAGCTATTCATAAATTAACTGGAGTTATTTTAGGCTGCATCTTTCAGAGTTTGGTTTTTGTTGTTTGTTTTGTTTTGTTGAAAGTTTTACATGTGGCCTTTTGCTATCTATTGCAGTATAAGTTTGTCCCCCACATAATTTTTAAGTTCCCTAATATATAACTTCACCCATCAATAAGCTTTCAGAATCTCTCTAGCTATAATATTGCTATGTATTTCTGAATACAAGCTCCTTAGACATATAATGTTTTTGTGAAAATGTGCCTGGGAGACTGTTCAAATATGGTGTGCTTATGATTGTTCTGAGGATACATTTCAGAGTGATAGAGGTTACTTGTTAATGCAGTGGATTCAACATGTGAGCTTTGCAATCAGACCTGAGTTCAAATCCCACCCCCACTTCTCAATGCCTGTGTGATTTATGAGACTTTAGTCAACCCCTTCAAACCTCAGTTTCCCCATCTGTAAAACCGGGATGATAACAACCTCATAGGCTCACTGTAGAAATTTAAGAAGATAATGCATATATGCAATTTTGAGAGTGTCAGCATAAACACTCAATGAATGTGATTTGCTGTTGCAAATTTCAGTAATTTCCATCCATTAAGAAATTCCTCTTTTAACATCAGTTTAAAAATACATCACCATTTCTCCCCAGAAATGGTTCATCCACATTACTTACAACATATTGCTGAACATTTGTTCACCTAGAAATTGATCTCCATTTATTCAATACACTTATGCAATATCCAGTCCACATGTATTTATTTAGGGCTTATTTAATACTTCATACTGAATTTTGCACCTGGGGAAAAAAAGTAATTCTCGGTAAGATGATTATGTCATGTCTGCTTTTCAAGAGTTCATAATATCACGGAAAAGACAGGTAATTTTTGAAAATTACAATTAAGTGTAAAACAGGTAGGGAAATGACAGGAGTCTTTTCAAAAGAGATCATTTGAAGTCTGAGTAACAGTTTGTCAGGCAGAAAAGATAGGGGCTGGTGCCAGACAAAAGTGTCAGGAAAGTCAAGTTATTGATCAAAAGTTGACTAATGATCATAAAATCAAGACAAGAATAAGAAAATAAATGGCAGGTGGAGCAGTAGAGTATGGAACAATTGAGGGGGCACTGAATCCTCGTGAGCTGACACAGAGAACAGATCTGAACCCATATGCTGCCTGCTCCCCAGCACTAACCCCACTCTCTTGAAGATCACTCCATTCTATGTGGACCACATATACTTTCATAGATATTATTTCTTTACTTTCAAATACATAGTCTATTTACTAAAAAAAAAAAAAAAAAAAAGGCCTGCCAATAAATCTAAATGGTCATATCCATAGGACTTTAACAAAGACACAAGAATGAAACCCATTCATGTGATGGGTACCCCTCTCAACATCCCCCCCATTTTATCATTTCCGCATTAACTCCATAGCCTGTCCTCATAATGGCTCAGACAGGACTGAATGCCAAGTGCCATTTGGTATTTAAACACCCTCACTTTCCCCTCCCTCATTTAAGCTTCCCAGCAGCCTTATGAAGAGTGGGTGTCACTTTTATCCTCACAGTACCCCTGCAGTAACAAAAACTTGAGGCAATAATTTACCACAGCTACACATCCATTTGTGACCAAATGTGGACCTGACCTCCCAGTGATCTGACCTCACAGACTCATGCCGGGACTGTGGCTCCCCACACCTGATCTTGAGCAGGAGTCATGCAAAACAGGACACATCACTGGTCTGCTGTGAACTGAAAAGTGAACCCCAAAAACCAAAGTGACATTTTACATAGAGATGGATTGATTAAAGAATGTTTTTTTAAAGGATTATGTCTTACTTTTTAAAAATATCATATTGTCCTTTATTTTATAAGATGGTGAGATTGGAGAGAGTTGTTGCTTTCTTCACAATGCCCTACTTACAAAAAAAAAAAAAAGTTGGCATCTGATGTCAGTATTTTAATTTAAAAATTTTGCTTTCATTCCCAGAAACTCAAAATCTAAAAGTTACTGTGGTGAGAAAATATCTTTCTGTCTGTGAGGCACATGTTTAGCTTCTAGGGTCCACATGACTACCCATTGTCATCTTAAAGTTTCCATTTTTCATTGTGTGATTTTTAAGAGCTACTACCTCTCTTTCCCAAACTTAGGCCCATTTTTTTTTAAAGCATCTATATTTACAGGAGAAGAGTAAATGAATTGATAATAGTTTTCTTCTGCTGAGTTTCTACAAAGTGGGAAGCCCAGTCTTATCAAAAGTGGCTGAAAACTTTCCACATCAGAGATGTCAAGTCATAACAATGTTGGGGGGCAGCCTACTTGGCTCTCAGGTCTTCTATAGAAAAGCCGTTCTTTAAAGCTGTTTGCAATATCCTACATTAATTTCCTCTGGTCAGGCTTCTCATACAAAGGGGTCTTATAAATGGATTCAGTGTGGTTGGGTGCAGAAGTACAGTAACCCCTCTGTCAGACACTGTTTGGGGGTGCATACTACAAACAGGGGCTTCCTTCATAAGGGTTCCCAGCAAATAGCTGACCAGAAGTTTTGTGACCAGTAATAACCTCCTTGAAAATAAACCACTTATACCATGTGCTTAACAGTGCCCTACAAATTATACCAGGAATGTGTGGCTTTTTTTACCCTGGCAAATGTCTTCCAAGCTGACAAAAGAACAAAAAGGGTAGGGTTGGGGGGGCAGCATTTGGTCCCTCCCACCACTATTCACCACCATTGTGTGGCCTCTGCCTGTATACAGCATCTTTCTCAACAGGAATAAATATAAGATGAGGAAAAGCAGAATTCCAGACTTACCAGACCCAAATAATCAAGGTCGAATGGGGTTGGGTTAGAATAAACTGGTTAAAAAGCTGGGGTGAGCCCTGAGAGCCAGAGTGGCTAGAATGGGTGTTGGTTGTGGTCCAGGCTTTGATTGCTGAGCCAAGGGAGACATGGATGCAAGAGCATAAGAAGGATCAAAATATTATTTTTTAATATCTCACAAGTATGTATTAAAAATAACAACTCGGGCCAGAGACCAAAAATTGTTTTTAACATCTTCCCTTAAAATGTAGATTTAGGCCCTCCCTGGTGGCTCAGCGGGTTAAAGCACTGAACTGAGAAGCTAAAGCCACTTCCGCATGAGTTCGATTCCCGCCTGTCCCAGAGGTGACCACATGGCCCAGCAGACCTCTCCTGGCCCGCCGGCTGCTCCCCTCAGCAGTGTACTTCGTCAGTCAGCCTGTTCTGCTCCCCCCTCTGTCTCTGGTGAAGCCTCTTGCCGCCCCTGAGCCTCTGGCCTGTGCCCTAGTTCTGTATGCACAGATAAATAAATCTTTAAAAAAAAGAAAA
>NW_004567107.1:29760692-29793811 GCF_000260355.1 Condylura cristata
GAGGTGACCACATGGCGAGGCAGACCTCTCCTGACCCGCCTGCTGCTCCCCTCAGCAGTGTACTTCGTCGATCTGCCTGTTTTGCTCCCCACTCTGTCTCTGGTGAAGCCTCTCACCGCCCCGAACCTTCTGCCTGTACCCCAGCTCTGTATGCATAAATAAATAAATCTTTAAAAAAAAAATGTAGATTTAGGTAAACCCGCCAGTGGGAAGTTATGTTTGCAGGCCAATAGTTATTTAACCTAACGGGCATCCACTGCAATGTGGCGTAACTTGGATTCTGCTGAGAACACGAGAGGAATTAGTCACAGCAATTTCCTCAACAACTCACCCATCCGAGCAATGTGCACTGGTAGAGGTGGGACTGTGAGGAGACATATGTTTCCACCAAATACACCTCAAAGAAGGAAGCTTCTTGGCAAAGATGAGGCACGTATGTGAAGAAAGGGATGAGAAAGAAATTGCATGATGTAGAGGCATGATACCTCCCTGGCAGGATTGTAGCTTCTGCAAAGCAAATGCCAGATGTTTTCATTCATATGTGGGATACAGAGAAACAAAGCAAAGGGTCAGACAAAACCAAACCAACCCATCCTTAGAAATCTGCTTCAGAATTGAGGTTACCACATGGGGAGAGAGAAAGAGGAGAGCCAAGTGTGGAAAGGGCCCAGTGGATGATGGTGGAGGACTAGGTGTGAACTTATACCTCTGATCTCTGTGTGATATTTACCTCAATAAAAATTAATAAATAAGAAGAAAAATTTCACAATACCTCCAAACTCAATAAATCCGGCTTTGGCCACCTCTTAGATCTTAACAAGAAACAATTTTGTCTGATACTTATTCTGAAGTGCCTTGCCTTAAATTATAGAGTTACATGGTTTTATTTGGCTTTTCCTTAGTTAAGTAACTCAAGCAATAGCCAAGCTAATATACAGAACTTAATTGAGCCTTTGTTTTAAATGAGTTTTACTCCTCGAAATGAAGCCAAACATGACAACTTACAGTGGAAAGAAGAAAAAAAAATTCTCAAAAAGAAAGCTCTATGTTCAGGAAATGAAACTATTTATATGAAAAATCCTGGTACTTACACCAAATAGACCATATTATATTGAGTGCCATGCAAGCCAAGATTTTTCTCAAGGGCAACTAAGTTCATTTGAAATTAGAGCCTTCAATTCCTCACCTAGTCAGCAGTCTCCCAGAAGGTCAGTCTCCATTATGCCTTGAAGTACTTGGATGTTCCACTATTGGCTGCATTGTCTCTCAGATAAGAGTTTTCAGAAGAATCCATTACACTGTTGTGTATGTGTGTGAATGAGGTGTGCCTGTGTGGTATGTGTGTGTGATGTGTGCATATGGGGAGCTTGTAGGGGGTATGCAATAAATATGTGCACGTGGGGAGTGTTATTGTGGGTGTCATTGATGTGTGTGTGGAATAGTGTGTTACATGTGGGGAGGAGGTACTGCATATTCTGTGGGCCTTATATGTAGAGAGGTAAGGTATGTATGTGTTCGGGTGAGTGTATATGGGTGGTGTGTGTATGTGAGTGGCTGGTGTGTGTGTCTGTGTTTGCAGGGTGTGTGTGTGTGTAAGTGGGTGGGTGGGTGTGTGCAGGGTGTGTATATTTGAGTGGCTGATGTGTGTGTCTGTGTGGCCTGTATGTGTGTGTGAGTAATATGTGTGTGTAGGCTCTGTGTGTCTGTGCAGGGTGTATGTGTATGTGAGTGGCTGGTATGTGCGGGTGGTGTAAGAAAGAAGAGCAGGCAGAGAGGACTGCAGGTCCTGCCCCTGGCAGGCAGAGTGAGCAGCATGTCACCACAGTTGACTTCTGGGTGGGTGAGCAGTTGGCTGCTGGCCTGTTTTAGACCCCAGTCTTTCCTCTCAGGCCCTCTTCAGACAAGAAAGCAGAAAGAAACTGGAAGTGACACTGAACCAGGTGACAAGTTTACTTTGCATAGAAGATGGAAGACCGACTTCCCCAAATGCCACATGATTTGTTAGCCTTCCTTTCAGAAATCATTCAAGACAAAGTTGGGAACAAACGATTAGAAAATATAAATGTCAGGTTGTTGCGAAATAGGTGTGTTGTAGGGAAAAGAATAATGCGAGGCAGAGGCATTTGAATAGGTGTGTTGGCGAGAGCCAGCTTAGATTCCTCAGTGTGCCAACTTGGTCTGCAAATGGGGGTATGTGGCCAAGGATTTGGCGCAGCTCAGCTTCTCTATCATAGTGCAGGTATTTACTTAGGTGATTGGATTTACATCTTCTTCAAATGGTAAAAATAAAACTCACTTCATCAAGTTTGAGAAGTACAACTATGGTAACCTGAGAGTCCAGAAACCTCATTAGGTTTCCCTCAGACATAACTCATCTTTCCCTTTTCCCTTTAGTTCCCCTAACTCCTACGCTTTTTATTCTTTTCTTCTAACTTTCTCAGACACAGTTTCCATGGGATCTACAATTTAAATCTAGAAATTAACTACCATTGAACATTTCTCATGGCAACATTCCTCCAATTCCAAAAAATCATAGAATAAACTCCAACTTGAGCAAAGCATGCCATTATGTGCTTTGGAGAATACAAAAACAAGCCAGTCCGTGCACTTAGTGTAACAAATTACTCCAAAACTTAGGAGCTTCAAGCTTGAACACTGATGATCTCAGAATTGCCATTGCTCAACACGGGAGAAGGACTTAGCTGCAGGATTCTAGCTCAGGCTCACTCACAGGGCTGCAAGGTGAGGTGCCAGCAGGAGCTACAGTTATTACAAGGCTCAACTTGAGGGAGGATCCGTGCCCTGTGCCCCAGGCTACCTGGATACATCTCTGAGTGGCCTCTCAGACCCCAGCTTCTCCCTACCAGGATAGCTTGGAGTTGTTTACATGGTGGCTGGGCTTTGGGGATGTAGGGGTAAGGTGGAGTGAAGGAGGGAAAGGACACATTTTACATTATCTTGAACTTGACATGCCATCATCTCTGTCAAAAAGTCAAAGAGTCTGACCCACACTCTCAAGGAGAGGAATATGCAGGCTGTGAAGACCAACAGGCAGGGTCATAGGGGCTGTAGGGGATAATTGAGCTAAAAATCAGGCTTTTCTCCCTCCCTCATTAGCCTCCACAGCTAGCCCCAGTGGTCTTGCAGTCTTCCAGTGATTATGGAGCTGGCCACAGACACGGGCATGTGCATATGTAAATGTAGACACCTGTGGCCAGGGGCAAAGAATAAAAGGGCCTTGTGGTGCTCAGGCTAAGGGGGCTCAAGCTGCTGTCTCCCTGCCTCTGTCTCTTGTTTCAGCATTGAAAGCCTGTAAAGTCTACCGAAGTCTCCAAAATTATCTATTCTTCTGCAAGAACCAACAATGAATCTCCCCACACTGGGGTGGTTGCAAAACATAGGCATTTTAGGGGCCACCTGCTGCACCCTGGTAGGGCCCACAAGGACAAAGACTGGTATGTACAGATCCAGCAGATGCAAGGGGCTTTTAGTTAGTTCTTCAGCAGTGGCAGAAAACAGTGCTGCAAGATGGTAGAGAAAAGAACTTAATTTTATTTGGAAGGTGCTGAGAGGGCTTCTAGATAGAAGCAAAATTTGGGCTAGGTTTCAAATATACCTCCAAGAAGATACTGCAGTCAGCACAGCTTGAGCAAGTGGTGTGGGATCTGAGCAAGCCAATCCCTTCAATGTTTACCTTTCAATGTCTGCATAGGCCCCACTTTGAGTTTCTCTCTCTCTCTCTTTTTTTTTTTTTTATTTAAGGAGGACTCAGTGCTGGGGGAGGATATTTTGAGAATTTGCATTTCGGGTGGTGTTAATGCCTTTGGCCCAGGAACCACACTTTAAGAAAAGCTGGCTTGAGAACAAGAACATTTTTTGGATAACAATAGATTATTTGATCAATTTGGTCTTAAAAGTTCTAAGATTTTCTTAGAATCAATGGGAATGAAAGATGAGTATTTAATGAATCCCCAAACTATCAACCTTTAGTTCTGATTGGGATTCAGAGACTTCAGACCCATCATTTTACAAGTGAGAAAAGTGAGGGTCAAGGCCAAGCCCAAACATGGAAAGTTTTCTTTAAAATCTGCAGGTCCTTCAATCAAGGGCTCCTGAAAAAACTACCCTAGAATCCTTTGTCTTAGGAATTTGAGTACTTTCTTTTCAGAATGAACTAAACAAGTTTGTAATGTACCCTCAGTAGAATACCTGCACTCCATAAAATGCACATGCCTATACTTTGGCAGGGAAAGCAGCCAAAAAGAACTGGTCTGGGTCCATTATACAGGCTTTCTTGTGCAATTGAATTATGTGATCCCACCTTGGGAGAGGCTTCCTCACAACTCTGCCATCTCTTCACCTCCATTGTCCTTTTTCTTTCACCAGTCCTTAAGTGTATATATGTATATATATATATGTATATGTATACATATACACACACATACATATGTATACATACATATACGTGTGTGTGTGTGTGTGTGTATAAACTACTCTAACTTAGGGTTGGGGGCAGTTCCTTTTTAATGTCTAAGTAGCTCATAAAATCTAAGTGCAAACTGGGATGGATTCATGTTGATTCCTGAAGTATGCTTTCTTTAGAAAGCGGGGAGTGAAATCCTGCAGTTTATTCCTTGCCATGTGTGCACAAAACTAGCTGGGTGCCTTTGTTCTTGTCGCTGAGCTTTTTCACCTGTTATTTGATTGTGCTTAAGGAAACAGTATGAAGGCATTTAAAAGAAGCCCAAGGGAATCACCTGCACATTCAGATACAAGCATTTTTTTTAAATCATTATTCCTCTACCCCAACATCCCTTCCTCTCACTCTTCCCCCAACTTGCTGCCCTCCACCCCACCCTGACATATTCTTGTTTCAAAAGCAGAAACAAAGATTCTAAAGGCAACTGAACTGTAACCCCCTTTCCACTTGTGGTTTCTGTGTAAACTTACTTACACCCAGGTGTCTCTTTGTGACATTCTGAGAAGTCCTAGCACTCACCGCCCACACTTACCCCCAAGGATAGGACTGGTCCCCAAAGACGAAGTACAGATGGTCAGAGGTTAGCACAAACTGCATTGCCATTTCCCTTCGGCTCACATCTGGTTTTGCAAATACCACCCGTTGCTAGTCCAAGGGTGCGCCACGCAGCTAACGTTGCCTTGAAATGCTGAGGGTTAAGAATGGCAAACTGGAAATACATTTTATTCACTGCTTTTACAAATTTAACCACAAATTGTTTCCTCTTCTCCCACTGAGCACCACTTAATAAGCTGCATCAGGTGTATGCTAGAAGCAGTGAACCACAGGTGGAAAGAAAGCACATCGTGTGACTAAGCACAGGTCAGAACTGCCTTCCTCACGTCCAGGTCTCCGGACCTGGCCAACTTATTTAGCACCTCCAAGTCACAACTTCCTCCTTTGTCCCTTGGCTTCCTCACTCAAAATGGAAGTTGTGAAGATCACTGGGAATACCTGACTCACCTGATACTGCCCCTGGAAGAAGGCAGATGGAAACAGAGGTCATCACAGACTGGACAGCAAATCGAATACATGATCGTGGGCCCAAAGAATCTCACAGTCTTCACATACATAGTAGTTACCGGCTTGATTTTGTTTTCCCTTTGGCTCAGAACCACTTTTGTGTATCTTCCTTACTACTCCAGCTGAACTAGAGAAATCCAAGTTTACCTGAACCAGGGTCAGCCTCTGACTAATCTGTGTTGCACTGAAACACCCAGTGTGCTTTTCACAATCAAAACCCAAGTTGTTAACAACGGAAGTTATTTTCTAAGTCATTAGTAAAGAACTGTCAGAAAGGAATCACTCCCTGTATCTTCTGGGGGTTGGCAGTAAAAAGAATTTAAAAATGTTGGAGGATGAAGCATCAACCACTGACATACATTCATCTGCAACAAAGACGATTTTTTCAAAAAAGAAATCTGTGGTGTTCATAGACACAGAAAGAAAGACACTTTGGCTACCCCCCACCCCCCATGTTCTCTGGGGAGCCTCAAGCCTCGCTGCTGTTCATCAGCCTTGATTTTGATGGGGCGATTTTTAGTCAGCTGCCTCCATCATTTTGGCAGAGACAAAAATCCTTTAAAAAATGTTACACTTCATCAAAGTGTATCATGAGACTTCACGGTCATTATCTCAATGGCCGCTCTGATGTGCTACAATTGGCAGAGATACAAACGGTAGGGGGTGTATGAGAAGAAAGCCAGCGTTTCATGTGGAAAGCTGGCAGAGCTCGCCAAGCTTCTGTCAACAACTCCGCGGTCTGATCCGATGCACTGAGCGTGCTGATGATGCTCTTGTTTCTGGAGGAAGTAAACAAGAAAATGAATTCCACCGCGTAACACAGCCTCTTTGTATCTTCAAAATGGTGTGACTGGACCTGGGCCAGCCTCGTTGAAAGTTTGGCCATTTATGTCATCAGGGCCCCAGTACTGATGGAGGCTTTGATTACAACTTGGACCCAGCTCTAAGACCCTTGAGGGGCAGCCACTCAGCAAATAAAGGCATTGATTGGTTGTTGGGTCAATTTAGCCATAAGGGTACAGAGCCTGGGTCTTTTGAAAAGCCTAATGGATTAGCTACACAACCAGTCCCACTGTAGGCCTTATTTTTCAAGTAACTTCTTCACGACGGTCTTCACGACGGTTTTCCAGCTTGGCACGGAGCTACCTCTTCCTCCAGAGCTGTTCTTGTTATCAATAGCAGGGGCTCAAAGGATTAGACACAGCAGGCTTTGCAATTTAATGAAAACAGCTGTTGAAACAACAGTTAAGGCAAACAATAGTTTGCATGGAAAACTATTAATTATGTAAAGTTATGCAGAAAGTGGAATACTCTTTGATTGGGGCCTTCCAAAGCCACGGAGCCACCTTCCATTCCATGGCTCTCAAGTGTCAGGAAGCCGGGTGCTTGTAGGAAGAGGCCCCTTTGCCTGTGGGTAATGTAAGCAGAGCTTCTGGCTGCCAGTTTGCTGCAAAGTGAGTCATGGGTAAAATATTCAGGAAGAGAATATCAGTTAAACTTACATTACCTTGGGCACCTCAGATCTCTTCATACAAACTCAAAACTGTTTTCCCAACTATCTGAAATACACTTAGAGCCCTGGTGGTTGGGATCTCTACTTTTGCTTCAAAAAATATTCCTAATATGCCCCCTTTCAGGCCTAATTCACCCTGAGATGGCATTTACCATGTTATTTCCTAAGTTACTAGTAAAGCACTGTCAGAAAGGCTTCAGGAGCATCAGCAGAGTCCCTGTTCTTTTATTCCACTAGGATGGTCAACTCTTCCCTCATCTTCTCCCCTGGAACAATGCATCTCTCCTTCCACTCTCTCCGTGCTTACTGGAGCTTTTAAATTCATTGCTTCTCTCTCTCTCTCTCTCTTGCTCTCATTTCCATCCTTGACTAACAGTGCTGGGAATTGACTTATGGCCCTTCGCCTACCCTGTGCTCCACATCTACTTCCCTCCCGGTACAGGAATCGCCAAGCCAAGAAGTCCCATTAAGGAGGTTATTAACTGTATACATAAACATTGCCTCCTGCCTGCAGTTACATTCATTTTCCTCTCTTTCAAGTAACTCGTTTTAACACCCTTTCCAGCACACCCAACACCTTTTATTTGACAATATTGTTTTAGAAAGGCCTTTGGGAATTTAGCTAATTTCATGCTGGAACTTATTAAGTGGGATTTGACACTCTTTGATAATTCCAATAAACCATTAATCAGGTCTCACTCCCTTCAGGGAAAGAATGAAAGCATTTTTAGTCATAGGTTCTCTGTTCTAAACATGTCACCTGGATTTAGTAGTACATCTGGGCTGAAATGTTCTTGATTTTGTGATTGAATAGAACTTTCCTAGAAACTACAGGAAAGCTGTCACTGGCTATCAACAGGGAGAGAGCATCTGCCTTTTCCAGAAAATTCTCATGAGGCTCATCTGTGCATTTTGAAATAATTCAGGGAACTTAAGTCACTTATCTTGTGTGAATATTAATACAATGAACAGTGTGAAAGCAAGTCACACACAAGCACACACACAAATTATCTTTAGAGAACTTGCTGTCCTTCCTTCCATTCAGGATACAAGAATGCAAGGAAAAGCTCCTTCCCTTCTATAGATAGTTTTAAAAGTCTTGAGAGATCACCTTGCTCCAAGGTCCCAGCAAATAATTGAGTATGCAAATAAAATTCACTACTAGGGTCACAAACAATAATCCAATTAAACATGTATTTTTGTAACACCTTGAAAATCATTCTAAACTCAACACTAGATTCATCTTTGAAGTCTAGCACAAAATAAGTACCATACCCAGGGCACTCCAGTTCACATATTGCACTGGAGAGGACAAAACAGCATTGAAGATTGCAAAAGCAATTATTCCAGTTATCCAGATGTGATTTTTCAATCATTCTTGGATTTCTATTTTCTTTCTTTTTTTTTTTTTTTTTTTTTTTTTTGTAGTTCTTACTCCATGGCACCGCTCACAGCTCTCATGCTGGCACAGTGCTTACATCTCTTCATTATTAATTCAGCTCATGGAGCTTAATTGGACAAGGCTAGAGTGAATTTGACAAACATCACAGCAGCAGAAAAAGCAATCACTCTTTCAAGATGAAAATTTGTTTGATGTCTTACTGTGTAACTCATTTACTCTCCTCAGGAGTCATGTGACCTGAATGTTAATCAGCCATTGATTGGTTTCTCTCCTTGGACAGTCACGTGACTCGAATATTAATGGGCTGGCACTCGGTAGCTGTACTGTTAGGCAACCTTGTGATTGGCTGCCAGGTTAAGATACGAAGATAAGTGGGTGCTTGATGAGCACTTGACAGAACTTCACAGAAAATTAAGGCCCTAAAATAGCATGAGAAAGTCTTGTCAAATCAAGCATGATTATCATTGAATGCTTAAGGAATTCATCATCTGCATGAAATTGATACACTTCAGCACCAGCAGGCCCTGTAGTCAGCAGGGACTCATCAGATTTTTATTTATATGTGTTCACCAAATCACATTAATTCTGAGAGCTAAAACATGCTAAGGATGAAGGTTATTTTCTGTTCAATCTAATTTATCTATGACAATAATCATCACTAATAATGTGTCAAATTGGATTGCAGTCATTTTATGCATGCATGCTGATTTGGAAAATAGTGTTAAACCATCCCGAGGTAATTAACAACCGGTAAAGGTATGCCGAGCCCAAAGTAATCAGCATATCTAGATGGAAAATTAAGTTTTATAGAATGGATTTATAGATACATATCCTTATTTAATTCAGAATATAAATTATTCCTGGTAAAAGCCGACATCATTTTTATAACACCATTAAGGCCAATAACCGTTGGGGGACGCGCATCCTTAATTTGCTCCATCCTTCATTTTTCCCCTCATTTTCTATGGTTAAGTTTCTAATGGGTGTCACTTCCTCTCATCGAGTCCTCACTTTTATCTAGCAGGGTTGGATAGAGCTAAGAGATGAATGAATATGCATCAGTTTAAGTGTTAATCATGGATGAAGGACATGGCATCATACCTCTTACTACACAATGCTTTATAATTATAAGGGGTTGGGGGTGAGCATGGGGAGAATACAAAGAGGGGGTGGGGCCAGACTTTGGCCTTTTGGTGTTTCTCTATTATTTCTCCTTACAAAGGGACAATAGGAAATTTTGCAGATTAACTCATAAAGGATTAATGTTTCTTGGGGAATCAGTTAAGTCTAAATTGCTTCTGTTGAAATATCTGTTACGGAACACAAGTTGTTTTGTTTTTTTTTTTTTTAAATAACCTCCTGGCCTATATGTGCATTACCAGTGTAATGAAATCTTAAAGAAATATTTATACTCTCTGGTGAACGTGGCTAAAATGTTTGAGAGGAGAATTACACCTCCAAAAGAAAGGGGTAAATAAATCCGAGTAAGTGTTGGTTCTTTCCCACCACTCCCCTAGTCCCACCCCCCCATCTTAATCTCCTGTGCGACCAGTAGGGACCTATTCTCTCCCCCTCTCTCAGGAGGTCCCTTTATTGATTAAATGAATCTGCTCCAAAGGCTGGCTCCCAGGCTCTTTGATCTAATCCGATCTGATTTTATCCTATCGCTTCAGCAGGACATCAGGGAATTAACAATAAGCAGCTTTACCACAAGTGTTTAATAACTCAACACAATCTCCTTATGGCTCGGAGCTGCTCATGTTCCCATCCAGGCCACGGCAAACAGTGTAACAGATTGGCCATCAGCCCCTACCCTCACCCCCCTGAACCTGAGGAATTTTCATGCACTGTGAAACTAATCGCTTCAAGTTCCTTCATAAATCACACAAAGCAGATTTTAGCATCTTAACAAATTGAAAAAAAAAAAAACAGTCGAGTGGGTTGGACTGGAGGGGCGGGGTGATGGAGGATTGGCCCTCCACGGACAACGGGGGGCAGGAATAAGAGACCAGAAACCAAGACTGCTGTGAGGACAGGGGCAGAAGTAAAAGTCACTTCCGTCTTCTCGTGCAATATGCTTCTCATCGCCTTAAATTTTGACATGAATGAAATAATTTGGTTGAGCTGTAACCGAACAATGTTCCCTGCTCACAGTGACCTAATTTTTTTTCCCACAGTGATGGAAGCGATGTGGTTTCAAAAACAGGCCTCTTTATTGTGGTCCCTGTGACAGGCCTTGAAATATGTAAGGGGCACGCAATTAAACAAGGATTGTGTCCAGTGCAGAGAGTAGAGATGTTAGGTTGAAATGGCATGTTCCCTGGATTTCAAGCCAGCACACACGCATAAAGGGTGTCTTAAGTGATTACTCAATTACAGATGCCACCCTGAAATGCTATTATTTTTACCCAGGAGTTGCCCCTCTCTCTATACTTCCCTGATTCAGAATTGCAAGGACAGAACTTAATATCTTCCCTCCCCCCACCCAGTCCCCCCAAGTGTATCATCATATCACACCCTTTCCAACTAGCATGAAGACAAAGGTGATTCCTTTTCTGAGGCAGAGATTTCATTGCAATGGCTCACTCTGATGCCAGAATAGACAGAGCTGGGAGCCTTGAGAACCTGGAAGGGAAACTGGACCCATGAAAACTGCCTAGTTATTAGTGCCATGGGGAAAATATCGCTCTGGTACTAATCTAAAATAAAACACCTTTTAGTTGCTCTATTTAATACCTACTGTACATCAGAATTACCTATAAAAACATGTTTCATAACAGAGAAGCAGCCGCTCTCCACCCCTGTCGCTGCTCTCTCCATTACCCTGCAGTTCTGTGATTTCTCGCTACATCGGCAGAGTAACGAAGTGCCCTCTAAGTGAACATCTGGGGGCAGAAGGAATTTTATGAATCAGGCTTAGGCTAGATGACTATTACTGTGGTGAGATTTTTTTCTTTTTTTTCTGTATCCCTGGAACCCAGGGTACTTACAACTGCACCCAGATACAGCTAGATGTTTCATTATTGTTTTTCTGAGTAAAAAACATTTATTTTCATGTTCTTCACCGCCTATATCCACTCATCACTATTTAACCAATTTTCCCACTACTATGTGAATGCAACAATGTGAGATGTCTAGCACCCCACCTTCCATAAAAAGCCTACTCTTAGTTTGTGATCTACCCAATATGGAATGGAACATGAGCTTGAATAGCGTTATTATTTCCTCTTTGAAAATGCCTTACTTTTTCCCCCCAAATAAACTATGTCAGAACAGAAAAATCCCTGTGAAGTTCTCCAAAGAACTCTATGCTGCTTCCAGATCCTAGAACTATTATTGTGCCTTGCGTAATTAAAACAGAAAAAGCATCCCCTGCCAACTGTGAGTGCCCCTGTTTACATCACAACAAAGATAGCAAAATGTACTCAGGAAGATTCCAGCCAAAGTAATTAAGAGGGCCGTCTGACCCCAGCTCTGCTTTCTAAATATCGTCCCTGAGTCAGGAACTGGAGGGGCTGGGAAAGGAGGATCAGAGCCAGAGGCCTGTTGACTTTTCCCGCCTGGGCATGATGTCATGGAGTTCAGTGACTTTGGGGCTGTGTTGACTGAAGCCCTATTGCATATTTAGTCCAGGTGTTTCTACTGGGGAGCTTCACCGAAGCTGTCACCAAACTGGAACTGTGTGGTGGCCTTCAGGTGTTCTGAATCCCTGCACTGATACGTGAAAAGTTCAAAGGCTTACCCCAGGATGTAAACACATCCTTGAAATGGAGTAATACAGAGAGGATTCTTCAACTTGCAGTTCAGACAGTTCACAAACTTGGCGTTCTTTGGAAGCTTTTTTTGTTGGCTGCTGCAATTGGAACATGTTAGAGAGAGAGAGAAAGGGTATTGAGGAATAAGGGAGAAAAAAAGACAACCAAAGCCACTCGTTCAAAAATAATACCTATAAAATGGAAGTGCATTATGTTTTTGTATATTTTCAAAATGTAGCCAAACTACACCATTAAATGAGGATTTTGTTTCATAAAGTCTGCAAACTATTCAACCGCTAACCCACTGTACCAAGGATGTGGTGCCAATAAAATATGTCAGGATTAGTAGTGCTCAATAAAATCTCAAAACCAAATGACATGCAAGCTGTATTTCATGATTAAAGAGCTTCCTTATGTCAAGGAACATACATATTAACTTGTTTAAACACAGCGATGGGCTGTCATTCTGTTTGTCAAAAGCAGAGAAAGGAGATTCTAGTGCTTACCAAACCCATCCAGATGATACTTCATGATTCCTGTCTTCCAGGCAGATAGTGTGGACACGTCCAATCAATCCTTACATCACCTGAGAGGTGAGGCGCTGAAGGAGAATGCGTGAAGAGAGAGAGAGAGAGCACTCTACAAAGCAAGGTTGGCCGTTCCCTTGCCCAAAACCTTGATACAGGTATAGAGCTGGGATTAGAATGGAAAAATTCTTACTTTTTTCCACCAAGTCATCAAAATTACAAAACACAAACACCTTCAAGCTTTTATTTTAAGTCCTAAGAATTAACATTTGCATAGAGCTTTCAGGTCTACAAAGGGCTCTTATATATTAAATTCTCACCACTGTCTTAGTAATTCATACATGTTTATCCCTATTTTACAAAAAGAAGCTCAAGTCCCAGGGAAATGAAATGACTTGCCCTAGCACCTACATCAAGAAGTAAATCAAACCAGGACAGGATACTTTGATCTCAAGCCTCCAAACAATATGGGAGCTACATTAAACGATGCTGCTCCTTCCAACACAGCATATCTTTTTGCACTGAAATGCTTGCATATGATCAGGATTCTAAAAATGGAGAGGGGTAATTATCTCATTCTTTGACTGTCAACAGCAAGAGCGGCTGTGTGCTTCTACCTGGCAGGAGAATGGAAGGGAGGCTCTTCTCTCATTTACAAAATACAGTAGTAAGATGTGTGATTATGTCAGGAACACTTGAGGAGGCTTTTGGGTGAAAAGGAGAAACCTCAGCATGCTCCATACATTATTTGGGTGCTTCTTCATTATATGAGCCTGGCAAGCCCCCCATTGAAGCTAACTAAGACAGCTGTTTCCACCTACCCCACCCACACACATCCTTGTTTCATGGACCCTCTTGATAGTGGGGAATCACTGCCTCCCTATAACTCAAATCCTTGAGATATGGAGGAAATAGCATTAGAATTCAAATCAAAGCCTCATCTGACACAGCTTCTTCCAGTCTTGCCTACACACGGCTGACTGAGGGGGCCGGTGTACCTGAATGTGGTGTCCTGATGTTTCCTACCCAAACTAACCTCCTCTGCCTAATAATCTAGGATCGGAGGCTATTTCTCATTCCGCCTTCATCCCGTCACATCCACATACACCCTAACTTAAAAATGACTTCTCTTGGCCCTCCCTGGTGGCGCAGCGGGTTAAAGCACTGCACTGAGAAGCTACAGCCACTTCCGCATGAGTTCGATTCCCGCCTGCCCCGGAGGAGACCACATGGCGTGGCAGACCTCTCCTGACCCGCCCGCTGCTCCCCTCAGCAGTGTACTTCGTCGATCTGCCTGTTCTGCTCCCCACTCTGTCTCTGGTGAAGCCTCTCACCTCCCCTGAGCCTCTGGCCTGTACCCCCGTTCTTTAAAAAAAAAAAAAATTACTTATGAGCTGAGTGAGGTGAGCCTGAGAATGCTGAGAATATTTGGGGAAAGGACCTTAACAAAGTTAATTAAGGTAAAATGAGGCCATGTGGGCAGGCCCTAACCCACTAAGAAAAGATCAGGATACAAAGAAAAAAAAAACAAGTTACTGTCTACAAAACAAGCTGCTGTCTACAAGTCAATAAGAGAAGCTTCAGAAGAAACCAAACCTTGTGACACCTGGATCTTGGAATTCTAATTTCCAGAACCATGAGAGAACCAATTCCTGTTTTTAAGCCTTCTGTTATGGCTCCTAGTAAACTAATATAACTTCTCATTTCCAGGCCTGTGCCAGGGCCCTTCACACAGCCATGGAATCCTGTATGCCAGAACCTTCACCCTCAGTGCTCAGCCCTTCATTTTTGGCCAAGTAAACACCTCTTTATCTTCAGTGTTCAACTCAAATGCCACAACTCAAATGCCACGGCTCCCCTCCCAGGAGGCCTTCCCAGCTAGCCAGCGGTGCCAGACACTTCATCTGTGGCTACACATAGGCAGTCACAGACCTCTTCTAGGTGGTACCCCGTACACTAATTGGATGGCTTTGCCTCCTGTGGAAAGGGAATCTTTCTTACTCATTTCCCCCAACTTAACACCCATCAGAAAGAAGACACTCAAGGAAGGGACAAAAGGGAAAATGAGCGAAAGAGCAACAATTATGATAAAGCACCAATAATAACCCATGTTACCATTGTTACAGCAATAGCAATAAAACTTATTAGTGTCAGCTACATCTCAAACACCACTCTAAGTGCTACACTTGTATTAAACAGCCTTATCTGTCCAGTACCATAAGTAAATAATAGTGTCATTCTCATTTTACTGCTGTGGACCAAGGCATTCCAAGATAAGGAGCTTGCCTAAGGTCATACAGAACTAGAGATTTAAAATCAGGTATCTGATTTCAGAATCTATGTACATTCCTACAAAAATATCTCCCAAGGAAAAAGAAAAGGAGAAAAGGAAGAAGATGGAACAGAGCAAAACCAAGAAAGAAAATCACCAAGTATGAAAGCTTGGTCAAGATACCTGAATTCTTTGTGAAACTCAGTTTCCTCTTCTGCTTATCACAGGAAAGATTCAAATGACTAATATATACATGAATACATAATAATCTCAGACTACTATAAACCACACAGCCTCTATTTTTAGAAACCAAGAAGCCATCAAGTAATCCCACAAGGCCTTCTTCTTGCAGACTGGATTTTCAGGTAGAGACGGCCTGCATACTAGATCATCTCAGGAGATGAGTTGCAAGGAAGAAAAAAATGGGGTAGGCAATGATGAGCATTAGAAACAAATTATATGCCTCCCAGTGGGACCAGCATTAGCCCTGCTTTCTGGAAAAGCTCAAAGGACATAATCTGCCATGAATACTTCTGTACCCCTCAAGTTATATTTCAAAGACCTTGACAAGGAAAGTCTCTGGGGTTCTTGTCCCTAGTTCTGAAACCAAAAATTACATGTTGAGAGTCTGCAAATCAAATTTATATTAAAACTTCAGTTTACCAGTGCAGCTTACTGGATCTAATACTTAGAATTGTGGTCCTGATATTACCTGTGAGAATTTCCAATGTTCCCAACCTGGAATTTTCTGGATATTTTATCTTCTTGTTTTTCTTTGGATTTGAAATACTTTCTTCAGTGACACACCATCATTGATCTCTCTTTTTTCTTTAATTCAGAAATTCATTGAGCACAAAACAGTGACATAATAAGGCCTAAGAGACATGTCTCGTTGCTCTGTATCTGTGAAGACCTCCTTGAAGTTTTTCGATGACCTCGTTAACTAGGCTGAGAGCAGAATGGTTAAAGTACTTGGAGGAGAGCAACTGCAAATAGAAAGACTATATTTGACATAATCTCCTCCAAAAACATCTTCTCCAGTCATTGTTATCCAGCCTGAAGTATCAGGTGAAGGTTCTTGACTATCTCCCTATGGCATTTTGTCTCACCACATAGCTGATAATAAACTGATGGATAACCAAACAAGATTATTACCGCTTTAGCAAATAAAATCATGTTTTGTGTTGAGAGAAAATGCTTACTATCCCTATCAGCCTGACTAAATATTTACATACCACGGTCTTTCTGGAGTCCCTGTTCTTTCAAATCTGATTTTTAAAAAACAACACAGAGGTTAAGTTAACAAAGAGGGAACACACTGTGCTTTCACACTAAGCTAAATGCAACTCTAGGAGAAAACAGGTACTGCCTAAAAGGTGGAACTGGGTAAATCCAGGGCTTCCGAGGCACGTAATCAATGGGTACATGTGACAGAAGACTGAGGTGAATGTGATAGGAGGAATCCAAATAGCTACTTTGGAAATACAAATGAAAGTTCATAAAGATCCAAAGCGAACGTGTAACTTGCAACTGTGGTGTGTGTGTGTGTGTGCGTGTGCGTGTGTGTGTGTGTAGGGGAGCAAAGGGTTTCTACAAAGTCTCATGCCGGTTTATTGCTTTATACTTTCCTTCCAAAGTCCTTTCTCCTTCATACTCTACATTCCTCTCCCCAATTCCCCTTTCGATCTTAATCTTTGTTTTACAGCTGACACATAGAGACACCTAAGAGAAATTAAGAGACTTGCAAAGACACAGAAGGGAAGCCTCAAGCCCACATTTTCTTATGTTCTTTCCAGGGAAGGAAGACAGGGGTTTTAACTGCATGTATTCAAATTGACAACTGAAATTAAGTTATTATTTGATTTAAGAAACACAAACAGAAGTGAATGTAACTTAAAATAGCAAATGTGCACACAAAAATGGGGACAGAAATAGGTTTGGATGTTGCATACTGGGCAATTCAAATTTGTTACTGTCCTCAGTTCCCATACAATGCTGTGTTAACAATGGTTACTTGCGATCCAAGTTATTTCAGATAATCAGGCTTCCTTCTATAAAGGATAGATCTTGCGAACATAGAGGTTCTTGGTTCCAGTGACATTTTCATCTGTCATGTACCACATAGTATTGGTCTGCCATTCACTGCAAAGGAACTTCTGTCTCATGACCTAGAGAGGTCCACAAACGCACCAGGCAAGATAATCTAAGCCCTACCCTCCATTTTGTCAGGAGGCATGTATTCTTCCAGAGATCAACCAGCTGATCCTGAGGTGGAAACAGGTTCTTACGTGCTCTGCCTCAGAATCAAGTGTCCTAGCCACATATCGATCACAGAATGAATTAGATTTTAAAACAAGACACACTGACCTGTTACAGTCATTTTCAGTTTTGAGACCTCAACTATACAGGAGAAACTATACACAGAGTTGGGATTACTTCCTTCTCTTAATTTACAGTAGGGGTTAAGTTTTTCTTAAACACTTCAAGATTTGGAATTCATTAAATAATCCAGGAGTGTTATCTTTCAGAAAGAATTGTTTTATTAATCGAATTTTTCTATCATTTTTATACTCTAGCTTTTCTGCCATCTTTTGAAATGATACTGATAGTTTTGTTAAATTTCAAACTTAAAAGTTTATTAAATTATGGCATCATTGTTTTATAAGGATATTGGTGGTTATATTTTCCTAGGAAGTATTTTATTAAAATAGCTTTTGAATTTGGTATGTTATCATCAAGAATATTATACTATATTTTGCTTTTAAAAAAGTTCCTCTGAACCTGTGACTAAGTCTTCTCTAGTTGTAAAGTTTATTTGTATCCTTTCTCTTTTCTCTTGATCATATTTATCAAAGTTTGTGTTTACTTCATAGCACTTCAAAGAAGTGACTTTGGGTTTTATAGACAAAGTCATTATTGTGTTCTTTCTATTTCTTCCTTATTTTACTCTTCCTTGTCTTTATTTTAGAGTTTTTACATGTCATTCTATTTGTTAATAAGTGAAGTGAGGCTTCAAAATTCTCTCTAAATGTGGCATTAGTCATAATCAGCAACTACTGACTGATAGAATTTTCATTTTTTAAATCAATGTCTATGTCTGCTTTAAATCAAGAGTTATTTGGAAGAGCACATTTATAAAAAAAAAAGTAGATAGGGCTAGAGGATTCTCCCTTTGTTGTCATTATTTAATCTTACAATATTTTGCTCAGAGATTATAAACTATAACTTCTACTCTTTGGATTTTATGGAGGTTTTCTCAAAACATGATCAAATTTTATAAATGTTCCACAAATGTTTGAAAATCTTGTAAATTCTCTACGTGGTGAATATAAAGATTATAACTACTTAAAATGTGTAAGCTATATACCATAGCAGTTTTATTAAATGTTTTTTCTGTCTCCTGCATTTTTTCACTTTTGAAAAAGTCATATTAAATTCTCCCACTATGATTATGCTTATCTAATTTCTTGTTGTACTTTCATCATTGTTTGCTTTGCTTTGCTTTAATATTCCTTACCTTTGTCTGCAGACGGTTGTGAATTCTTATCTCATGTCTTAAGAGCATAAAGCTACATTTTTTTCTTTATCCATTCTGAAAGTCTGTTTTTTTAAGTCAAAATTAAGACATCCACATTTAGTTTGACTTCTTATAAGTCTCACTTACTTCTGGCCTCTTATATTATGTTTTATATTTAGCCTTTTTTTTGCATTCACATTTTTTGGTCTCTGCCTTTGTTACTTTGTTCTAATTATTCTATTTCTTTGTGTCTTGTATTTTTAAAAAGACATGTACCCTTTTCCTATTCTTTTTTTTAACCTTTTAACAGTCACATCTAAATATATATATATATATATGTGTGTGTGTGTGTGTGTATGTATATATATATATATATATATATATATATATATCAGTAGAAATAATCAGCATCTCTATTATCCTTCTGGTCAGGCAACATTCTGAAGACATTTTCAGTTCTGTCCCCATCTCTATTTCCTATTCCCAAATCCCTATACTCCTATTTCTACTTCTTACAGGTTGGGATTTTAGTTCTATAACATTAGTAGTAAAAAGTGTTCTGACTTTTTATATCAATAGTTTTGTAGATTCAGCTGTAACTTGATTTTTTTTTGGCCCATATCTTTCTCATTACTGTATTCATTCAAAAACTTATTGTTCTATAGCAGTATGCTTTGAGGTTATTTTAAAAGAGGGCCCGTGGTCATACCCTTTTTCTTTTGTCCTCTTGCTAGAGGGCAAATTTCACTAATGGACATTCTTCTATGTATTTTACTTCTATGTATTAGTCACTTTCTGTGGGTTTCTTTTCCATAAGTACAAATGGGGGGAAATGTGTTAAATCTGCTCTAAAAAAAAATTATGAGGTTTAATACATGTAAGGATTGTTTCTCCCCCCCCCCTCTAATTTTGCATGGGGCGAAGAAGCAAAGAATTGAAACTAAAAATGGGATTCATTCTCATAAACTCTTATGTAAAATGAATTCTAAGTACCATCTGCTGAAGTGAAGAGCTTAACAATAGAACAAGACTCGAAGAGCTTCATGTGCCACACTGATCACTTTCTAAAAGCAACTATATTCATGTTAAAAGGGATCTAATTCAGGAGAAATTGAGTCAAGGTAAAACTTGTTTTCTAGAATAGCATTACTGCTGTTAGCTATTGGCAACATGTAATACTAGTGACAGAGGAATAGGATTATACCAGGGCATTTGCATTTCTTTCAATTTTGGCCTAAAGTACTCTGTTGTTAATACACTGATTTGCCATCAGAAATTGTCACGTCATGGCATTTCAACAGAAGGCACTTTTTTAGGAAAAACCTCTGTTTACACAGAATTTTATTACAATCTATGTCCTTAGTTATTCTAGTCAATGAATCCATAAATATTGACTCATTGAAATCACAAAATTCAAAAAATACCATTCACCACATAGCTTACATAGGCTATTACAAAGAGCAAAATAAAATCTCTGAATGACTAGTTTTACAAACTGAAATCTATAAAATAAGAAAACATACTTTTCTTCCCTCTACTCTTATCACCATCATCTCCTTCCCCTCAAACTTCCTTCTCATTAGAAAGGCAGAGAACTGGCTTCATGGATCTTATTCAAAACAAGGAAAGCAAATTATGGTTCACATTTTGACTCTTCTGCTGCCAGCTTGTAGGTCACTTACACCATTCCTCATCTGCCCCACTCAATGAATAACTAAGAGTATCCAAAATAGAATGCCACAGATCATGGCCACTAAAAGGTCATAGAGAAGCAAGTTTGTGTGACAAAATTTATTAAGACAAATTAATCAAAGAAATTTTAATGTGTAGTTATCTTATTTGGCTATATAGGTGACAGTGAAGTTAAGAGAACTCTACACCCATTTTCTGTATTTGTGCACTGTTTAGAACTCTTACAATGAGGACAGAATCTTGCACTGGTTATGTAATATTTTTAAAAGAAGGCAAAAATCACACATGGAACTGAACAGAAGGTTTAACAGTGAAAGAAACATTTGAGATGACCTAGTCCCAAATCCTTCAGTTGGGAAGAAACTGAGACCAGAAAATGTAATTGATATACCCCAGGTCACAGAGTAACCCAATTTCTAACTTCTAACTTCCATTTTGAAGAGAATAGCACAGAGCTGCTCTGACAACAGGCATCCTCCCTTGAGAAAACAAAAGATGCCAGGACCCAAGTTAATCCAGAAACCATATAAGAAAGTGTTCTTTCATATACTGGAGGAACGAAAAATGTCAAAACCATGAGTTAGTATTGAGAAGACGTCAGGATTCATAGGACCAATTCAAAAATCTGGAATCTAGGCTGCAGGAACCAGTCACCAGTCAATCTAGACCAACTGATGCCTCCAAAAACTTTAGCAGCTGGGTCATGGCTTTGTAAGTTTATGTAGTAGATCAGTTTCCTAGAGCCAGCCACTGGGGGCAGGTGACAGCTGATGGCAAGAGGTGACTAGACTGAACACACCAGATGTTGAATTCTAGTTTAAGGATCTTTGTACTGCTCCATCACATGTCAAACACTAGTAGTAAGAATGTCTAGTGCCTAGTTATGAGTGATGCAAAAGCAGATATAAAAATTTACAGACTCATGGGTAAAAAGACATAAAATCCTTCAACAGAAGCTAAAAGCAATCTCTAAAGGCTGTATTTTCTTATATTCCTACAACCTAGCAATATTACTTTCATATGATTGGGACTGGGTCCAAAGTATCAAAAAGACAGTGAATTTCAGGGTGAACCACAAGAAATGAAAAAACTTAAGGACTTGGATACAATTTTTCTGGTAACCATCATTACATCTACTAACATACTCATCCTCTCCTCCAATAGTAAAACAAAACAGTGTCTTATGAAACAATAAAATAGCACCGTAAGATTATAAATGCCAAAGTAAATTGAAGTTCAGGTTAAGCTTCACATCTACTGAAAGTCTAAACAAAAATTCTTGATAATTAATCTCCAAAATGTATAAATCTGCTGCAGATATTTGCACATAAATTATAATAAAGAATGTTGAAATGCAATTTGATTCAAAGTGCTTTTTAGTAAAGTACATAATGATGCATGCTGAGGAGATGCAGGTATATTTAATTGGATATAATTAAAATAATGATGTGTGTTTAAAATAATGATATATTAAAAAAATTTAAATGTAAGTGGCTGAAGAACCGGTAATAAAAAGTCAAAGCAGTAACTACTTTTTGATTACCTGATTATTCATAGAGCTAATAACTTTCATTTAACAAGTAATGTAGTTATGCTGTAATAATGTCACTCAGGATAGATCTAGGCAGCCCTGCCGACAAGGGGGCCTTGGCTTCCCCCACTTCAGTGAGTGTTTCAACCCCCATGTCTCTATACAAGCCAACTCTCTCTTCATCCAAAAGAATTTGATATGGTCCTTTGATAAGGATTGTATCAGCCAATACATATGGGCAAGACAAGCAAAATTTAGAAAATTGTGGAAGCTGAGTAATGTATATATGAGGTTCAGAATATTTTTCCTCTCTACTTTTTTTGTGTTTGATACATTCTTTTATTAGTAAAGAAAACTCCAATTCTTGCTCTGTGTTTTAAGTATTGATTCTATAGTATTCACTAATTTTGCTTCTCCCACATGCAAACAACATAATTTATTATGTTTTTGTGCTTACACTAGCTCTAGAGCAGGAAGCCTACAAATTCCCTTCAAATAAGAGGACAAATAGCAGATACACAGGCCTTTCAAACTCTTAGCCCTGGTTAAATAATGACTGATCAATTCATGGTGCCCTTACTAGTCCTATTCACCATTCTTCCTGCTTCAGTTGGGATCGAGGAGTCCTATCCACCTCAGCTACACTCTCGAGCTTCTCAGATGAGCAACCAGTAAGCCAATCTCATTACCTTCCATCCTGTGCTGTCCTGCTGTGACCTCAAACCCAATTCAGTTCAACTCCTTGCAGGGTTGTATATGTGATCAGTGCTTTTGAACCCCAAGCTCTATAATTCTGATCTTAAGAGGCAAGGTTTGGTTGATTTTTTTCTTTTTTAGTTCTTGCTTATGTGGTTAAGCTTTTGCAATCTAAAGAAGAACTTGACTTATGGTGCATTTATAAAATCTCTTAAAAACCATAACGCTCTAGCTGCCATCTTGCATTCCTACCTAATCTCAGTTGGTCTGCCCAAAAGGCCCCCAAGCACCAACCTTACTCCCCCAAGCAGCCATTTTTCTACTCCAGTAAGATGAAAGAACAATCTATCATGAACCAGAAACTGCAAGCAGAAGCACACACTGGTGGGAAAGATGCTGCTTGCAAGCAGAAGAAGGCAATTCATAGAAGAGTTACAGCACATGACTAAAAACAAAACTTGAGCTCTCCTTAAAGAAGTTAGGGGTAAACAATGGCTCTGTTATTGAAGAAGCTGATACGGTCACAAACCAAGAAACTGTGGTCCCCTTTAGCAACCCTAAAGTTCAGGCGTCTGACAGCAAGCACTTTCATTATTACAAGCCATGCTGACATACAGCAGCTGACAAACATGCCACCCAGCATCTGAAAGTTGACCAGTTTAAGGAGACTGGCTGAAGCTCTGCCCAGACAATCTGTGGGTGGGAAATCACCACTTGCTGCTGGAGACAATGGTGATGATGAAGTTCCAAATCTTGTGGAGAATTTTGACAAGGTTTACAAAGTGAAGCAAACCAAATGGAGTCAACTTCTGAAGAAAAAAAAAAACAACTTGAAATTACTGAAAGCTTCTATTTTATGCTTTGGCTATTTAAAAAAAATTGTTCTGATAAAAATCTAAATCTATTTTTAAGTTTACGCTCCATAGAAATTGCAGCCTTTTTCAGTTTTTGCTTATACATGGAACAGTGGCTCTAGAGGTGCTATAGAGGGTCAATGGGCCGTACCAAGGTAGAGAACAGGTCACTGTCACGGGCCTCACCTGTGCACCCAATTACAAGACCACTCAGGCTCAGGAACAACAAAAATGGGGTCGTATTTAACAGGAAACCAAGAGTTTATAAGGACACAAGTGGCTACTATCTCACCCCAGGTATTCCATAGTGTCCACAGGTCCCAGACAAAAGGCCACCCATTCAAGATGGTGCTGTCCTGTCAAGGAGGATCTGGAGCTTGTCACATACTGACAAGCAGTGCACCAGGGTCCCACTCATGGTGGAGGTGCTCACAGGTGAACAGGAAAGAACTGGTCTTACCCCACTGTTTGTGCTGTGGGATTCCAGGTTCATACACTATTCACCTTAATTAAGCTGAAGAAAACTGGTAATAACATTTGAATCAAAGGTTAATAAACCTCTTTGTCTAGTTTAAAAAAATATATTTGCTACATTTTCTCCTTAAAATTGTATGCTTAATCACGTACAGATTGTGACCATATTTTCACTACTTGAAAAAGATACTCTGGACTTTTGAAATATCATTCTCAAAAATATGTGAGTTCTTCTGGTAGTTAACAATAGTAGTTGTACTGCTTCCTCTTGCAATTGATGTTGAAACAGGAGTATCTCCTTTCCCCATATGAAACAAACATACATATGGCACCCAGAAAATAATATACATTGAAATAAAGGACAATGAACTTTTTGGTGCAACTGTGTCTTATAGAAATTTAACTTCAACTTAATTTGAACTTTGATAGCAAGTTTGATATTCAGTGATGAGGATTCAGTTTGTAAATTGCGCCTATCTTCTGGTCCTGTCTTTGTTCTATTTGCTCAACATCAATATCAACTTTAGTAAAGAATCAGCAAAGAAGTAGAGATAGACAAAAGGCAAGCTAATTTATTGAAACCATTTCAGCATTTCTTCAATAAGATTGTTTGGAGGGAAACCATTGACCAAAATGAAATCTCTGGAGTTTGAAGACCCATGCAATTTCTCCCAGTACTAAAAGCAATGAGGAAGTTGTTCTTACATCCCAATTTTAGCAAAATGACCACAAAATTCAACTCTCTGACTGAAAAATCTGTGAGATTTTCTGCCTAGGATGGTTTATATAAACAAGTCCGCTCTTGAGTATCCAGGATCCTACTTGGGTTACTGAAAAATCATAGTCTATATCCCACAGGCCTCTGCACTTGAATTTTTACAAGTTATGACTCTAAAGGCAGTTGAAATTTTAAATAACTTAAAAATTTGTAATAGAAATAAATTTGGTAAAAGTTGTGCACATCTTCTTTCAAGTTAATTTTCTTTTTTCTCCCTGTTCTCTCTCGTTTCCTTCTTGCTCATCCACTATCACTGCCCCAGATCTCCACCACCAGATTTGTACATGGCTGAGAATGGGGGAGCTTATAAAGAACAAGGAAGGGTGAGGAGGAGTGAAAAGAGCCAACAGAAACATTGTGGCCTGGGTTTGGAGATTATGCCTCAAGCTAAACACAAAGCCGCCAAACTGTTTATTTTGCAGTTAGTGGAATTTTCTTCTTCAATGTCAAGAGGCGGGAGCCAAACTTTAGAAAGTCACAATTTTCCCAAGACTTAAAAGAAAGATAGCCTTGATCATGCACATATGCTTGGAATGCTTGTAGTCTAGAACTGACGTTCTTCCACTGGATGGATTTGCAGGCCAAAATGCAATCAAGCTTAGGAGTGCCTGGCTCTGTCCACAACTGGAAATGAGATAAACACAGATTTGCAAATTCTGTCTTCATACTTCCAATACAGTCCCTCCTACTCCCTCTCTCACTGCCTCACTGTTGAGATTCAAATGACTATTCTCTGAGGTAATGTAATTTTTTTTTTGAGGTATTAGAATCTAAGAGAATCAATTTCTAAAATTCTGAAGGCCAAGGAAAGTTATGCAGAAGTCAGTATGTATACATATATATTTACATGCATATGCTCTATGTGTGTGTATGTGTGTGTATATGTGTGTGTATTTATGTATATGTAAGGTGTTACATACCATGCCAAAAATATGACTTTCAAGGATAAAGATAAGACCAAAAATTTCTGAAGATGCCAATTTCTTCTAAAGTTACATATAAATTTAATACAATCAACATAAAATGTCAACACTTGATCAATTTTATTTGACAAATAAAATGTGGAATGGGGAGGGCTGAGTAAATCTCTGCTGCAAACAAAGTAAACAAATAAATCAGAAGCAGAGAAGAGGACTGGGCCTACCAGATATTAAAATCTACTAGGAAGGTACCAGCTTCAAAACAGGACACTTTTACAAGAATTTGTAGCCATATTGATAGACTAAAATAGAAAGCACAGAAATAGAGTGAAAGTATATATAAGAATTTAGTGTATGACATTGGAGAAAGGTTGGATTAAACTATAATTAGTACTGAGCAACCTGGCCAACTGTTTTAGGGAAAAAAAGTTCAGACCATTGTCTCACACCTCATTTCCCAAATTTTCCAATTAAAAACAATTATAGATTGTGAAAGCACAAAAATATTAAACTACATCTGATTAAAAGTTCACCTTCAGGTAATTTTTTCCTAAGAAAATAAGATAGAGCTAGAGACAAAAATAGATAAAGTATGTCCAATGAAGTATTCAAAACAGCAAAATAATCTGAATGGTTTTCAAAAAGAAAATTATTTTAGTAAAATATACCCCAAAATGAAATAATGTAAAACCACCAAAGTGTAGGTATGTTTATTCACTTCAAAAAATACAGCTTATTAAAGGAAATTACCAAGTATAATTGTATTATAATCTAAAATGCATGTGTATATGTAATATGTATGTGTAAGCTAATGTGTGCATGTAATATGTATGTGTATGTCATTCCAGAAGAAAGTTTGGAATGACACTGGAGTTTCATTTGGTGATAGGATTTGACTATCTAATAATATGAAAGTATTACTTTTGTAGTAGAGATAAGTCACAAGAATTTACATTTTTTAATAAAGTAGAGTTAGGTTTGGCTATTGTTTAAAGTGGGGCCTTAGTGTGAAATAAGGAAGTTGCTGCAAAAGTCTAGTTAATAGTTGAGGAGACAAAGACAGGAAAGCAGAATTTGTCTCTGCAAAGAGACAAAGACAGGAAAGCAGAATTTTAGAAATAGGTGATGGCAGAAGCTGCTGGACTTGGTGTGGTCAGCTAGATTTTTGTAACCGGGGCTGTCATTTAGAGGCCTATAACTTGAGTTAATAAATGGGTCATTTATAAAGAGGGATACAGTTGACTGGTAGAGTAGGTGGTCAAGCCAATAGACAATGTCCTTAGACATAAATTGCAGGTCATATGGACCTGTCTGTCTAGTAGCAATTGGAATAAAAGACTGGACCCTGAGACTGGGTATTTATTAGCATGAAGGTACTGTTTGGAACCATAATCATCATTTATAAAAGCACATATAATTCTCCAGGGAAAATGAGCTCCATGTCCACACTGCTTCTAAACCTCTTATCCCACTAGATGACATTTTCCAAATTACACAAGATCTTATTTCCTGAAATCCTAATTCAATTATCCTGTATCATTAGGATTCCCACTCATCATATCTGGATTAAGTAACTGCCAGAACCTGCTTTCAGTTTTCCATTGGTTTCCTGTTTCATTTAGAACAAACTCCAAACCCTTGATGAGGATTTACCAATCCTACCTGATCCAGCCCGATACTATCTCTGACAGCATTCTCTGTCACTTGCCATTACTCACTGTGATTTCACCATGCTGGCCTCTCTGATCCTTGAGCACCGAGTTCATTTCCATTTCAGGGCTTTGTACATGCTCGGCCCTTTGCCAGAAGTTTCTTTTTTGTCTTGTCTCAACACTGCCCTTTCTTACCTTTCAGATTTCAACTTAAATGTCATTGCCTCTCTTTAGAGAGACACACTTTAAGGGACACACTCTTTGCCTCTCATCTCTAAAGAAACACTTCCTGCATACCACCACCCTGTCTTGTCACTGATTATAATTTCTTCACAAAGTTTATCTCTACTTAATATTTTTTTTAAGATTTATTTATTTATGCATACAGAACTGGGGTACAGGCCAGAGGTGCAAAGGCAGTGAGAGGCTTCACGGGACACAAAGTGGGGAGCAGAACAGGATGACTGATGAAGTGCACTGCTGAGGGGAGCAGTGGGTGGGTCAGGAGAGGTCTACCGTGCCATGTGTTTCACCTCCGGGACAGGGATCAAACTCATTCTGAAGTGGCTTTAGCTTCTTAGTGCTGCATTTACCCACTGTGCCACCAGGCAGGGCCCTCAATATTACTTTTGTTCTCTGTCGATAGTTTCTTCTAGTTTATAAATTCCTGTAAGAGAGATCATGACGATCTTCTCTTGTCTTTGTTCTCTATTTTCACCCTTTTATGCTCTTACTCAAACACTACTCCTCCTGCCAAGGCCTACACGGATAATCCAAGAAACTCCCCATCTCAAAATCCTTAACTGCATCTGCAAAATCACTTGCGCTATGTAATGCAGCATATGCACAGGTGCTGGGGGTTCGAATATAGACAATACCTCAGGACAAGTATTCAGCTTACCACACTCAATTTTTTCGATTTTAAAATGAATATTATAACAAAAGGGTCACCTCATGTAGTGCTGTAAAAATACTAAACTCATATCATCACTAACTGACACAAGGAAAACCTTCACCAAAAATGTTTGCATATATTTTTACCACATGGACTTTTGCAAGATCCTCCTCTCATCTCTAGTGTCTCTGCCTTAGTTCAATCCTTAGTCATTTCAACTGCTGTCCTCAGTTTTACCTTCCTCCATACCTCCCATACTCCCCACCTTTCATAGCACCACCTGAGTGGAAACACAAGGATCACATCTGTGCTCAATAAACATGTATTGACTATCTACTACAAACCAAATGCTTGCAATCATTGTCTTCTGCAATCACTGTCTTGGCCACTGTCTGTGCCTGCTCGACCTATTGAGCCAGGTAATGGGACTTGTTTATCTCTCTATCCCAGTGTTTTATAGTCTTTACAATAGGTATTCAAGAATGCCTACTGAGTGAGTTAATGAATGAATGAATTTAGTTTAAAAATTCCGTAGTACTGTAATTTGTAAGGGTAGAACCCTATTTAATTCTTGTCAGGGGTACATATTCAGATTTTTTTTAATTAATCTGTTTATTTTAATAGGTAATATTGAGGCATTACCACCATAGTGCACCCACCACCAACTTTGTTCTTTTTCTTCCCTCACCTTCTCCCCCCTACACTTGCTGTTGTAGTTTTATAGTCAACTATCAAGGGTTAATTTTTCCATTTGTCTTCACCTGACTAGTAATTTAGTGACTTTATATTACACATTTTATTATATATTACTGACACCCATCTTTCTCCTTCTGACTTATTTCACTTAGCATTATGATTTCAAACTCCTTCCATGTTTCTACAGATGGCATGAATTTATCTTTTTGATTGCCAAGTAGTATTCCATCTCTGGATCCATTCATCTATTCTGGGGCATTTAAGTTTTTTCCATAATTTAGCTCTATTAAATAGTGCTGCAATAAAAATGGGAGTGCAAGTTTCCTTTTAAGTATTCAGATTATTTTTAAAGCAGTTGAGGTGTTATGAAAATGAACTTGACAGTTAGTTGCTCATTGCAGGCCTCCTTAGTACCCTGCAGACAGTGGTAGAGAGGGCATCTGGGTCACAGAGGCAGGCCTGATAACAGACACTTCTTTGCAACTTTTAGAAAGGAGAATCAAGTGACCATGATGTGGCTGCCACATTGCTTAAGATTTTTTTTCCATCTTTCCACGTAATTTCACTTTTGCTCGACCACCAAAAAAAAAAAAAAAAAAAGAGGAAGAAAGAAACACAAGATACTGAGAAGGGCCCTTCTCACTGTTCTCCATTCAGGAGAGCCTGCCAAACCAATTAATACCTCCTGAATGTTATCTCCCTGCTATGTTAATGTTATGTTAATAAATGCAATTAAGATAACATTCAGGAGGTGTTAATTGGTTTGGCAGATGTACATGAATAAGAAGCACAGATATTTTGCTTTCCCTATTTATGGAGGCAGGAAGTGACACAAAGTTGGACAAAAGGAAACTTAATTTGCCTCCAGTCTCTTTTGATACCACTTAGTCCTTTTCTGTTAAGTAATATATGGGATTCTTAAAAATGCTAATTTAGATGGCATTACAAAGATGAAGTGATTGTCAAATGTTGCAAAAACACTGAAATTGTCTTTAGTCACAGGAATTAGCTGCATGATATTTACTTCCTTTAAAATGCTGTACATGCCATATATACTATATATACACATACATACTCAAATGTTCTCTTTCAAATGTGTCTACTGCATCTATGCAAATAAGTTCTCATGCTAATCTATGAAGCAGACTGTTCCAGAGGACTAATTTCTAAATTATTCTTTATGTAATTAGTTTTTTAATATATTTCAGTGATTTGCAAGAATTATTGTTCTTTTATTCTAATTTACAAGATAGCCATATATAGTTTTTGTATCTAGAAATGCATACAAATACACACATACATCAGTGACTAAAGCGGTCCTGGAACGGCTATAAGCCAGTAATGTTCTGGCTAATGTCAGCTTCTAGGACTGACCACAGTAACTTTAATGGCAATACAATGCAGCATCTCTTTGACTTTTATCCAGAGAAAAAAAATCTCAGTTTTGTAAGATAAGTACTCTGATGAGAGCCCCAGAATGTTAAGATCTGAAACTTGTTAGAGTTTAGACTGAACTGAGGTTCCCCTCCCCCAGTTCTAAAGGACAAATTATCAGTGTCTACTACTGTGAATTAAGTGGAGAGAACTATGCTGAAACACTATTCAAAATATTCTGCAGTCTAGAATTCAAAAAATTGGAAGTACATACTTGAAATCTAAGACATCAACTTCTATAAATAGTGAAAGCTGTTTAATAAGGACTTTCTGGAAGGGGTGGGGGTTGGAGAAGAAGAAAGGAGAATGAAGAAAAGAGAAAAAAAAGATTCCATTAAAATTTAAATTATTGCAAGATTGAAATCCAATTCCAGAAATGTTAAAATGTGCATTTCAAATTAAAGAATATTATGTATTGCTTAAGAAACAAGAAACAGAGTAGGTAGCTAGAATATAGACACTTCTTTCTTTTAACTAGATTGTTGAGCCAGTATCTGTTGCATAATTCCAGAAAGTTCACTAGTTCTTGAGAATATATGCATGTTTCTTTGCTAAATGCCCATCTACAGACACTAACTGTCCCTCTGTCCCTTTGTCACTCTCCTCAATGTTATTTTCTTGGAGCTTAAATATAGAATAATGGGATTGTTTCTAGCTTTCAGTCTATAAGTGAGGGCAGTTTCTTAAGCAATGAAGGATTAGTGTTGCTCTCCAGTGACAACAAGCTATTAATTGAAGATTGTTATAAAATACTCTTCTAATCTGGGTGCGTGTTTGCAAGTTGTTTGCAATATTTTTCCATTGAGATAGAATCACTGTGTCTTAAATTTACGTTTTACAGTCTTGGCTCCCCTCCAGGCTAAGGAGATGATGGAACACTCTGGAATGTGGTGACACTGACTCAGTCTTTGGGGGCAGCCCCATGTGATTCTGGCCAATGTTGACTCTGGAGTGGCAAAAGCCTTGACACAGGTTCCGTGGAGAAACAATCCTGTCTTGTCCTTGAGGAGAGTGTTGCTCACGCCAGCACCTCCTGCCACATAGACCAAGAGCTTGAGAGGCTAGCTTATGATGGATTCTTATGATAAAAATCTCATTTCAAAGCATTCTGGTCTAGAGTTTAGGAAACATTTTTATTTAAAAATCACTAGGTTATACTCGCTTTAAATTATTCCTAGGCAAAATTATTATGTATATATTCTGTGGCAGAAATAGCAAATACATTATATCTGAGTGTAGTGGACTAACAGTAACCCCCCCAAATGTTATATTGAAGCCCTAACCACTCAGTAGCTCAGAATATGACCATATTTAGAAATTTGAAGATGTAATTAAACTAAAATGAGGCCATTGGGATGGGCCCCAATCCAGTGTGCCTGGATTCTTATAAGAAAAGGAAATTTGAATACACAAAACACACAGGGTATATGTACACAGATGAAAATCAGATTAGCCCACAGCAAGTTGACCATATTCAAGCCAAGGATAGAGGTCTCAGAGAAATCATATGAATCTGGGGAAGTATGGGAAGAGGAATATAATTCAATCCAGAACAGTACATATCCCTAAAAAAATAGATCATAGATAATACATGTTTCACTGCGGTAAAGATGATCTAAGTGTATCTACTTACCTCAACTAATGAAACTAATGTAGTTCTTATTAGTAATTATCAGTTTAATAGTGTGCTTCCCTCAACCAAAAACTCTAAACCAAATATGTTTTTATCAATCATGTTTATAAAAAGTAGCTTCTGAACTTATTTATGAAAAATTTGTATGAGTCTAAATTACATAGTAGTAAATTTACCTCTGACTTCATTACATGATTTACACTATCTGAAGAAATTTATGATTATATATTCTCCATCTTTATAGCCACACTCTTTATATCTCTCCTTCTGAAACAAGTTTTCTGAAATTGTAGCAAGTATTAAAGTGCTCTTTTGAGATGAAGACAAGAATTTTGTCTCCCTGCTCTTTAATAGAAAACAAGTTTATTTTTAAAAAAGGCAAAATCCTCTTTAAAATTTTGTAACAAAGAAAAATGCTATTTCCAAAACCTTTTGTCCAGGCCAGTTTAGTGTAAAGACAGAAAGTTCTAATCCATATCTGGTACTGGAACCATTGCATTTCCATTTTATGGTCAATTGGTAAGTTTTCTTTCATTTCACCTCAGAGTTTTCTTTTGAAGCAGGCAACAGTTCAACGTCAGCAATATCATCTCTCACTACTGCTGACACACTTTCTGAGTGTGTGTGTGAGACTATGTATGAAATGTTATTTTCCTGTACTTCTCTCCTGTTTGATCATCAAACTTGGTTTATCTTTTATTCTACCTTGCAACTCTAGTTGTTTTTAATCCTTCAAAGCCATCTCAAAAACTAAAGCTCATAAAAGAATAATCTGTTTCCTTGATGCCAGTTAGACATTTTCCAGTTTCTGTCACTCTGAATACTTTTGTTAAAACATTTGTTCCTTCCATCTAGCTGAGACTAGTCAAGATGTATGTCCACTGGCTTGTCCTCAGGCAGTAACAACCCGAGACCCTTGAGACCCTTGAGTGTCACAGTGGAACAGCAAGAGTTTGTTTTTTTTGTTTGTTTGTTTTGGTTTTTTAGCTATTCATCACAGAATTTCTTTAAACTTTTTTTTTGCCTTTGACCAGCTAGATTTATTTTATTTTTTTTATTTTATAAGTTTATTTTTACATCATTTTGTACATTTTTTTTCCATCTCAATTGTAATCCCCGTGAGTTTCCCATCACCAAGTCACCCGTGTTCCATCAACATAATCCCATGCACTTCCCTCCCCACCCCACCCCCATTTTTGATTCCATTCCCCACTCCACCCCCACAAAATGTCTCTGGTATATGGCTGTTCATTATTCTTGTTATTTTCTTGCCTGGTCCATTATATTCCTGCTATGAGTGAAACCATCCGGTATTTTTCTTTCTCTTTCTGGCTTA
>NW_004567107.1:29796076-29833661 GCF_000260355.1 Condylura cristata
GAATGTTTGGTAAAATTCATTTGTAAATCCATCTGGTCCTGGACTTTTATTTTTGGGGAGGATTTTGATTACTTCTTCTATTTCCTTGCTTGTAATTGGTCTGTTTAGCTGGAACAGCAAGAGTTTTTAAGCCAGAGCACTTGATATAAATCATACTGCTGTCACTTCCCAGCTAGAGAAATTTAAACAAATTATATGGAACTCAGTTTCTTCATCTGCAAAATGACACCTAGCTTTCAGGAATGTTTTGAAGGGCTACACTAGTAAATGTATACAAACATTCTTGAGAACCACAATGCAGCCATACTGATTTTTGTTCAATAAACACTGATAGGCATGACAAACTCAAAGGAATATAGGTACTTTAAAAGCATGCAACAGGTCGGGCTCCATGGCTTAAGGCACAAGGCGGGTGTATTATTGGAGAACTAGAAATTAAAGCCTATCAGAGGACAGCTGCTGCTCAACTCCAACCTACAGTTTGCATCTGTCACAGTGCACTGTTGGCACTAGAAGGACAATGACAAATATCTAGTCTGTGGTGGATAGTGTGATGCATTGGCCCAACCCTGCTTTGGAAAGGACATCTTGTCCCTGCTGCAAGGAGTACTGTCAGTTGATGGCCTCAATTGTCAACCTCTTCAGCTGCAAAGCTGCCTCACCCAAGGTCACACCCTTCCGGGGGTGGCCCATATCCAATGGCTGTTGAGAACAGGGTTGCCCAGACATCCCACTCCAACTTGGCACAACTCTTAAGGACCATTTTTAGCTTCAGAGTTCTTTATGGTGTAAAATGAAGAAATTGGTTTACATCAGAGCCTGATTTCTCCTTCTGCTCATTCAGCTTCCTTTCCCTTTCCACAGATAAATTTAAGGGCACTCCTGATCAAATATCTTTTATATTAAGCTCTGTGTCAGATCTGCCTTCTGGAGAATCCAGCCTACACAACTGGATTTGATGTTGCAAAACTCATGGAACAATTGGTATAGTAACTAAGCAGATAGATCATTTCAATACCCTGTAATAAGTGCTAAGATAAATATACAAATAAAAATCTTTAGCAAGGAAGGAAGGGGGTATCTAGATAAACCAGAGAAGCTCAAGTTGTCTTCCTGGAGTATGTAATGTAGAAATAAAGTTTTCAATTGTTTGGCCTACTATTGACATACTATTCGTTTAAACGACTATACATTTACACCATACCTCCAAAAATATATCACACCCAACAAAAGAACTGGCCACTATTAAAACAAAAGAACTGGCCACTATTAAATTGACCCTCCTTTACCTTTTCTTCCCCTTTCCACTTACCCTCTGGTAACTGCTATTTTGTTGTCAGAGTCTGAGGGTGGTTTTTGCTGTCTTTTGTTAGTTTCTTTGTTTTGTCCTTTTATATTTCACACATGAATTAAATAATCCCGTATTTTTCTTTCCCTTTCTGACTTATTTTACTTTATACAAATCACCTCAAGTTCCAGCCACATTGTTGCAAAATACAAGATTTCATCTGTTTAATAAATGAATCGTAATCCATTGTGTGTGTGTGTGTGTGTGCGACATCTTCTTTATCCAGTTAGTCATCATTGGGCATTTAGGCAGTTTCCACATCTTACCTATTATGAACAGGACTGCAGTGAATCGGAGGGATACATATATCTTTTCACATTAGTATTTTCATATTCTTTGCGTAAGTACCTAGAAGCAGAATTTCTGGATCATATGGTAGTGTTATTTTTCATCTTTTTGAGAAATCTTAATATTATTTCTCATAATAGCTACACCAATTTATATTTCTACCAACTATGTTATTAGGGTTCTTACCAAAACTCATTCTTTCTATTCTTTTTCATATAGATCTTTTTCACAAGTATGAGGTGATATCTCATGGTGGTTTTGATTTGCATTTCCCTAATAATGGATGATGATGAGCATTTTTTTAAATGTTCTTTGTGGCCACCTATATGTATTCTTTGAAGAAGTGTCTTCAAAGAAAATGAGATAAGATTTGAAGGCTAATGATGCTGTAACCAGGTAAAGAATTGGGAGGAGGTATTTCAGGCAAAGAAATACCAATAGTGCCAATAAAAGCACTAAAAACAAACAGTAAATACATATCCAAGGATTAGAGGGAATTGTATGCATGGAGATACAGACTAGCAATTTGGTACCAGAAGTACTTCCTGGAACTAAAAGAATTTAAAATGTAAATTAGGGGTGGCATAAGATATAACTGGAAAGAAAGGTTACAATGTAAGATTTTTGATCCAATAGGTAATAGAGATTGGAGATTTTTTCCTTCTAACTCTTTCAAACACTTGTTCTCTCTTTTCTCCAACAGGCTTTATCTATCAGTTTCATGGAGCCTATTTTCACTCAATATCATGCCTTGACAAACCTCATCTCTATGTCTTATTATAATTCAGAATCTAGACATGATCATCCAATTCAACATCTGTACTTGAATGACTTATAGAAACCACAAGTTCATTGTGTCCTAGGAGACCACATGGATTTCTTTGCCCTCTGGTTATATTTGGGTTTAGTTAATTTGGGAAATCAACAGCCAATAGAAGAAGAGAGGAAAGTGAAATCTGGATATGTATTCTTCCTCTTTCTCTTATTTTATCCCGCCACCAAATTTCAGGCACCTAGAACAAATAAGTGGTTATTAACTAGGGTAACTGTAATGGAAAATTATCTTAGTAATTCCCAAAATTAAATTTTAGAGAGTCAACTTCCAAAGGGTTAAAAAAAAAAAAAAAACCGTACAGATGAATCTCTTACTGGTATATAAGCTAACACAATCATATGATAATTTTTAAAAACTCAATGATGGCAAGGGTTTTAAATAACGATATAAAATTATGGTACAATGGCCAATGAGAATGGCACATCTTCAAACAACTAGCAACAACAAATGTTGGTGAGGATGTGGAGAAAAAGGAACTCTCCTGCACTGCTGGTGGGAATGCAAATTAGTACAACCACTAAGGAAACTCTTTGGAGGTTCCTCAAACCACTAAAAATGGAGCTTCCATATGACCCAGCAATCCCACTCCTAGGTATCTACCCAAAAGACACAAAAACACTGATTCAAAACAATACCTGCACCCCCATATTTATTGCTGCTTTATTTGTAATTGGAAAAACATGGGAATAACCCAAATGCCCAAAAGTGAATGACTGGATTAAAAAAATATGGTACATATACAAAATGGAATATTACTCAGCAACCAAAAAAGAGAAACACATGTCTTTTGCAGCAACATGGATGGGGCTGGAAAAGATCATGCTTAGTGAAATAAGTCACAAAGAAACGGGAAAGTACTGGATGGTTTCACTCATAGCAGGAGTATAACAGAACATGCGAGAAAATAATAATAATAATGAACAGCTATATACCAGAGACATTTTATGGGGGTGGAGTGAGAAATGGGATCAAAAACATTGGGGGGAGGGGAATGCATTGGACTATGGTGATGGCACACGGGTGATTTGGTATTGGAAAGCCAATGGGGATTACAACTGAGATGAAAAAGGCACAAAATGATGTAAAAATAAACTATAAAAAATTATGATGCATTGGAAGATTGGATATAAAACCTTTATACTCTTGTCAATTCAATAATTTCTCCTATATTTGGGTCCAATATCTGGGTATCAAAATAAAGCAAAAGAATGCAGAAATGTTAGAGGAATTTCAATTAATACTACACTGAAATAACAAATTATTAATATTGAGATATTCTGTTATATTAAAGATGGGATGTTGCCATTAATGTAAGGCTTCCACATAATCTTTTAGAGTGAAGTTGGCCAGCAGCCTTTCTTTAGGCTCTTCAAAGGTTTAGTACAGGCCACTGCAGTTCTGTGATATCTCCCTCTTGACTGTATCTTTTTGGTCATCTTTACTGCTCCACAGTTTATAACTCACTTTCTATTTTCTTCTCTCTCTTTTATTTTGCTGCATGCTCCTCCCCCCTCACCATTTTTTTCAAGATTAAAAAAAAAAAAAGACTCACTTTCCAACTGAATCCTCTAAGCCAACTCTACTTGACTCAAAGCAGCTATTGTGTTAGCTACAAACCCTCAAGACCCTTATCTTGCCAGCTTGTTTATAGAAAGTGACTTGATTGCAAATTTAATTTGTTTTTCTATGATTTAGCCAATCAACCCAAATGCAGGGGAAACAAAAATGGAGGGCACTCCAGAACAATTAAAATGTCAGTCTGTTTAGAAAAAGACCTATTAGTAATGCAAATATGAAATACTTTGGGGTTGATATTCAGGTCATTAGAACTTAATGTTAACCAAGTCATTCAAATTTTGCATTTCCTTCCTAGCTAGACAAAGAAAGGCAGCAGACCCAGGACTGTGGTTTATTTGCCCTGCTTATCTCAAGTCAACAATCTAAATCAAATCAAAGGGAAATCCCAAACTTGGAAATTACTCCTGAGCTCATCTCTTTTATCTTGCTTCTTAACTCACTTACTTCTTGTATTATGTCCCAGACTGTCCCTGTCAAGCATCATTTAACCTCAAAGATGAAAACATTTTGGTTGCTACTTCAAGGAACTCACTCTAAACCTTTCCTTGAAGCTAACTTCATGACATAAATCATTATCATCAAGTTCTCTGGAATTAAAATCTGCCCCCATGTGACTTCCAGAAATCTTCCAGAACTGTTTTGCCTTCAAATATTTTTAGCTAATGACAGTTTTGTGCTAGCCATCCCAACATAAATGTTTTTAGGCAAAGTATAAGAGATTCATTCCATCACTCCTCATCTGACTTGATGTCCACCCAGTCCTCTCATGACCCTAGGCCCTGTTCTCTATACATTTGGGTTTGTCAGCGTCCCTCTTAATGTGAATAGCCCAAGCAGGAAGTTACTCTCAAAATGTGTCCTATAATGACCTGAATATTTTGTTTTTACAAATACAGCTGCAATTCCTTGGTTTTTTGAAAATACTCCTTCCATTCTGCAGCTTTGGAGTCAGATCTAAATTTGTATTAATAGGTAATTTCATAATCTTGGGCAAGTTACTTCATGTCTCTACATCGTACATTCATCTGTTAAACAGATGTTATCATTTCCTTATGAATTTTTTAGAAGGCGAAAATATAACATATAATAAAGCCCTTTGCACAGTAGTAGATGATCAGAAATCATTAACTTATATCTCTAGTATCACTTTTACTTTCACAGACACATTCACTGTTTTTGTTTTTAATTCACATAAACTGATTTCAAATCTAGTACCATCCATCTTGTATTTAACTGATTTTCTTCCTGAAATTTAAGGCTTCACATTTTCTATGTTTTCATCTTATCTTCCCATTCTAGATATTCTCTTTTATATCCTATTGTGTCACCAAAGATTTGATAAACCTAACCTTTAAGTCCTCATCCAAGTCACCGATAATGCTGTGACTAAAGAAAGACGGAGGACAAAGAGCTCTGTGACACAGCAGGAGGCCAGCCAGCTTTACATCTATTTCCACTTTTCATCAGCTGTGTAATGAATTGTGAATAGAGCTCACTGCATTGACACCTGACACACATTCCTTTGTCTTTTCACAGGAATAACTTAAGAGAAAAGTCAGGTTGATAAATTTGCCCCTGACATTCAGAGCTATCTGCCCTGTAACTTTGTTAAATAAAGAACAGTATGTGCTGCAACTTAATGAATTTATACTACTTCTTGACACTCATTTTCTTTTCTAGTTACCTATAAATAATTTTATTACCCATAAATTTTCCGCCTCCTTCTTTATTATAGGCCAAGTAACAATTCCCAATTATGTCCTAATTCCAGAACCCCCAAATTTATTATTTTATGCAGCAAAGGAACTTTATCTTGCAAAGCCAAGGATGTTGGGATGAGGCGGTGATCCTGGATGATCCAGGTACCCAATCCAATTATATGAGTACTTAACAGCAGAGAACTTTGTTAGCTGTGCCAGCAAAAGGTCAAAGTCTCCAAGGACTAGGAAAAAAAAAGAGGCAGAGAGTGCCATGTTGCTGGCTTTGAATATTAAGGAAAGTGGGCACAGGACAACATTAGTTGTCTCTAGCTACCTAATGAAAAAAGGCAGGAAACAGATACTCTTCTAGAGTACACATAAGGGAATGGAGCTTTGCTATCACGCTTAGTGTGTGTGTGTGTGTGTGTGTGTGTGTGTGTGTGTTTAACTGCTGTAACTCTAGTTTACAACACTATCAGTTCCAGATATACAGCTTTATATTTCAACATTAAATATATATATACCATGCCTGCCACCGAAGATCAAGCTTCCTTCTACCACTGTCCAATGAACCCCACCTGTTCCACCACCCTCATTCCCTTTCCCCTCAGTAACCACCTTTCTATTGGCAGAATCTAAGGGTTTGTTTTAATTCGATATCTTCCAACCCTTCAGGTATTTGTCTTAGTCAGACTTATCTCACTTAGTGCAGGTTTCATCCATGTTGTCACAAGTGTCAAGATTTCATATTTTTTTAATAGCTGAGTAATATTACATTGTGTATAGAGATCATTTTTTATCCAATCATCCATTCTTGGGCAATTTAGGTTGTTTAATATCTTTGCTATTGTAAATGGCAATTCATAGGGAGTACAAGGGGAAATACAGCTTTTGAATTACTTTATTCATATTCTTTGTTAAATACCCAAACTGGAGTTTAGTTACTAAATTTTTAAGGAATTTCCATACTTTTTCCATGGAGGCTGTACCAACTTACATTCACATCAACAAAGTTCCCCTTCAAACCAACAAGGTGGTTTGTCTTTCTGAAAATATCCATTCAAACAGATATGAGGTGAAATATCACTGTGTTTTTTTATTTACATTACCTAATAATAAGCAATAAAGAACATTTTTTTTCATGTGTCAGCCATCTGTATGTCTTCTCTGGTTAAATGTCTATTTAGAGCATCTGCACATTTCTTTTTTTTTTTATTTATTACAAAAGTTTATTTTTACATCATTTTGCACATTTTTTTTTTCCATCTCGATTGTAATCCCCGTGGGTTTCCCATCACCAAATCACCCGTGTGCCACCACCATAGTCCCATATAGTCCCATGCATTTCCCTCCCTTCCCCCCCCCCGTTTTTGATCCCATTCCCCACTCCACCCCCACAACATGTCTCTGGTATATGGTTGTTCATTATTTTTGTTATTTTCTCGCCTGGTCCATTATACTCCTGCTATGAGTGAAACCATCCGGTATTTTTCTTTCTCTTTCTGGCTTACCTCACTAAGCATGATCTTTTCCAGCTCCATCCAAGTTGCTGCAAAAGACATGTGTTTCTCTTTTTTGGTTGCTGAGTATATATGTACCACATCTTTTTTATTGTATATATGTACCACATCTTTTTTATCCAGTCATCTACTTTTGGGCATTTGGGCCTGCACATTTCTTAATTGGCTTGTTTATTTGTTATTGTTGTGTTATATGAGTAGTTCATATATTTTAAATATTAAGCCCTTGCTTGATACATAATTCAATATCTTCTCCCATTCAGTAAGTTGTCCTCTCATGTTAATCGGGTTCCTTTTGCTGTTGCAAAAGGTTTCATAGTTTGACACAGTCCCCATTTGCTTATTTTTCCTTTTGTTTCCTTTGCTGTTGGAGACAATCAATGAATACACCTCTAAGTCAATTTTGAAGAATTTATCACCTGTGTTTTCATCTATGTATTTTTTGAATCTAGCTCTTATTTGCAAGAATTATTTTTTGTGTAAGTTAGTTTCATTCGTTCATATGTTTCTGCCCAGTTTTCCAAATACCATTTTTGAAGAGACTCTCCTTTCTCCACCTTACACTATTTGTATCCTTATTGTAATTTGGTTGTGCACATATGTGGGTTTATTTCTGAGCTATTAATTTTTCCACTGATGTCTGCCTATTTTTATTCCAACACAATACTTTTTTCATTGTTGTAGCTTTGTAATATAGAAGTCAGGCCACATGATACCTCCATTTTTGTATTTTATTTTTTGACAGTATTACTTTGGTTACTTGAGATTGTCTGTGGTTCCATACAGACTCTAGGATATCTTGTTCTATTTATTTTAAGAATTCAATTAAGATTTTGATAAGGATCACAATGAATTGATATATTACTTTAGGTTAAATAGCCATCTTAACTACTCAGTAACAAAAAAGATAAACTCTTGTCATGTATGACAGTATGAATGGAACTGAAGGGGATATGCTAAGCAAAATAAAAATCAGAAGGAGAAAGATAAATATTGCATGGTTTCACTTATAAGTGGAATATAAAGAAATTAAAAAAAAAGAAGAGTCAGACAAAACCAAACCAATAACTGTGGAAATCTGACTTTCCAAGGTAAAATTAGAGCTACAAGAAAGGAATGGGAGTTGGGGGAAGAACAATGAGGAGGGGCACAGTGGACTCTGGTGAAGAATTATGGGTAGGTTTGTGGTAGGTGTGGCTAAGACATAGGAGAACAATAAAAGTCTAGTGAATTTCAGGATATCACCAGTTAATCTCCTCATAACAAATTATCCTATCTCTTCATTAGTATAGTTTGCAATGAAGTGACTCCATGCAAAGCATTGCTAAGATTATTATCATCACCACAGCCTTCTACAAAAAAAAAATCTAAAACACTTGTGATCTTTACTACCTTGCATCGCTGATAGAATTCAGTAAAATCAGGTTCAGTTTTACTGAAGGTATTCTGTCCTTACAATATGTACAGCAATATGTTATTGTGAAGGCTCAGTTGTGAGCCAAAGTCCAACTGTGGTAGTTTCGTTACTTTTACTCAAGTTCAGTTACTCAATAATCATTTCATTTCTCTGTACCTAGGTTTTTATATCCTGAAAAATAAGTACATTAGATAAGGTAATTTGTAAGGTCTCTTTCTTCTTCTAAATTACTGTGTCCTATCAGAAGCAGATAAAAAAAAATAAGTCCCTGTTTCTCTGCTGAAGGATAAACTGATTGAAGTATAGAACTTCAATCCTTTGTTCACCAGTGCCTCTACATGAAATGCATACTTCTCCTTTATTTTTTCTTGCCACTTAAAACATCAGCTAGTAAAATCCTCTCTGCTTTCAAGTTCCAAATCAAATGCCACTTCTCATGAAAACTTCCTTGATCACAGCATCAGGAGCTAATCTTGCTCTCCTCTGAAAGACTACAGCTCTCATTACCCATAGACTTATCACAGATTGAGTTAGTTTTCTTTTTGTTGCAACATCTTCCACTTCAAATGAACTACAGCTTCTCAAGGAGGGGGTCTACATCCTTGTTGTTTGCCCATAGCAGATGCTGCATAAACATACCACCTCCCCTGCTCTCATAATGAAAGTGCGCTCTGGGCATCTAGAGCCCACCCCTCCCTGCCTTCTGGTTTCTTCTCTCCTGTCAGTCACAAACTTAGTGACATTCACTATCCCTCATCTCATTTATCTTCAACCTCAACTTCCAGTCTCAGACCATCAGCTCAACTCCCTTAATTCACAAAATGTACTTTCCATGTAGATAGCATATATAAGTTCTTTTTTATATTAAAGATTTAATAATTATTTTACATCCTTGTTTGATTTTTCACAATATGAGATTTTTCCTTTTAGGCATGGTCCCCATAGTGTCCCTACCACCAAAGCACCCAAAGTCCTCCACATAGTCTATTGTGTTCTTCTCCCTGCTATGTGGGCTCCCCTCCCCTCCTGGGTGTCCTCAAGCCTATTTTCAGATTTCAAGTGTAAGTCTTAAAGTTTGTCTTTCTCTGATCCTTTGGTTCCTCTATATTCTACCAATAATTTCAAATCATCTGATACTTATCTTTCTCCTTCTGGCTCCCTTCACTTAGGATCAACTCTTCCACTTCCAACCATGTTGCCACATATGCCAAAAGCTTATCTTTTTTTGATTTCTGAGAAGTATTCCAGTGTGAATGTGTGTGTGTTGTGTGAGAGGGAGAGAGGGAGAGAGACATGTTTCTTGATCCACTCATCTGTCAGAGGCATTTAGATTGTTTCCATATCTTGACTATTGTAAATAGAGCTGCTATAAATGTAATAGTGCATCCCTTTTGGATTAGGGTTTTTGTGTTCTTTGGGTAAATACCTACGAGTGGAATTGCTAAGTCACAGATAGATCTATTTTCAGTCTTTTGAGAAATCTCTGCACTTCTTTCTGTAGGGGCTGGACCAGTCTCCATTCCCACAGCTATGTAAGAAGATTTATTTTCCTCTACTCCCTCGCCAGCACTTGTTTCTGGTTTTTTGTTGTTGTTTTAATATGGTCCCTTCTCACAGGTGTAAGGTGATATCTCATTGTGATTTTGATCTGCATTTCCCTGATGCTAGTTGATGAACATCTTTCCATTGCCTGTTGACCATCTATATGTCTTCTTTGGAGAAATGCCTGTTTAGTTCTGCTGTCCATTTTATTGATTGGATTGTTTGCTTGTTGCCATTTTGCTTTGTTTTTTTGTGCTAATAAAAATAATTAGCTTTTTGAACTTTTGATAGATCTTCAATATTAGTTTCTTATAGGATGCATAGTGTGCAATATTTTCTCCATTCAGTACAGGGTCACTTTCTTTTGGTTACTGTAACTTACTTTGTACACAAGTTTGTTTGTTTTTTCCAAACATCTCCCATTTATAAATCTCTCATGGGTAAATTTCGTGAAAAAGTTGAGTTGTTCACATTTACTGCTTCACCTTGCATCTTTCTCACACCTGCTTCTCTCTACTGGTTTCCAGCATGGTTTCCACCTCATCACTCCAACTGCACATCTTCCCCAAGTTACCAATCACCTCCATGTCACCATAGCTAGTGGAAACTTACTACGTTTACCTTTTGAGCAGAAATGTATACTATATGCTATATACTATATACTGTTTTCCATTCTCTTCCATAATATACACCATTTTTATCCATTGCCACCTCATTCTCTATCATTCATCTCCAAAATACTTAACTTCCTTAGAGTTATATCCTTTTAAAATATTTATTTTATTTACTTATACATACAAGAACTGGAGTGTAGGCCAGAGGTACAAGGGCTGAGAGGACTCAGCAGAGACAGAGTGGAGAGTAGACAAGGTAGATCAACTGAAATGCATTGCTGAGGCGAGCAGAGGGCAAGACAGGAGATGTCTGTAGTACCATGTGGGTCAGCTTTCTGCATAGGGGGTCAAACTCATGCTGCAGTGGCTGCTGATAGTTGATAGCACTGAGCCTTTAGCTCCTGAGCTCTTTAGAGTCATATCATAGACACTCTTCTACGCTTGGCCTACGAGGTCTCCTAGATAGTCCACCCCTAGTGTTCCAATTGTTATGCACAAGAGCAAATTAGACAACAACTTTATTCTATGGAAGAGTTTTTCTTAATATATAAAATAAACATTATGCAAGCAAACAAACAGTAAGAATTCCATAGAGTGGTTAAGTGCAAAGAAGGAAATAAGATAATGGAGAGGGATATTTTAGAAAAGAAGTTTTAGGAAAGGCTTTGCTGAGGTAATGATGTTGGAACTGAAATAAATCTCTAAAAAGAGCTAAGGAAAGCATCCTCAGCAAAGAGAATTTAAGAGTGGAAAGTCCCCAAGATGGAAAAGATTCTGATGTCTTCTGGAGAGAGAGCTGAAGGATAAGGACCTAGTGTGATGAGAGGGGAAAACGGAGTCAGCAGCAAAAGGGCTCATATGTAAGTCCCAGAATTTGCAAGAACAGCTATGGATGATTGCAAAAGTCCTTTCACTGACCTTCTGGCATGTTCTCTGCAAAAGTCAAGTTCTTATCACAGTCCTGCTTAAATATTTTCAAAGTCTTCCCCATGTTCCTTAGGATAAAATGCTAAGTCTTAAAGGACTTCCAAGGGTCAGTCATGATTGTTATCCTGCTCTTGCTGTTCAGAACCACTCCTGGCCACTGTCCCTCTCATTCTCTGTATGACAATCATGTTGCAATTTTATTAAGTCCTAGAACACATTGAGCTCACCCTAATCCTGCCTGTAGAAATATATTGTGGGCCACATACGTGATTGTTTTTTAACTTTCTACTAGCCACATTGAACAAGTAGAAAGAAACCGGTAAAATTAATTTTAACATGTTTAACTCAACATATTCATAATATGACCACTTCCTGTAAGTCAATCTAAAGCATTATTAATGATGTTTTTTATTTTATTATAATAGTTTATTTTTACACATTTTGTGCCTTCTTCCATCTCAGCTGCACTCCCCGTGGGTTTCCCATCACCAGTTCAACTGAATGCACTCCCCTCCCGCCCCTCCCCCCCATTTTTGATCCCATTCCCCACTCCACTCCTATAAAATATCTCTGGTATATAGTTGTTCATTATTATTTTTCCCCCTGGTCCTTTATACTCCTGCTATGAGTGAAACCATTCAGTATTTTTCTTTTTCTTTCTCTTTATGGATTATTTCACTAAGCATTCTGCAAAAGCCATGAGTTTATATTTTTGATTGATGAGTAATGTTCCATTGTGTATATCTACCACATCTTTTTAATCCAGTCACTAATGACATATTTTATACTCTCTTTTTGGTATAGTCTTCAAAGTCCTTGTGTTTTGCATTTATGGGACAGCTCTGTAGACTAGCCCATTACAGGCATTCAGTAGCACTGCGGCTATGACCATGACATTGCAGAGAGCAAGAATACATCTTAACATATGGCCCCTCTTGGCACCCACCATGCTTTCTATCACATGCCTCCAGATCTTTTCAGGTAACAGCTACACATCTCTCACACAGAGGGAAGGCCTTCCTTGATCTCTGAATTAGAAAAACCCTCTCTGTCTATGACACTAAAAACACTGCACTTCTGTTTCATGAGTGTCGCATAGTTCATAAGGATTTTTTTTCTTTATCTTCCTGTAAGCTCCATAAGGAGAAGGTCTGCTTGTCCAGAGTTATAGCTAGCTCAATACTTGGCACAAAAAAGTTATTCAAGACATATTTTATGAACTAAATTGATGGCAGTTTTCACACTAATTGGAAACAGTTGTTACACTGCTATTTCTATCATAAAATTTACTTAACAACTGCAGCCTGCTTAATGGGATTCTACTGCAATGCTCAGCACTAGGGATTAGCAACACCATAGAGGCACTCTTGACAATGTTAGAGGGTGGTAGGCACACATTTTTGTGCTAATGTTTTGATTGATTGATTGATTATTGCCCAGGTAATAGGTTGCTTGTTAGAAAATTCAAAAGGTAAAGAATTAGCCTATTCTTATTTCTATGCCATTTTCTCTCAAGAGACAACAGCTATTGCCAGTTTCTTACATACAGTTCTCCTGCCCTCTTCTCATGGATAAAAATCATGAACATTTTTCAATTTTTTCAATAATGTGAGAATAAAATAGCAATAACCCTTCCTTACAAGACAGCGTTTGGATTACTGTCTTCTATGCTAGAGAATTGTTGTATATCTGCACTTTAATGAACAGAACAAAGGAATCGAATATGGAATTGGAATTCTTCTATTAAACAACTACTTTGATGTCCCTCCCTGGTGGCGCAACAGGTTGTCTCATCACTATGAAGCTATCAGCAGCCACTGCAGTGAGTTTAGTCTGCAGCCAGGGAGCTGACCCACATGGTGCAGCAGACCTCTCCTTCTCACCCACTGCTCCCCTCAGAAGTGTATTTCAGTCAGTTTTCCTATTCTGTTCCCCTTTCTGTCTCTGGTGAATCCTCTTAACCCACCACACCTCTGGCCTGTACACCGGTTCTTCTATGTAAAAATAAATAATTACCCTTACCTGGGGCCTCTTCCATTTAAATACTACTAGTCAGTAAATTAAATCATTCTTTATGCTTTTACATCTTTGATAGCCATGTGAGAAACAATAAATATTCAAATCCAACCACTTACAGTGCTAGATATTACTGGACCCACATCTGGGACAACAAACTTCAATGCCTTGACAATGCTTGTCAAGGACTGGACAAAGTGAACATTTTCAGACTTATAGCCATAGATTTTCATATTCTGTCCTAGTATCCACAGGCCCAACTTGGCCTGTATCTCTCTGGGTCACGATGCTTTAACAGACCCTGCAAAAAGAAAAGCAGAGGCAGAAAGCAAAAGATTTATGAGTCCCATTTGCCCTCATCCTGCCTTTCCCCCTCTTCCTTACCTTCAGTTAGTAGCTGAGAGAAGAGGTTCTGAAGAAAAGCTTTAGCTGGCTCCTTTGATCAGCACAAGAATGCAGGTGTGAAGATGCGATGCCTGTAAATTTGTTCAAATATTTCAAATTTTGGATGACACATTTTTACAGACTTATTATAAAAGGAATTTAACAATTTGAATCAAGAACCTTATAAATGTCTGTTTGATGGAATGGCCTTAAAAACCATTTCCTTGCATGTTCCTTAAGGAAATCACCACAAAAAAGTAAAAAGATCAAGTACAAAGATGTTCATCACAGTATTATATAAAATAGCAAATAATTAACATATGCAAAAAAGTAAAGTAATATTAATAATTTGAAATGTCACTAAGATTATTTGTTACCTTGAAACAAAATGTATAATTAAAACATAATGAATAAGAAATCAGGATATAGACTATTTCTGCCCAAGACCATTCATAAAGCAAAGCTTAGAAAGAAACATATAACAAGGGAAATAGCTAGATTACTGGATGACGGATGAGACTTTTGCACTTTTTTCTTTTTTTAAGATTTATTTATTTGTGCATACAGAACAGGCCAGAGGTGTAGAGGCTGTGAGAAGATTCACCACAGACAGAATGGGGAGCAGAACAGGCCGATTGATGAAGTACACTGCTGAGGGGAGTAGTGGGCGGGTCAGGAGAGGTCTGCTGGGCCATGTGGATCACCTCCGGGGCAAGTGGGGATCCAACCTATGCAGAAGTGGCTGTAGCTTCTTAGTGCTGTGCTTTAACCTGCTGCACCACCAGGGAGGGCCCGACTTTTAGACTTTTATTAATCCATTCAGCAGATTTTTATTTAGGGCACATGACGCCCAGATATTTTTTCTATTTTTGAGTGTATAATAATTAACAGACAACAGAAAATCCGTGTTCTTGAAAAGCTTATGTTCTGGAGGGCTCTCCCTGGTGGCACAACGGGTTAAAGCACAGCATTATGAAGCTCCCCAAAGCCACTGCAGCATGAGTTCAATGCCCTGCCAGGGAACTGACCCACATGGTATGGCAGACCTCTACTGACCTGCCCACTCCTTCCCTCATCAGTATTTCAGTAGATCTGCCTGTTCTGCTCCCCACTCTGTCTCTGGTGAATCTTCTCACCCACCACACCTTTGGCTGTATTCCAGTTCTGTAAGCATAAATAAATACATCTTTAAAAAAAAAAAAAAGAAAGAAAGAAGAGCTTATGCTCTGGGGAAAATATTCAATAAAAATACATAAATACTGTTTTTGAAGAGGATAATTCATGTGGAAGAGGAGTTTATTGATAGGGGCAGAAGAGATCAATGAACAAACTAAGGCTGCAATACAGGCAACTGAGAGTTGGTGACTGGATAATACCATTAGAGGCAGTGGTCAGATTCTGAATGAACTTTAAGGTAAAAGCAATAGAATTTACAATAGATAGGTTGCATAATAAGCCTAGGCATTTAATACAACTGACATGCTGATGGGAAATTGAATTATTTTGGAAAATGAAATGTTAATGCTCTTTTTGGTTCAAATATTTACCAAAAAGAGGAGATTCCAAAATGTCTATTGGGATGCCCAAAAGAATTCTCAGTCACTGGCAGATATATCATGATATCACAGTATCTGAGAGCACTTGTGACATTCACTTGGCCCTCTTTTATGTGTGATTAATTTTTGTAGAATTCTGCTATCATTTCTCCTTTCCTTAGATTCTTGAGTCTAAGTCACAGCTAGCCTATGAAGACATAAAGGACTCCCTTACATTTAGTTTGCATAAATAGTGATCCTTGAGTCCAAGCAGACTTGCCTATATAACATGACCTGCTCTTGCCTCATGACCTCACTATATACCTGGCTTACTGCTCTGCTGGCACCACAGAGGTGTATATATAACCTTTGAAAGGAGAACGCTTTCATTTCTGGCATTATTTATAAATCGACCCCTCATTCAGAGAGTACCTGAAAATCCAGCGAACTCTGCAAGGCTTGAGTGATTTTCCTAGGCTTGTCTGCTAGGCAAATGAATGGTGGAAGTAAGAAGTATTTAAGCAGAGAAAGATCAACTATCTTCACACATTTTTCTCACTCTCCACATATTTGGCTGAAAGTTTGTCAAGGAGGGATGACATTTTTATTTCTACCCAAGAGCTCATACTGTGCAGCTTTCTGCATGCATTTCTTTGTTGTCTCTTCTATGTGAATCAAAAGGAATCTACATCTGACACATTATTTTTGTTGATTACATATCCACCTATATTGTTCCTTAGTCATTTCTTACATGGAACATAGCATGAAAACCAACTTACTGACTTCTGAAGGGCAAGGGTCTATCTTTTCCATTCCTTCTTAGGTCCCGAACTGTGAGGTCCTATAATTATCACTACCACATCAGCTTACAGGACAAAATGAATGCTGATTTAACACCACCACTGTGTGAACAGAGGAATAAAATATAAGTTACAAGAAACTCAAACTTAAGTAAGTTTGAGGAAAGTCCTCTTTCCTAAAACCTCTTTGGGAAAACATAAGTGTATGGTACAGTGCTTTGTGTTTTTTTTTACATTTAAATAATGTGTGGACCTCTGAGGTCACCCTAAATGGTTTCTGTTCTAACAAACTTATTTTGAAATGCATAAATTTAAAACTAGACATAATGCTTACATATAATACAACAGGAAAATTAAAGATGCAGACCAAATTTCAGTGTAGGCCTCATAAAACCCAAGTGAATTATTTTAATTTAATGGGACACTCACTGCACCCCTTGACCTGAATATGGCGGTTCTGTGGAATCACAGTGATTCTACTTCGTGTCTTTATTTAAATGACCCAGAATTTTCCTCAGTGCATCCTGTGACGAAGTCATTTGGCTTTCACTTAGTGAAGACACAGCATTACAGCATTCACATATTAACCTTCCTGTTTGCTCAATTCCCCCTCCCCTCTTGATTTATTTGTCTCCAACAATTAAAGTAGAACTCGTGGTAATTTAACATCTTAAATTCCACAGGTAAAAATGCAGTCCTTAAATGCACAAGGCAGCTCTCCATTAAATTTATCATCCAAATGAGCCAAAATATGTTGCTAATCATTTATTATTATCATCAAAATGAAAACACAAAATTAAATTCTTGCAGAGAACTTGAGGCCCCTTAAGAATACAACTGCAGATTTTCAAGGATCTTCAGATCCTAATCTGAGTAATATGAATGAAGTGAAAAAGGTCCTTGACTTATCCAGTTTTAAATTCTGGATACACATCTGAATTCTGACATTTGTAAGTGGGCCTAGTATACTTTGTTAGGAAAACGTAATTAAAATCATAGCAATGAAATTCTTTGTGAAATTCTTTGTGAAATTCTGTGTGAGAAGATGCCTTCGCCAGGTTTCCAAGAACAGAGAGAGTGAGAGTAAGCAATACACTAATAGTTAATGGGCACTCTTGTCCCAGAGACTATAAACCAAACAAAAGTAGAAAGGGCTATTGTTCCATAATCATCACTTATAGAGATATTGCAGCCTACATTTTCTTTATCAGGGTGTTCAGTTTATTAATACAATTAGAAAAAAAAACTAGCTTATAGTTTTGCATTCAATTCATAGGTTCAATCATGCTGATCTTTAAATAAAGTCAAACCCTTTCTTTCCTCAACTACTTCCAGTAAATAAAAAGCACAGGCCCTCCCTTGTGGTGCAGCGGGTTAAAGCACAGCACTAAGAAGCTTAAGCCACTTCCGCGCATGAGTTCGATTCCCGCCTGCCCCGGAGGAGATCCACATGGCGAGGCAGACCTCTCCTGACTCGCCGGCTGCTCCCCTCAGCAGTATACTTCGTTGATCTGCCTGTTCTGCTCCCAACTCTGTCTCTGGTGAATCCTCTCACCCTCCGCATCTCTGGCCTGTACTCTGGTTCTGTATGAATAAATAAATAAATCTTTAAAAAAATTTAAAAATAAAAAGCACAAAACATTTTATTCCTCAAGACCATTTTAGGGGTTTGTTTTAGTGCAGTCTTATGTCCCAATTATAGTCATGTGTACATGGAAGTGGATTTGCCGGAACTAGTTGCCTGATTTGAAATGCAAAACTTTAGCAATGCAAACATTCAAACACGATTGCAAATACATATGTAAAGCACAGCTTCTCATAGGTATGGCCCCCATCAAAGCAAAATCCTGTTAAAATGAATAAATAAAACAGATTTGTGAATAGGCTAAAAAGATATAAAACATCTGTAGTGGGTAATTGCTCTTGGCTCACCATGAATATTAATCTTATTTAACCTATAAAAGATAACTACAGGCAAAAATATCAAAAGGCCTGCTCTGTGTCCCATCATTTTTCCACCCAGCCATTTTGCAATTTTCACTTCTCACTTACAGGCTCTATATCTATTTTTAGACATTCAATAACACCTAATATAAGCCACTGCATGTTAGGCATGAATTAATGAACAGTAATATCTAGGTTGTTGGTAATATAATGTGGCAGAAAAAGTCAGGCAAGATAGATGGTGGAGAGAAAGAGCAATCTGAGAACTGAAGCAAGATAACAACATGGAATTGAGTTTATAAATCCTCCTTTCATGTGCTCTTCAGACATTGGTCATCCTGCCGAGGGGTCTTTGAAGTTCATACCCATCATCTGCACCTGGAGAGGCAGCCCTCTGAGTACAACAGCCACAGACCTCTGTGAGTGTGGATTTAATCCATTCAGGTCAAGGGCCCATATGACATGACCCATGGTGGACAAGGTTTGAGTAGATCGGCAGAGACAACACTCAGAAATAATAACCGCAAGTCCAAAAGTGAACATCATAGCTCAGACAAAACCAAGTAAGACAAACACAACAGAGAGCATGCTGATGTGAATCCAGTCCAAACAAGCACAGAAAATTCCCCAACTCCCATAGCTACAGATATTTGCAGTCATCGCTACTTCCTTTGGAAGGAGGACATAAAGGTGACTCTCATGAGGTCCCTTGCATATGATATGTATAAATATGAGGGTAAACATTTTGTATTTGGTTTTCTTTAGTCTAGGTCTAGTCACTCCAGTATACCTTATGTCCTTTGGAGTCCCATGTTTGAAAGGAATGAGTAAGTGAGTGAATCTTGCTTTATATACATATCTAGACTAAACTTTTAATTTCTGACTTTTAACAAAATTTAAGTTACCTGGTAGTCAAATCAGATAAAGAGCTTTTCTCAGGTCTATACTCAAGTTCATCACATTCTTCTAGTGGGTATCTGCTATTTTGTTTGACTTGAATTCTTCCCTCCTTCCATGAAAGAAACTCCCTTCTTGGAATTGGCTCCTGTTTATATTCCAAACATGTTGTCTTGGGGGTTTGACAGCCACTTTCTTAAATCAACCCAACCCACAGATAAAGTGGATTAGACCAGGCAAGGGTCCCCGCCTAAGGACAGGACAATCGGGGCTTCCACCAAGATTTTTCTACTTGGAATTAAGAAATAAAGTCAGCCCTGCTTTTTGTGTTTACCCACATATATGAAACTCAGTCTGTGATGAGAGAGAATGTCTTGCTCCGCCAAGGGAAGAAATGTCATTCCCATGGATGGACATTTTTTTTTTAAATATAATAGTTTATTTTTACATCATTTTGTGCCTTTTTTCATCTCAGTTGTAATCCCCGTGGGTTTCCATAGTCCAGTGCACTTCCCCCCCCCACCATTTTTGATCCCACTCCCCACTCCACCCCCATAAAATGTATCTGGTATATAGCTGTTCATTATTATTATATCCCCACCACCACCACCACCCCCAACCCCGGTCCTTTTTACTTCCTGCTATGAGTGAAACCATCCGGTAGTTTTCTTTTTCTTTCTGGCCTATTTCACTAAACATGATCCCTTCCAGCTCTACCATGGATGGACTTTTAACTCTTCTTTTGGTTACTTAAATATACCATTAAATTATTTTCCCTTAATGAATTCTATTTGGATTTCGATTGTATACTGTTACTGTGTTACAATGCAGAGGACAAACATACAAATGACAGCAGCTACAGGACTAGGTGGTGATTTCCAGTTACAACTTTCTTTTAGCTAACCTGGTAACTTAGCAGACTTAGCACAGGTCTAGCTTCAAGGGCTGGGCAGACAGCCAAGTGAAACAATGCAAATCTCCATGTTGTTTCACAGCCTGGAGATAGGATGATTGCTATAGGAGATCATGGCAAACAGTAAGGATTTTCAGAAATCTTTCTTTCCTTTTTTTATTATTTTACCTTTTTAAGTCCTTTACGTCTGAACTGTTCACTCCATAGGCAGTGCAGCTGGGAAGCTATGGGTGGCCTTCTCCCCCCAGGAGAGTCTGAGATAATGTCCCTTATGGTCACTGCCCCTAACTAAGCAGGGTGTAAGGCTTGCAGATATCAAAGTAGTTATTTTACAAGACAGAATTAGTTAGTTTGTTTTGTTTTGCTTTGCTTTGCTTTGCCTTTTTGGTGTGTGTGTGTTGTTTTTTCTTACATGCTGTGCAGGAACTATGGCTCTAAGTCTGTCTGGCTGGAAACTGGGATGTCTGAAACAATGATAGCAGGAAAAGAATGCCATGGAATAGTCCTCTACTTAACTCTTGCCTGCCTTCCATTACCAAACCCACATTCAAATGACAGCAGAGACACCAGTGACAATCTGGTTCAGAAAAGTCTTTGATTCTTCTCTCAGGGGACAGATTTAGGAAATACAAAACTTCTGTTTGATGAGTTGAATTTTTCCCCCTTTTCTTAAAAAACTTTATGGTAATATAGTACCACCATCAAGTGGTGAGGGAGATGGTAAGTGGACAGAGCACTACCCTGGTGAGAGAAGACAAATCAAGACTCCACTTGCCTACAATCCCCTGCCCAGGCCCCCACCCTAGCTCTGAATGACGAGGAGGCAATCAGTCTGTCTGCAGGAACAGCCAGCTGAGCCAGCCAGAGCGCACCTGCAACCTATTCTAGCGAACAACTCCAGTTTGAACTGCACAGGTCCACATACGCATGGATTTTCATGTAAACAGTGCTGTAAACTGACAGCAGTGATACAGTACAGTACTATAAATACTTTTTCTTAGAATTTTCTTTTATGTGTATGTGAGCAGTTTTTCCCTGTATTGAACACTTTGCATGATTTAGAGGAATAGGTTCACACCTCTTCAGATGGTTGCTACTGCCATAGGCCATTAGTTGATAACCCATTGTCCTTCACAACAGACATCTTGCTCCTTTCTCCTTAGTTTCCCTTCTACCTTCCCTCCTCTTCCAGTAGCTTCAATGCTCCAGTCATATTACAAAGGTTTATCTTGGTATGTTGTCTTGTTTTGGGTTTTTTCCTTTATATTCCACATCTGAGTGAAATCATTCTAGTGTTTGTCTTTCTCCTTCTGGCATAGTTCACTTACTCCCCTCCAGTTTCAATGTATCACATCTTCTTGATCCACAACTCTGTTGATGGGCATTTAGATTGTTTCCATATCGTGTCTGCAGTGAACATATGAATGCTTATAGCCCTTTGAATTAGTGCTTTTATACTCTTTGGATAGAGATCTAACAGTAGAATTGTTGCATCATATGGTAGGTCTACTTTAAATATTTTGTGGAACCTCCATACTGTTTTTCACAGCCCCTCAACTTAGCTCCATCCACATTACCATCAACAGTTTATAAAGTTTCCTTTTTCTCCACACCCATCTCAACATTTCTTGTTTTTGTTTTTGACATAGGCCATTCTCACAGGTGTGACATGGTATTCCATTGTTGTTTTAATTTACATTTCCCTAATAAATGATGTTGAACAATTTTTCATGTGTCTATTGGCCATCTGTGTCTTCATTGGAGAAGTGTCTGTTTAGCTCATCTGCCCAATTTTTTATTGCGTTATTTGTTTTCTTTTTGTTAAGTTATATGGGTTCTTTGTAGATCTTGACTACTAGCCTCTTGTCAAATGTTTTCTCTCATTCTGCTGGATATCTTTTTGTTTTAATGATAATTTCTTTTTCTATACACATGCTTTTTCACTTGAGTTAATCCCATTCATTTATTTTTGCTTTTGTTTTCCTGATGTTTTGCTGATGGACTTGAGTCCCTAAAAACACTCCTGATGCCAGTGTCATAGGGTATCTTGCCCATGTTTTCTTCTACATATTTTATAGTTTCACGCTTTATACCCAAGTCTTTAATCCACTTTGAGTTGTTTTTTATGTATGGTGTAAGAGTACTCTAGATTTTTCTTCAACAGGTGACTGTCCAATTTTTCAGCACTACTTATTTCCCTTATGAGTTTCTTAATAATAGTTCTTTTCTCTAGTTATTGTAAGAATACAGTACATATGCTCTCCCTGGTGATGCAATGGGTTAGGACAAAGCACTGCAAGCTGGCAGCAACCGCTCCAGTGTGAGTTCAATCCCCGGCCCTGGAAGTGATCACATGGCGTGGCAGACCTCTCCTGACCCTCCTGCTGCTCCTCTCAGCAGTGTACTTTATCGATCTTCCTGTTTTGCTCCCCACTTTGTCTCTGGTGAAGCCTCTCACCACCCCTGCACCTCTGGCTTGTACTCCAGTCCTGTATGAATGAATAAAATCTTTAAAGGAAAAAAAACTCTAAAAGAATACAGTATATAATACATATACATATGAAATATGTGTTAATCAACTACATAATCAGTAAGGTTTCAGGACAATAGCAAGTTATCAGTAAAACTTTTTTTTTTTTTGTATTTGTGGTTTAATTAGTCATTAAGTTTTAGAAAGATACATTTGAATTGTTGATGGCACAGGGAGGAAGTGGTCAGTGCCCCTAAACCCCAAGTTGTTCAATGGTCATGTCACTATCTCCCAAGCCCAACTGTAAGCCTCATTCCCACCTACTTCCTCCCAAGTCTCCTACATAATGGTTCTTTCTTCATTATTTCATGGTGAGGAAGTATAAAAAACATTGCAATTAAGTAGTTATTCTCCTCCTCTACTCACATGGAACATTAATGTGCATTTGAAGAGTGGCCTACTGTTAATCGGATGAAATCTAAAGGGCTAGATTTTTAGTGTGTGTGTGTGTGTGTGTGTGTGTGAGAGAGAGAGAGAGAGAGAGAGAGAAAGAGATCCTAACCACTACATATTTTAAAGAACAGGAAAAAATGCCCCAAAATGAACACCGTCACAGGTGAACTTGTTATTCTGCACCTTACTAGAAAGTTTCATACCCACAAAGAGAATCTTCACTCAGGGTTACACAAGCTGATTTTCCAATGTTTCACTGACTTAATACATTTTTTTTAATTATTAAAAATTAATTTTATGAATATGAAGATCAGCTAGAGTGTTTTATGACTTGAATTATATTCAGATCAACTATTTATTGCTTTTCACTTTTTAAACCTTTAATCAGACTTCACAGCATTGGAGGAGAACCCTATGGGTTGTTTTTTTGAACATGGCTTCCCGTATATGTTAACTGTGACTTTAAAAATCCAGAATTTATAGTGTCAGGTGTATATTGTTTCCTTTCAAGTAGTCTGCTGAGGAGACAAGCATGGTGCTGGAAATGTTTCAAGTATTTCTGGGTCCTCCTTAAGCACTGACTACAGAAAGAGTGTGTACTTTAGAGCTTACCAGCCCTGAGTTTGAATTCTCCTTTTACCATTCATTTCCTGTCTTATCTGATAATTAACTCCTCAGACTGTGCTTTCATCCATTAAACAGTGTTACTAATACCTACCTTTCAGGGTTGTTGAGAGACTTAAAGAAGACAGTTGATATGAAACACTGGCCTAACTTTGGCAACATATAAAGGCTAAATAAATAGTTACTCTAAAGATTGTCTTTAGAGCTAGAATTGTTGTTTGAAATATTCCCAGTGGTTACAATTTTGGTTTTCTGAGTTTCTTTGAAAAAACCAAACTTTTTTCCAAGTCCATGCACATGGAAAAGGTGATCAAGCTGGGTAATTACTGGTTTGGGTTGACCTCTTACCTCATGAAGTGGCTTTGGTTGCATTATTTGAAAACTGGCTCTGAAGAAATTGCCAGAGAATTTCCAAAGGTGTCTGCCATGGCATTCCCAGATGATTGTGAGCTTCCAATTCAGGTCAGTGCAACTGCATGTGTCCCTCTTTCCCACCTAAAGTCTCAAGCCCTGAATCATCTGCCAAATCACTCTTTTTACATCCAGAAAAGGAGCCCAAGAAAGCTAAATGTTATCTTTTTAAGGTGTTCTTTTCAGCTTCCAAAACTGTCACATTTATTCAACTGAACTCTTCTAGCTCTCAGTTCTGAAAAGTTACTTTAGTCCTCTCTAATACTCCAGGTATGCATGCCAATTCTCCTGTAGGCTGCATTCACCAGAAGACCAGTTTTAGATTTGTATTCACCAAATAGCTTTCCTGAATATATAGCGAAAAAAACTTAAATAAGAAATGAATTCAGGGGCCTCCCTGGTGGCACAGGGGTTAAAGTCTCAGCACTGTTAAGCTATCATCCACATTGCAGTATGAGTCCAACCTCTGGCCAGGGAGCTAACCCACATGGCACAGCAGACCTCTCCTCTCACCCACTGCTCCCCTCAGCAGTGTGTTTCATCAGTCTGCCTGTTTTGCTCCCCACTCTGTCTCTGGTGAATCCTCTCACCCCACCATACCTCTAGCCTACACCCCAGTTCTTACATGCACAAAATAAATAAATCTTTAAAAAATTAATTCATATTAGTGGGTTTAACATATCTCTCTCAGGAAATAACAGAGCAAGTGAACAGTTGAACTAGAAAATTAAAAAGAAAAAACAAGGATAAGTCCACCTATGCAGTGTGAACAAGACAGACACAGTTGGCATAGTAGATATACAAGGAACATACCCAACTATTACAGAAGACACTGCTTTCTCCAAGTGCACTTGGAGCATCTACAAATGGACATGTGCTGGACGGAAAGCTAAGTCTCACCAGCCTTCATGTGTCTGGGATCACTGCAGAGCTGTGCTCAAATGTAGTATTAATAGAAATATAGATACCATTAGCAAAAACCTAGAAAATTAAAAAATAGTTAGAAATGAATAAAAACAGATACAAATATCTTCTAGTACTAAGAAGAAATCACAAAAAGATATATAAAATATCTTAACTGAGTGGCAAAGAATATTTCATCTCATCTAAGATCTTTTAGGGCACAGTACTAGTTTGCTAAATTAAGATAGCCAGGTTTTTTAAATAGTGATAATTTTCTTACCTAGAAATACATGACCAGGCAAAAACATCAAGGTCAACTCTATGAAATATTAATTAATAAAAAGATGAGGGCCAATTGTCAGCTAGCTTTAATTTGCCCAATTCTATATAATCTGAGCAAGGAAATCAGCCCTGCTAAGAGGCTCAAGTGCATTTTTAATATTCATATGGCAGTATTAACTCAGAACCATTAACCATTACCTGCCTTTGCTAGAGCAGAGAGCAAAATTAAGTAAATAAAGGTGACAACACACCATGTACAATAAATGTGACCCAACACAGACATAGATGACAGATGAGAAGTCACAAGTCTGAAACTTACCCAAAGCGAAGCATTTCAGTAACCTACACCATAGGAAAAAGTCCCTTGGTCAGGAATTTAGAAAGGAGACATCTGGTGTCTTTTCCAGGCTGCTCATTTTTAGTACAAGAAGTCTGTCCTACAATCAGAGCTATTAATTCGATTTCTCCCGCAGATTCCTCTGTGTTCTTGGGTTAAGCATACAGGATCTGACCCCTGTGGAGGAAGGTGCATGTCAAAGCAGAGTAATGAGCGTTCATGTGCTCTGTAAGCTGCAAAGGGCTGCTGAGCTGTTCATGACAGCGACGCTCATGACAGCAATGCCACAGCACCAGGCACCAGCCCCGCTGAATCTTCACTGAGGTTAGAGGATAAATGAACACACAACCTCTGGGAAAGTTACTGAAATAACTATGTAGAAACTGGATATTCCTCTCTATACCATACTCCTTCCCTGTTCCTTTCCCTTTTTCCTTTTTTTTTTTTTAATTGTACTCTTTCTTACTGTGGTAACATTTATTTACAATACTATCTATGATTTAGGGGTACAGGTTCACAGAAATGCATGGTGTTACTGCACCATGTCCACAAAAAAAGCACCCATTGTTTTCCATAATAGACTGTGCAACCTGTGCCTTTTCAAATTATTCACTTATTATCATCATCATCATCATTATATTATTATTATTATTATTATTATTATTATTATTATTTCACTGGAGTAGTGGTGAATTGAGTATAGACAGTGGACTCCCTGCTGGTATTTTACTAATCCCCAACTCCTACAGAAAGTCTGAAATAGAGACTTTTCAAAATTCGTGAAATACCAGGTATAGAGAATTGGTACATTTAACCCTGGGGTAGCCACGATGAGATCTGCTATTAAAGAATCCTTCTTGGTTAGTTCATTTTTTTTTCTCTTTCTTCCTGAATCAGTCTTGGAAGGTTACATGTTTCTAAGAGTTTATCCATTTCTCTATATTCAGTTCATTGCTATAAAGATTTTCACAGTAGCCTCTTACGGTCATCTGCATTTCTGAGATGTCTGTTGTAACCTTGTAACCTCCCTTTTGTTTGTGATTTTATTTATTTGTTTCTTCCTTTTTTTCCTTGATAACCTAGCTAGAAATATGTTATGTTTACTTTTCAAAGAAACACCTTTTGGTTTCATTGATCTTTTGTACTGTTAAAATGCAAACATTTTTAAGAAATGCAAAGCAATCATTCTGAAAGAGTTTTAAGGGTAAATACATTTGCTAGAATTGACTCTAGCTAAATATATTAAATCATGATCACACCAGGAACTCATGGGACAGGTTTCTGAAAGGTGAAGCCACAGAAAATAATTTCAGTTTTCTTACTGAGGTTTACCTGGGGGCTCACTGGAAGAATGGCAGATTTCCAGGGGGGAAATACAGGGTGAGTCACAGCTTCAGAAAGTAAGGTGGTGCCTCAAGGCATCAAGGAACCATGTCAGACAAACAAGTCACAAAATAAAAAATGATGGTACCATCATACTTCAGAGATCTTTCAGGTTCAGTTAGAGACCGCCCAGATAAATTCTTTTGGTTTCCCAGTGCATTTAAAGGTTATATTTGTATTACATTGTGGTCTGTTAAGTATGCAATAACATCTTACCCTGTCCACCAACATGACCCACATGACGGGGCAGATCTCTCCTGACCCACTGGCTTCTCCCCTCAGCAGTGTACTTCAGTCAGTCTGCTTGTTCTGCTCCCCACTCTGTCTCTGGTGAATCCCACTGCTCCTGCACCTCTGGCCTGTACGCCAGTTCTATATACATAAATAAATAAATATTTTTTTAAAAAAGAAATACTTTATTGCTAAACAATGCTTATAACAATAAAGTATTTTTAATCCAGGTATTTATACTGTTTTTTCTTTCTTTTTGGACATAATGTATAACTATCATCTCAGCTGTTGGCAAATGGAGTTGATAAGCTTGCTCAATGCACAGTTGCTATAAAAGTTCAATTGGTTAAAAAAAAAAGTAGAATATCTGCAAAGTACAATAAAGTAGAGCTCAATAAAACAAGGTATGCCTGTAATAGATATAACCCACTGAATAACAGAAAAGTCCATGAGTTCATACTTCAATGAATAATTAAATGGGAAGAAGAAAAAGCTCTTCCTTACAGCAAAATGCCAATAAATCTAGCATAAATGACAGAGTTAGAACATCCTCAATGGAGACTAATAAAAAAGAAATTTTAGAAACAGGACATTGCTATAATCTCAAGATATCTTCCCACAAGTTACATGCAGCTTACAAAGAGAAAAGCTATAGCTTTGTAGCAGAGAAAGCACTTAACTAAGTGATCAAAGTTCACAACCCCTTTATTGGGACACATGGATATCAAGTGTGTCCCAGTATGACACACTGACAAAGAGCAGCATTATCTCAATAGTGTCTCCGCAGGAAAAAAAGAAAAAGCCACACCCATGTCTAAACATTAAGGGCTTTCCTGTCAAACCCAGAATTAAAGCTCTCCTATCAAAAAAAAAATAAAAATGTTACGGTCTATATTCTTTAAAAAAAAAAAAACTCAACTTAAGATGACAATTGCTGAAAAATTTTTCCAGCTTCAAGGAAAGAAGCTGTGACAACTCACTAAACCTGGACTAGATCCTGATGTGGGGAGGGGGAAATGTTTATGGGACTTCATTAGGACAATTGAGGAAATCTGAGATGAAAATTGGACTGTGGTATATCAGTATTAAAATACCTGTTAAAATTAATAAAAACCATGGTAATTAAAAAATGTTTTTCTTAGGGACATACAAAAACATGTATGGGTAAAGAGCTACAATGACTTACACTCAAATGGTTCAGAAAAGATTATGCAATATAGGATGATTTATAGAGAGTGAATGGGAGAAGCTATAAATAAATATGAATCTCCACTAAGGTCATATGGGGATTTCTTATAAATTTATTAAAACTTTTCTATAAACTTTAAATTATGTCAAAACACAATTACCAGTGTTCTCAAAGGGAAAGATTTGGGGAGCTGTTTTAGTAACCCACAATGCTCTGCACCCCAACTGGAATATACAGCAGGTACTGTAGGATATAAAATTATGTCACCTGCCAAACAAAGTGGTATTATCCAGGTAAGGTAGGGCTGCAGAAAGGAATGGTAACACAGGAAATGCTTTTGGTTAGAAGGTTGTTGTTATTTTAAGGTTGTGCGCTAATTTTGTAGACTGAACTTTCTTTGATATGAAAGGGAATAACTGTTCCTGAACCATCATATTGAAATCGCTAGGAACTGCCCTTCTAGCCAGGTTTCCTTTTGCCTTCTAATTTTAAAGTCAATATTTTAATAATTGCATTGACTCTTCAGTTGGTTGCTCTCTGACTGAAAATGGACCACTACTATATGTAATTAAAGGAGAATAACAAATAGTTGGAATATAGATTACACAGGTGCTGGCTTACAAATACAAATGTTGTTGCAGAATATTAAACTCCCAGGAGACTGGAGGTGTGTGTCTTTGCTTATTGCCATCATAATTCATTAGTGGTCAAAGTAACACAGAGATCAATATTCCTGCAGTCATGGGAATGAGAAAAAATGATCAGTCCCAAAATAAGACACAATGATAGCCTTAATGTTTTTTCTAAATAATTGAGAAACTAGTCATTGTCATGAATTTTAAAACTTAACAGACTTTCATAGCTACTACATGTTCAAGGGGTAGGGCAGCTTAAAAAAAAATATTGACAAGAACTATTGTTCCTCTACATATGACCATAAGCAAAAGGAGGTGGTAAGTAAGAAAAAAGGAAGGAAGCTGGGGTATGGTCATACAGACTGTGATGGTTTCACCGGAAGCCTGGGCCTAAACCAGTGATTCCAGGACAGGCTCCTGGGCCCCAGAAAGAAGGATCAAATTCAAAAGGCGTGTGTGTGGATCCAGGTACTCTGCTTTTCTTTTCTTTTTTTTAAGTTTATTTATTCATACAGAACTGGGGTACAAGCCAGAGTTGCAGGGGTGGGGCAGTGAGAGGCTTTACCAGAGACAGAGTGGGGAGCAGAACAGGCAGACTGACAAGTACACAGTTGAGGGAGCAGTGGGCCGTGCAGGAGACGTCTGTTGCACCATGTAGATCACCTCCAGGCCAGGTATCAAACTTGCACTGAAACAGCTATGGCCAGCTTGCAGTGCTGGGTCCTAAGCCGTTATGCCACCAGGGAGGGCCAGACTCTGCATTTTTAACAAGTATTGTATCTAACACTCAGAAATACTGAGGGACAACTATTAATACTTTTATGAATTTAGGTACATTAAAACAATATTATGTCATATAAATAAAAGTACCTTACAATAATTAAACAGCATAGATGTAATGTGGTTAAATAGTGGGAAATGATTCCCACCCATCCCTAAACCCACCTACGATGAACACTGTTTTAAATGCTTCTACTTTTAGTTCTTCTGGCTATCAATAATGCCTTGCCTACCTCAATTTTTAAAACTAAGTACTACTAATTTAGAATATGCTCATATTTTAGATAAATTAGAATAACAAATGTTTGAATTTGGTGTAAATGACCATTAAGTAAGTGCCTGTTTTATGCAAAATTCAAAATGGTTAACTGCTCCCAAGAATAATCAAGTATTGCATAATTTAAATCTAGCAGGCAGTATTCGTGGTGCCTGTTTATCAATGGGACTGTGTGACATGCCACTTTAGCCAGCAATCAGAAGTACAGTGGAACTCACAATTACACACTCCTTGATAATGGAAATTTGGATATGACAGGTTAAGTGACTGGTTCCTATTCTCCTGGAGCAGCTCACTTTGGTCATTTCATTAACTTTGCACTAAGCTGGTTCTACATGTCACACCACTGAATTGTTTAAACCTCGATTATAAAGTGATGGCACAGTTTTTCTTGTGTCACAGTAGCTGTGAACCGTGCTTTTATTTAAATGCATGGGAACATCTACAAGAGATTCAAGTGACTTTTATGTGATTCTGATTGTTAGAGTTGTAACTTTAAAATTGTTTTGATCCTATAACAAGGTCATCTGTGATTTCATTTCGTGGAAGCAAAACCTAATTCTGAAAATACATTTCTTTGAACAGAAGTTAAATGTAATAAAATACAGTAAAAAGACCACATGGCCATATATGATGTTATTAATTTTTGAGAGGGTATACTGTGAAATATTAGAGATAATTCTGAGAAAACTTTAAAAAAGCATTAAAGCAGCTATGATAACGTTTTTAAATATACTCTCATACAGGGCATAAATAATGAATGGTAAAAAATGAATGTGTATAATATCATCAGCTCCATAATGTATCCTTAAGCTACAGAGATTGTTGATACTTGTGTTCTGAGAATGCACCCCCATGACCTTAATGCACGCCTATGAAAAGTCACCCATGAATTATGCTCACTGTGAAAATGTAGTTTTTGCAATGCGATGTTCCTTTACACCTGTGAGAATGGGCTGTATCCACAAAGACCAAAAACAACAAGTGTTGGTAGGGGTGAAGAAAAAAAAAACAACATTTGTTCACTGTTGGTGGGAATACAACTGGTACAGCCTCTAGGAAAAGAATTATAAAAGTTATTTTAAAAATTTAAAATGTCAATAAATCCACTATGTGATCTAGCAATTAATTGCACATCTATGTATTCATCTAGGAATACAAAAACAACAATTCAGAAAAATATATGCACCTTATGTTCACTGCAACACTATTTACAAAAGGCAAGATGTGAGATATAGAAACAAAGTGTTCATCTATGGATAACTGGAGAGAGAAGATGTGATATAGATGGTAGGTAGGTAGGTAGGTAGGTAGGTAGGTAGATAGATAGATAGATAGATAGATAGATAGATAGATAGATAGATAGATAGATAGATAGATAGATAGATAGATAGAAAATACACTCAATGGGATACCACTCAAATATAAAAAGATTGTTGTAATCTTGCCATTTGTGAGAATGTAGATGGAATTTGAGATTATAACAAAATAAATCAGAAGTGGAAGACAAATACCAAACTGTTTCACTCACGTATGGAATATAAAATAGCAGACAAACCAAAGCAAAATGAACCTTTGGTTCCTGACTGCAGAACTGAGGTTACAATAGAGGTGGGAGTCCAGGGTAGAGAGGTCCCAATAATCTTGCAGAGGGCTAGTGCAACTTTGGTGGTAGAAGTATGAAACTGTAATCTATTACACTATACAAGTTACTGAAAATCATGACATTTTACTACTCTATGTAATTGGGCCATAACATTCTCAATTATTACAATTACTATTTTTAGATTTATTTATGCATACAGAACTGGGAAACAGGCCAGGGGTGCAGAGGCAGTGAGAGGCGTCACCAGAGACAGAGTGGGGAATAGAACAGGCAGATTGACAATGTATACTGCTGAAGGGAGCAGCGGGTGGGTCAAGAGAGGTCTGCCGCTTGTTGATCACCTCCAGGGCGGGCATTGAACTCATACTGAAGTGGTTTTAGCTTCTTGTGCTGTGCTTAACCTGCTGTGCCACCAGGCAGGGCCCCTTTCCTGTTTTAAGGAGACTGCTTGCCTTCTTTCTTGGATAACCTCTTCATTTTGCTGGAACATATACCCCAGTAACTCCTTCAGAATGAGGTCCTGCTTGTGAAGTAAACTGTCCAAGTGCTGCTTGTGTGAAATGACAATATTCTTCTCTCATAGTTGACTGATAAGTTAGCTAAATATAGAATTGGCTTCAAATTCAGTTTTCCCCAGAACAGATAGGAGTGTAGTATTCTAGTATCAAGGATGTTAATATGAATTTGGCTATTCAATGTTCATTCCTTTGTGGTTGGCCTAATTTTTCTCCCTGGAAGCTTTTAATAAAATTTTATTACTAGAGTTTCAATATTTTACAAAGTTGTGTCCAGTTGAGTTATTTCCCACAATGTATTGGAGCTGGCCCTGAGAAGTGGGACTCTTTTACTGTATTAATGTATGTCCTTTTAAAATATATTTTCCTACATAATATCTCTAGTAGTTTCCTTATCCCACTTTCTCTGTTGTCCCTTTTGGGATCCCATATGACTTAGCTGTTGGACTTATTAGACTGTTTTATATGTCTTCTCTTCTTTCATATTTCACATCAGTATTAGAGAATGCTGTTTGTACCTCAGTAACTTCTTCACTCCTGTCTGTCATCTTCTTTGTTCATGTCAATTGATTTAAAAATAATTGTCACTAATAACTGTGTTAGCCTCAAATAGAATTTTTGTTTTAAACATTTTAAGTACCTCATTGAGAGTTGTGCCCATACAACTGTTGTGTTGTTCTAGGTAGTATATTTTCAAAAAGTTTACACTGAAAATGTCAGGAGATGGAATTAAAAAAACAAAAGAAAACCTTATTGAAATCCAATTATAGGTATTGCTTTCTCCTCTTCCACCAGGCTCATCACTTTATCAGAGAAAAAATTAAGTTGGTCTGACATAATTTGTACTTCACAAAATCACGTTGATTACTACCCAGTACCTTATGCTCTTCTGGGTGGTTGCAAATTGATTGTTTGATGATTTGTTCCTGTATCTTCCCAGGTATCCAAGTTAAGTTGAATAGTCTATAATTACTATGCCTGTGCTTTTCCCTGTTTAAGAAAAAACAGGCACTCCATCTGCTGATTCCACTGGGCAGGACCTTCTCCTGTCCAACCACCCTTGGCTGTAATAAAGACTGGTGGTCTCGCAATTGCAGTTGCCTATTTTGTAAGTGCCCTGGAGTGCAAGTAATCAGGCACTGCTGATTTGAATGTACCAAGCTTCTTGAAGTGCTCTTCAATCACTCCTTTCCCCTTGTTTACCTTTGTGCCTCCAATAAGATAGCACTTAATCTGGTTTAGTTCCCTTATCATAGCTGATTAAAAAGGAAAAAAAAAAAGATTAGACACATAGTGAAAGCCTCTGCTGTTAGTTATTTGTTAACAGTTTTCTGGATAGAAGCACAATGTTAGTGGTTATATTTTACGCCCTTTAAATTCCTTCTGGTATAGTCTTCCCTGCTTCCCCTGCTTCTGTCTGTTCTTCTCTCCTCTCCCACTCCGCTCTTTTTCTGAAATTTCTATAGTGAGGTAAAAAAGAAAAAGAGACAAAATTGTTCATATAGCTTCATGACAGAGATATTTACTAATCACTTGCTTCTAATTTTCTATGTGCGTTCTCAAATTTCCCAGCCTGCTGATGGTCACAGCAAAAGGCATGTGACATGTTCTGGCAGATAGGTATGGAAGCACTATGAGTTTCCCTTGTTCTCTTTCCTCCTGTTCCAGTGAGTTGGAGCTACAACTTCCCAACGCTATGCAACAAAATGCCATGGCCTGGACTCCTGGGTCACCATGGAGAGGCTGCAGTCCTGGAGATCCGCTCAATCTCCAGAGGACCAGGTTTTAAGTCTTTATGATTTGGGGTTTCTTTTTGCAACAGAGCCTACATACTTCACTAATAGAGTACCAATTTGATCATTAGTACAATCAGTCAGACTGTACTAGGTTTTGCCAGAACAAATTAACTCTGGAATTTAAATGGCTTAATATAACAAAGGGTTATTCCTTACTTGTGGCATGCATAGCTAGTCTCCAAAGAGGGCTCCCCCTTAACTCTTACCTCCTGGAACTTAAGCCCTTGAAGAGTTACTACTTCCTACTTTCTCTACTCTCTGACTTGCTTTAATCAAGGAAATGTGGCTCATCTGACACTAATGGTTCTTACCCTAAGTCTTAGGATATCCCACCAGCCTCTACATCTCTCCACACCACCCTGGTGTCCGCCCCCCTCTTCGCCCCCACACTTGGCCCCAGAGCACTGCCTGTGGGCAGTGCAAGCAGCAGTGGGTGGTAGGAATTTCACTGCCCACCACCAGTAGCCTCTCTGGGGCTTAAGCTGTTGACACAGGCCAGCAGTGATGGCAGACAGCAGTGGTTCCCCTAGAAAACCACCCCAGAGCATGGAGACCCAGGGGCCCACTAGGCCAGCCCCATACTGTGGCTCCTTTAGCTGCAGACAGTAGAGAGGCCCTTGGATTTGGTACCTTGATGGTGGAATGGAGCCATTAGGGGAGAGTGATGAGTTGATTGGTAAATGGTCCAATCAGCCACAAGTTTGAAAGCAGTCCACTCAGACTCATTGGTTGGGGAGGGGGGTGGTTCTGGAAGAGGTAGTGAGGCGGAAGTCAGCTTGGCAGGACCCTCCCTGCGCTCTCAGACTTGCTCTCAGACTCACTTACCTGGACTGGACATTTGTTTGTTTGGACTGGATGCTCGCAGAAGCATCCAGCAGCCACCTCTAAAGGGCAAGAAGAAACCAAAAAGCTATGCAGAGAAGCCAAATTGCTTCGCAAGTTTGGGCTGACTGTGCCTGCCTCTGGACTGCTTCTCTACTGCCTGAGAAGAACACCAAGCCAAGAGCCTGGCCTTCAAAAACTATTTGTTGTTGGTATGGACCAACAACTTACAAAGAACTGTAATGCATATGACCAGATGACCAGCAATACTGGCTAATGTTGTCCAGCACTGGTGTGTGACCAGCACTCTATATCTGGGTCACCTGCTAAGAGTTGTTGACAGTCCAACACCACCTTTCAGTACTCCTGTGGCCTCTACCCCTGCATGGTCCAGCATCTGGGTTTGTCTAGTCCAGCTATTACTGTGGCTGTTGAGGATCATCTCAGCGGCACCGCCTATGAGCATGCCCAGCTGCCGTGAGTTGGACATCGGCCTACAGTTTGCTGGTGTGCCACGTGCTCCAGGCCCTCACTGATGGGCCAGCACCAGCGTGGGTGAGCAGCCTTTGGTTTAGGACTTTCGGCCACTGCGGTCATTACCTGCCAGTCACGTGTGGTCTTGAGGACTCCTTGTTTTCTGTTTGTTAAATAAACCCCATTGTTGTTGTTCCCTGAGACTGCGTCACCTTGCAACTGTCTGGGCGGGAGAAGAGCCCATGGGCAGTAACCTGTCCTCTACTGGGCACTGTCCTAAGAGGCGCTAGCCTCTCCCCCTGCCATAGTCCTGTATCACTTCCACATCTATAAAGTGGAAATATTAAAGATGCCCAGGGGAGGGAGGTGAAGAGGCTGTACATAGAGTACTTGAGGGCAGTGAAAATATGCATGTGATATTGTTAACACAGATAAACACATGTCATTACACACTTGTTCAAACCCATCATATGTGACCAAGAATGAACCGTCATATAATTCATGAACTTTGAGGGACTATGATGCATCAGTGTGGGTATATCAGTTATAACAAATGTACCCCTCTGGTGGGGGATGCTGACAACAGGCAGTGGGGGGGTGGTGCATACATGGGAATCTCTCTACATTCCTCTCAGTTTTGATATGAACCTAAAACCTTTTTTGAAAAAAAGGAAAAGTCCCGGCTCTCCCTGATGGTGCAACAGTTTAAAGCACCACATTATGAAGCTATCCGAAGCCACTGCAGCATGAGTTCAGTCCCTGATCAAGGAGCTGACCCACATGGGCGGCAGACCTCTCCTGACCCGCCCGCTGCTCCCCTCAGCAGTGTACTTCATCATTCGGCCTGTTCTGCTCCCCACTCTGTCTCTGGTGAAACCTCTCACCTCCCCCGCACCCCTGGCCTGCACCCCAGTTCTGTATGCATAAATAAATCTTTAAAAAAAATACTTCCTGATAAGAATGTTGTGGGAATTAAAATATATAATACATGTAAAGTACTTGGCACAGGACTTGGTCTATAATAATGGAGTTAACAGTTAATGTTAGTATTACCACTGCTACTATTATTGTTGTTATTAGAAGACAGACTCAAAAAGAATAAAAAAAAAATCTCTATTTCTACCTTTACTATTCATTCCATTCCATCTGAAGAGAACCCACTTCAACTCAGCATATGTTGGTGCCAAGCACAGGCACAGCAAATACTTAAAACCTATTTGTGGCTGTTCAAAATCCCCCACTGCAGAGACTTAACCCTCCGGAAGGATTTCTGTGTTGGCAGCATCCCCTGAAAATTTCTGTGGTTCATTTCTCCCCTAGTTTACTGCTGATGCTACTAGAAGAATTAAAGATTCCAGTCTGAGCCTGTGAGAACAGAGGCAAATCATCTGGTTGGGAATCCTCTGGTTCCTAAGAGGAGCATGAAAGGTAAAAAGGTGAAGCTGGGTGGATTTGCTGCTGATTGTTTTTGCTGCGGTGCATATGTTGTGTTTTGTTTCTCTGCAACACCAGTTGGTTTTACCTAAACAGAAACACCCTGTGTAGTCTTTTGTAACAACAGAAGTATTTTAAGTAAACATAAGAGGTAGGACAAAAGAAAATGGCTATTAATCAGAGCTTCAGCCAGAGCCGTACTCTACACAACATGACTTTAGAGCCACCCAAGTTGAACAGTGATTTGGAGGTCATTTGTAACCAAGGTGATCTGCAGTGGACAGCATCAAAATTGATTAGTTACCTCCTTCAGAATTCATGGTCACTGTAATCTACAGTAACTCCTTTTCTGCAGCTCCTATCTGACACTGTACCAACAGGTGAGCTGAGAATCCATTTACATGGAACTGGTGAAAATGGAAGAGAAATATTGCTTCTGATTAGGCAAGCCAAAGGCTCTAATAATTGTCAAAAACCAAAAATGAAGTAAAACTAAGACCTAATTTTTTGTTTTCATTTGTTTCCTCCTTTCCTTCCTGGAAGACTAGCCTCTTCCAGAGATCACAGTTATATATTCTGCTTCCCTTTCAGAAGCAGATACAGATACAGAATTGGGGTCTCTGCAGCTTGGCTTCTCTCCTCTCCTCTGCCAGGCAGGCACATAGCTAGCAAAGCAGGGAGAAGAGCTGGGGGAAAGGAAGGTGA
>NW_004567107.1:29833761-29840832 GCF_000260355.1 Condylura cristata
CTACTCCCCCCACCCCCGCACGTAGTAAAGCCTTGAGGAATCTTACTCACTTGGTTATTGGCATTCAATGTCCTTGATGGTAAAAGGCACGGGGGCATGGATTTATTGCCAAAATGCTTGGATTTGAGTCATGACCAACAACTTGCCTTACAGTTTAAGTTTTCTGTGCCTCAGTTTTCCCATCTGTAAAATGGCAATAATCAGAGCATGTACCTCCAAGAGGTGTGATGAAATTAAATCAGTTGATGTCTGTAAAAACACTTAAGACAGGGTTGCTACCGTGTACTAACTGCTCAATACATATCTGCTATTATTATCACCACCTTGGAATAGCTCCATGTGATCATTACAATGCAGTATCATTATGCTGTCCTCCAGTTGAATACTATCAAACCACTCTAGAGGCAAACATTAGCCAACCCTTTTGCTATTTTAGTTACTAAACACTTTGCTATGCTATCTAAGATGAAACACCTGGAGCTGACTAATGTCAGTCTAGACTAATGTGAGTTTCCAGGATTCGATTTTTCCAGTAATCCTACTTCTAAGAAACTTTAGATATACAAAGACAAGGCACAATGCAGTTCACTGTAGCATTTATATGGTGAAAAACTGGACACAGTCTACATGTGGAACTGTCTGAGAATGATTAAGTTAAGGCATGGCAATACTGCAGATTTTATACAGCCACGTAGAGGGGGCTTTTGAAGAATTTTTAATGACTTGGAAATGCTCATGCCTCAGTAGAAACCATGCTTCAAAACCGTGAGTGCATTTGGTAACTAGGAACATTTGCAGAGAAAAGAAAACTAGGGAAATGCTTTAACCCTCAACAGAAGGGTTTCTAAGAGTGGAAGAACTTTGTGATGGCTTTTGTTTACATTTTTTTACATTTTGGGGTGGAGGGAGTATCCTCAGGTCTTACAGATGAACACAAATTTTTTTTATATTTGGGGAAAACATGAAGTCATAAAATCAAAACATTTTATAAAGAGGCTTTCAGAAGACATAGAAGGACTGAGCACATGTTTCCTAAACTAGTATTTTTAGCCCAAAACAACTCCACATAATAAAGGCAGGTGTTGATGTTCTTCAACTTTGCTTTGGAAAGAGAAGATGTGAGAATCTCTAGTTTTAAAAATAAATGGACATAGACTACGGGGGATGGGGGATGCTGCTGGGAAGGAGAGCAAGGGCAGGTGTGAGAGGATCCCATTTGGCCTTGGCTAATCATAACCAGTCATTTTCACAAGATTGGGTAGACACATTGTTGGCCCCCAGCAAAGTGGAAGAGAGCAGTCTTTCAGCTCTTTTGGAAGAAAAAGAAAAAAGAAAACAAACAAACAACAACAAAAAAAACCCCTGAAGTTTAAAAAAGAAAAGATTAAGTCAAACAGGGTATCAGACAAATCCAAGTGGACAAGTAACAGAATTCCTGAATTCCCATGCCTCTGCACGCAGAACCCGGCTAAGAAACCTTTTGTTCCGGAAGCCTAGAACTTAAGCAGAGATTTCTAAGAAAGAATCAAGACTGAAAGGGGTCAGAGACACCATGGAATCCCAGTTTCATTTGCAGGCTACCTAGTAACACAGAGTAGGCCAGGCCTCACCCTTGGGCTGTGAGCTCAGGAGGAGAGAGAGTCTGGCAGGAACTACAGCTTGGCCTGAGAGGCAAGATTAATAAAATTAGGATTATTTACGATGTAGGAGTGATTTAATAATATTTTTCAAGAACCTGAAGGATTTATGTAGAGGAGCTGCTGTTTTAGTAACTAAACCCTTTTGGAGAGATTCCAAGATAAACCAGACTCATCTGGCTTCCGCCCTGGGCCCCTCCACATCTCCAGTTTCTCTTGGCAAGTTATCTCTCTACTATTCTGGAGGGCGATGGTCAAGGAGATGACCTTCCTGGCTGCTTTATCTACTCTTAACCCCACCTCAAAATAACTGTCAGCTTTTCCCTTTGTTCCTTAAATCTCAGGGGAAGAATTCAGAGGGGAGGGAGGTAGCATTTATTGAACTCTTATATGCCAGGAGCTAGCAGATGCACCACCTCATTTAATTCCCACAAACACCTGTGAGACAGGCATGACTTTCCAACTTGTTTGTTCCGGGCTAGAGGAAATTTATTCTTCGAGCAGTTAGTATGAGAATTCCTCTCGAGGAAAAACTGCCTTGGTAGGAAAACACCTTTATCACCCTTTTTGGGCTCTAAGATGGATAAGATGGGGTGAAGTGATGGACATTAAAGGGAGATAGGTGAATAGGGAAGGCAAACTGTGGGCTCCTCACTCAGAAAGAAGAAACCGGAGGCCAGAGGACAGCAGGATAGTGGGAAGAGACTGTTAGGCTCAATATGCCCCACTCTCAAAAGTCTAACTTGACACAACTAGTAACTTTGTTAACCTCATGGAAGGCTTGCTGAATTTTCTGAATGGGTTTGTTGGCATAAGGTGAAACAGAAGCCCCTATGTTTCACCTGAGATGGTGACAGGTGGTACCAGAAGGGAATGTTTTGTAAGTCAAAGAAAATACAAGCACATCTTGGAGGTATTGAAGATTTGGTTCCAGATCATTGCAATAAAGTGGATTTCTCAATAGTGAGTCACACGAATTTTTGGGTTTCCCAGGGCATGTCAGATACGTTTATACTATACATCACCATACCGAGTATGCAGTAGCATTGTCTTTAAAAAAAAAAAAGTACATTCCTTAATTTAAAAATACTTTATTGGAGTTCTCCCAGTAGCCACTCTTTTTTCTCTTCCAAAAGTACACCAAAGTGATCTCTGAAAATGGTTTGCTAGCTATTCAACTGACCAGAAAACCCTACAAAATTATGCAAATCAAGAGATTCAAATCTCTGTGCTCATTTTAAGATCGCTTGTGAAACTTCCCAGGTCATGCAGAGTAGTCGTATCCGAAAAGCCACCAAGTAGGCGAAGGATGTCACTTCACAGCAACACATGCCCATCTGCCCCTATAATGTTGACATCAGTGCCCTTCCCCCACTTCTAATGTTGGCCCCTGGAAGTGTGCCCAGGTCAAGCTGTAGGGCTGACTCAGGGTTCGTGACCCAAGTGCTGAAATTTTACTGCATGTTCTTAAATATGCAGCGAGTAATACTGAACTAAAGAATTTAAATGTAGACTTTTTGTCCACCCAGCACATTCAGGTGAACAAAAATCCCCAAGATGGGGTACAGAATTGACAAAGTTCACAGGGGGACCCATACATAAGCTCTCCCTGACACACTCAGATGAATCTTACTGGAATGAATCTTACTGGAATAAGAGAAGGTTACACAAACATAGAAGATATACCAGAAGAAACTAAAGAAACCAAAACTCAAGACCCAGAGATAAATGCAACATAAAGGCAAAGGAAAAAACTATTTCTACAAAAAGCGATATATGTCATCTGAGCCTTCAGTAGTAAGCTTATTACTGGTAGAGGGTCTTGTAAAAAATACAGTGCCTGTGAAGTACTATAAAATGAGGTCTGTCTATGTTGCCCTACCCCTTAAACCAGCTCTGGAATTCCTTCACAGTCTAGCACCTACCTTCCTCTTCAGTGCTCTCTCATTGCTGCTTCCTCTGCTTTTCTCCCCTTAGACAAAACTCAGTGACTTGCTGTGTGATGTAAATGTCACATCCCCTCTTTAATTCCACACAGTCCTGTCTACTAGAAGAGTATATGCTGAATCCTTCCCTCTCCCTTCACCTTCTCTCCTTTTAAGATTCAACTCAGAAATACTCCTTAGACTTTCAGATCTGCAGGGTGATTTCCTGGCCACTTCCCCACTTAACCTGAATGCTGAGCTCCTCTCCTGTGCTCACACAGTCCCCCATGGTTAAAACCTAAATGACCATTCATTGTCAGTCATCTCCATTGGAAGGAAGCTGAGTCTGCAACAGCGAAGAACTTCGTAGGTCGGCACTGAGCAGCTTCCATGTACAAGTTCAATTTGTTTACCTCAATTTTCCATATGGAGGCTAATTTGTCTAACTAGTTGCTAATCCACTCATTTTTGCCTCTTCACTATTTTCCTGTTTCTCCTTATAGTTCCTATTCCTGGATCTTACATTATCAGTTCTCAGAATGGGGTGCTAGTCCAACATCAGTTTGGGAGAAATTCAAGTTCTCAAACCTTCCCCCTCCTCTGTTATCAGAAATTCTGTGGGAAGGGCTGGAAATCTGTGTTTTCAATAAGGCCTCCAGGAGCTTCTGATGTGTGTTAAAACTTGAGAGCCGCTGTCATGTAAGAAATTTTTATTCAGTAAGTTGTTGATTTCACCAGACTATTATGGGGTTATGTCCAATTTGGAAAAGAAGAAGAGTTACTGAGGAAATGACAAAAATTTTTTTAGGCTGAGTTTTTTAGAAATGGGATTTCATGGGCCCTCTCTGGTGGTGCAGTGGGTTAAAGCGCAGCACTACGAAGCTGGTCGAGGCAGCTACAGTGTGATTTTGATTCCCCACACCAGAAGTGATCCACATGGTGCAGTAGGCCTCTCCTGTCTCGCCCACTGCTCCCCTCAGGAGTGTATTTCAGTTAATCTGCCTGTTCTGCTCCTCACTGCCCCTGCACCTCTGGCCTGGACCCCCACTCTGTATGCAGAAAAAAATAAATCTTAAAAAAAAGTGGAATTTCATGGCATGATATTTCAAGTAGGTGATTATTTCAAAAGATCTCCTCCATGTGCATTTAAAAACAAGATTGATTCTCTTTTGCCTAGCTCAGTGTGTTTTGCCTCTGGTCTTGCTGAAGGACATGGGTTTGGAAAAGCTAACCTCACTAGCTGCTTTTCACTGATCAGATTCTCAGATTCTAGGGTATTCTATATATTATGGAAGGAATAGAAGTAAGGGAGCAGGGCGTTATTGCTAGGGGACTTTGGGCTTTCAACTCACAAGGAAGTTTATACTGTTTTCCCTGCCTTGTAAGTTGAGTCTTTGCCAGTCTATACTCATAAAAAGAGATGAACAGGACTTTTCCAGAAAGGTAATTGTTTGTTTTTAGGTCATAAAAATGAATCCTTGCTTTGTTTTCAAAGGAACACGCTCTTCATCCAATCTATACAAACTGAATGACAAGTAGTTGAGGTACAAGATCTGAAAGATAAAACTTCATTTATTGATTTTTGGCCTAGAGCTGAAACAATGGGACAAAGGAGCAGCTTGTTGGTATAAGCTCTATAAAACACAATAATATTAGGCGTGTAAACAGAAGAAAATAGGAGAGGCTTAATGAGATAAATTACACCGAGTCACCACATTAGAGATTAAAATATTCCGAGTAAGCAAACACTAAAAGGTCCAAAAGAAAGGACAAGAATGATAACTTTAAATGTGGGAAACAATGGGTCCTTCTATCTAGGTTGCTGCCTGACAAGAGGAGCTTTCCAGCCTGCCTAAGCCAACTGTGAGCGCCCATTAAGATCCTACTTTGCATCAAAAAAAAAGAAAAAAAAATCACCCTATTGTCAAACCCCTGGCAGACAAAGCCAACACATTCTTTTCATCCCTGTTCTTTTTTCCCCCTTCACAATTGCAAAGCAATCCATTTTGCTATATAAGTCTGTGAAGGGAATAAAAGCTTTCACAGGTTTCCAACTCTCTATTTGTGTTCCTGAGATTTGTTGGCCTGACTTCCAAAGTGTGTGCGCCACTGTTCTCGAGCTCAGGGGCAAACAGCCAACTTATCAGTGGTTAAGATTGTTCATGTACCTGTGTGAACAGCAACATTTTCACAGCTTTCAACCCATTTGAACAATTGAAGTACAGCACACGGATCTGTACTATTTAAACTAATAGCACTTCCAGGTCTCGAGATGATATATACCTATACAGTCATCGTTAACAACTATAACTATGAAAAGATGAAACTTTTTCAAAATGTCGAATGAGGAAGCTCTTCCAAAATCACACTTCCATTATCTTTCTGGCAATGTGGTGAGCACAAAAGTCAGTGAACATTTACAAAACAATGAAACAGTAAATGATTATAATATTAACAGTAAATAACCAGGTTACCATACCTGGCTCTAGCTGACAGTATTATTGCCAGAAAGGTCGCCATGTGAACTTGTCAGGAACAACCTTTCTCAGAGTTAAAGCTGAGCCAAGCTATTTTCAAAATAAACTTTAGGTGGTTGTTTTCAAAAGTAATATCCATGCATTTGTCATGAAAAATATTCACAATACTTATAATATTAAAAAGAAAAGACAGCCTGTGATTATAAAACTTTCGTAAAGCCAGTTTGACTTCCTTCCAGTCTTTTTTTCTCTATGTATATTAACGCTGTATAGTATAAAAGTTTCTACACAAGTATTAGCCAAGTCAGTATCACATTATGATGTACTAAGTATATGATTATATGACATGTTTTATCCCACTTAACTATTGCAAACATTTTTTTGCTGACGTTCCAAAGCAAAGGTTGTAAATGGGTGGGTGGCAAGCAAATAGGTTTAATTGTCGTAGGGTGTCCAGCTGCTCAGAGATGAGGAATAGCTAGCTGATCCCAGTGACAAGACCTGTGCCCCTCTTTCCCTGCAACTCTTACAACCCCTGTCGTCCCACATCTGAGATTATCAGTGACTACAATTTCACTTGCACTCTTTTAAAATTATTCTTAGTGATAGAACTAAAAGAAAAGTCATTCTCCTTTAGTGGACATCTCCACTTCATGTACAGATTACATTGCTCACTTTCCTTACTGCCTGGTGTCCAGATTTGGGATCCTTTTGCTTAAGCATGTTTTTGTAAAGGCTTTAGAAAATTTGGCGGTATATGACTTCTATAATCAATTGAATCAAATTACTGCTCCTAGCAGTCAAGTTGTTTCTCTAGTAGTTTGTTGATGTCATCAATAATAATGGAAGGATCACCTTTTTACATAGGTGTAAATAATAAATTCCTACAGGAATTGCTTTTGAAGGGGGGGAATATTTTCAAATTTCCATACTTAACTTTTTTTTTATTACAAAAGTTTATTTTTACATCATTTTGTACATTTTTTTTTTCCATCTCGATTGTAATCCCCACGGGTTTCCCATCACCAAATC
>NW_004567107.1:29842872-29885296 GCF_000260355.1 Condylura cristata
GTTTTAGAGCAAAGGAGGCGGGTTAGGCCCCTGGGGCCCAATAACCCTTCAGCTCTACCCCTTGCCCACAAGCAAAGCTCCAAGGCCATACTTGCAACCATACACATTCACACCCACTAAATACTCACACCCACAAGGCTGCTAGACAGTCCTAGCCCCACACCCTGAACCTTGGAATGTCTCTGGGTTGGTACTCATTGGGTGGGTGCTGTTAGGTGGGGCTGCAAAGTGTGGGAGGGTCCTCTTTGTTGTTACTGATTGGCTGCCTCGCAGGCATCTATCCAATCACTGTATACATCCACTGGTTCTGACAGATAAGTGATGGGTGTCTGGAATTCCTCTAGGCACACAGTACAAGAGATGACTCCGGTGTTTCAGGCACTATCCATTTTTACATCACAAGACTTCTCATGGTTGCAGAAGGGGCAGGTGAACTGGGTCTCCAGGGTACCCGTCATGTTTTTCTTGGGAGGTGGCTTCCGTTTTGATTTTCTGCGTCCCATATCTCTAGGAGGATGAGCTTTGTGGTCCTAGGCAGGTTACCAAATCTCTCTTGCCTCAGTTTCCTTACTTTTCAGGGCAGTGTTTTGTTCTGTTTTTTCAAAGTTTGGCCCCGTGCACCACCTGAGCTCTTTCCTCGTTGCGACAGCCTCTTTCACCAAGGAGACAGTCTCCATACTTAACTTTAAATGCCGTTCAGAAAAGTTGTCCCAAATGCCTTTCTACTGACAGTAAATAATTTTGCTAATTTCTCTGATTTGCCTCACTCCAAATTACTACTGTACTTTTTGGATAAAAGCATCTGCTGATTGGAGGAATTTTAAATGGCAGTTTGGGCATTATACTATCTGAAAACCAGATAAAGACAAATACAGTATGATATCACTTATATGTGGACTCTAAAAAAATCCAATATGCATTCTGTATTAATTTCTTCATAGACACTGTCAATTGTATTCCTTTTGCCAATTATCTATTCATGCATTTGCTCACTGTTCCACTAGGATATTTATAGTTTTCAAACAGGTTATACAAGTTGCATATATTAGTGATATTCCTTTACTGGATCATATATGCTACAAGATCGCTCCACTTCTCATTTTACTTTTGTATGTGTGTTGTGATTTTTTTTTTTTTTTTGGACATCCATATCGTCAAATCTGGCAATACTTTATTATCTCCTTTTGTTTTTATGCTTATGAAGTATTCTCCCTTGTAATCAGGTATCTATGTTTTCTTCTATTCTTTTATGGTTTCTTTTTCACATTATGCTCCTAGCCTCCCTCTGGCCTCTCAGGAGCTCTGCTCAGGGCTTTGTAGTGAGCAGTGTGTCTTGGTTATGTGGCACCAAATTCATCAGGATTATCTTACTTCTCATGCCTCTGTAATTCTTCTCAATTTCCTGCTATGGCTCCTTGCATTCCCACAATTCTTTGAAAAAATACTTCCTGGACTGTTAAATGCTTTTAAAAAATGATATGGGGAACATATTTAAAATGCAGTTGTCTGTTCTCTGGGTAGGATCCAGAAATATGTATTTTAACCAAGCATCTGAGAGAATGTTTCTGCAAAGTGATCAAGGACTGACTGGGTCCTCTTTTCCATCTGCACTGCCTATGTCTCAATCTACATGTCCATGCAGATCTTTACCCATACCCACATCTTTATAATTCCTGTCAAGTAATCTCCAGTTGCACATGCCCTCAAGCTCAACCCAAAGTAGAATTCACTACCTTCTCACCCAAACCTGTTCAGCCTCTAAGCATCATTTTACTATCTGACAACAGTAGGTTTCCTTGCCCCAGATCTGAAACAGCCAGTTCCCCAAGGAGCACTGACATCTTTTATTGGATAACAGCATTTAGAAACTATGATCTAGGCCCCAGGTATACTTATAATTATCTTGTCTTTGAACTGTTTCCTCGGGATACATTGCCAGCGGTGGGATTATTGGATTAGAGAAGACGAAATATTTATGGGCTCTTGATTCAATATTGATAAAGGTACCACCAGTCTTTTGTTGGGCTCTGTTGGGACTATAGACCTTTGCCGCTCCTCCTTCAGCTCATGTCAGTTGCTAGTATTAAAGCAGTAGCACTAGCTAGCATGGTCCTCCTGATATTAGAAGTTCAGGAATGAGTTTGGCGCACTGCTCCTTTCTCAGCACTCTAGTCCTCCAGGGATTTCTGCTGGCCAGAGAGATCAGACACCCTCTGAATGAGAACCAAGTGGGGAAGAAAGAACTAGCTGGCTGGGTGACATAACTAGTTTCCAGTCCTACCTCATCTCCAAATCAATGCATCACAGTTCATTTGTAGAGGGGTTGGGGTAAAGACCAAGAGTCCTCGCAAGGTGCCCCACTTCTGTTTATCTCTTTAGTCTAAGCATGCTCAGTTATACAAAGGAGACTGGCCTGACCCATTAGGATAGTGAAAGGAAGTGAAAATGAGAAAGCTGGGGCACAGTTTCTGAAATTTAATGAGCAGTAATAATACCCACAAAATGCACATATTGGGGTTTTGAAGGCTAGTGGGGGTGGGTGGTCAAGAAGAGGTAGTAAGGAGGCAAAAGTGTGAGGGCAAAAAGGACTTGCATTGTCATTTGTGATGAAAGGGAGTCAAAATACCCTCTGGAAGAAGTACTATCATGCACCTTCTCCAGCCATAGGTACTCTCTCCTTCCAGTGGCAAAGTGCCCACCCAAACTCAACCCAAAATACTTCTCGAAAAAATCCACATGCCTTTAAAAATAAGTCTTGCTATAAGCTGTTTCAATTTCCTTAAGGACTGGAAGTGAAGAAAACGATGTCAGGTAAGAATCAGAGCAGCTATTGTTCAACCTGACAAACCCTGTACCTGTACAAAAATGAGCCACTGTGGTGTGGCTGCTGCCATCCCTGATCTCAAGAGAAATCCTTGCCTCCTGGGACTTTTCTGGTGCTCCTGTGTAACAGGAGCTCCTAACATATCCCAGCTGGGCTTTTCTGAAGCCAGCTCCTTCAGTTACACCCAGGGATTAGGCCTCAACTCAGGAGGGTATTCAGGCATCTACCTGAGACAGGGCAGGCCTCCCCGTGACTGTAACGTGACTTCTTTTCATTAGCTGTGAGATCTGGGCAAGCCATTAACTCAGCTATCTGAGTATCCCTTAGCCCAGGCAGGTTGACTCATAAAATTAACCAAATCACAGGAGATGGCAATAGTACTGACTTCACAGTCATTGTGAAGAATAAGTGAATACATATTTCAAGTACTTCGAGCAGTGAACTCAGGATTGATAGTTAGAAAATGAGGACGATGGCTATACAGGTGTGAACAGGCATCACCCTGCCACCAGCTACCACACCTGGAAAGCGCCCTAATGACAGCTACAGTGTGAAAGTGGTCCCCAAACTATGTTCAGGGCCTGCTAGTATCTCAGGAGCTAGACCAAAGTAATTTACTCCTAAAATTGAACAGTGATAGTCTTCCTTGCCCCATTTTCTGCCAAGTGCAGGCCAAGTTAAATTGATGGCTAGATCTTTAAAATTTTCATCCTATAAACTCTTACACTTTTAGTGCTGATGAAGGTTTAGAAGGAATTAATGCATGGAAAATAAAATTATTGGGGCCCTCTCTAGTGGCTCAGCGGGTTAAAGTGCAACACTACAAAGCTAACCATGGCCCCTTTAGTATGATTTCGATCTTCAGCGTGCAGGTGACCCACATGGTGTGACAGACCTCTTCTGTCTCACCCACTGCTCCCCTCAGCAGTGTAATTCGTCAGTCTGCCTGTTCTGCTCCCCACTCTGTCTCTGGTGAATCCTCTCACCGTCCCTGCACCTCTGGCCTGTACCCCAGTTCCGTATGCACAAATAAATAAATCTTAAAAAAAAAAAAAGCTATCGGAAAAGCACAAAAACACATAACAGTTGCCCCACCCTAGCTCAATAGCCAGATTCTTTGACATAAAGATGTGTGCATGGCTTTTTATTTGAGACCACATAGATATGTTGCATATTGCAATAGTAAAATTAGTCTCTATTTGTTTGAGATGATGGGAAACGGCAGTATTCATTTGTTCCTGACCAAGAACAGAACATGAAGGCTCAGCACTACCTGGGAGAATCTGAGCCCCCAGGGGAGCAACTGAAGGCCTCATGATGACATCTCAGACACATGCTCCACTAATTCTTACAGGGCTCATTGAATGCAATAGATATTAAGCATAGACTGTCATTTACAGTGTATATTTTTATTTTCCATTTACATGCTAGGTTCTCTGAAAGAGGGATTGCCCTTTATATCATTCCTTCTGTCCTTGATGCATAGACAAGAACTTAGATTTTTGGCAGATCCTAATAAACATGTTGGTCAATGACTTGTTGCCAAGGTGGCTTTGCTCCAAAACTTATATTAACCACCCTTCAACTAAGACACAAGACAGTTAAGTCTTTAATGAGCAAGGAGTTAAAAAATGTCCACTTCTGGCCCTCCCTGGTGGCACAGCGGGTTAAAGCACAGCACAAAGAAGCTTAAGCCACTTCCGCATGAGTTCAATTCCCGCCTGCCCCGGAGGTGACCACATGGCGTGGCAGACCTCTCCTGACCTGCCCACTGCTCCCCTTAGCAGTGTACTTCGTCGATCTGCCTGTTCTGCTCCCCACTCTGTCTCTGGTGAATCCTCTCACCCTCCACATCTCTGGCCTGTATCCCAGTTCTGTACAAATAAATAAATAAATCTTAAAAGAAAAAAATGTCCACTTCTGAGGAGCAACAGACTAAGTGAATGAATGCATTGTAGATGGAGAGAGAGGGTCTACAGCTGGGGAGTCACACATAGGCCCTCCACGCCATTGTGGCTAGGAAAACACAGAAAAAGAATTTGCATTCACTTTCAGGACTTGGTAGAGAAAAGCAAGTTATAGAGAAAAGCAAGTTATAGCAAAATTGCATATTTGGGGTGAGAGGAGTCCTAAAAACCAGTATTTGAAGAGACGTTTTCCTTACTGATTCCTTTTACATAAGGAAAACTGTTGCCTTGCTTTCTATATAGACAACTGTGCTAAACTAAGGGAAATTAAAATTAGTTTGAGATTAGTTTGGGCATGTCTTGAGACTGTATTTCTCTGTCAGAAAACTTTTAAAGAAATGTAAACAATACAGTTGGCGTGAGGAACATCTTAGGTTATTTCACTCGAAATAAAAATTAACCAATGTTAATCTCGTCCACCCAAAATGAACATTCCCCACCTTCCATTCTTTTCCTCCGACCCATGTTGGCTACTATATTCAACTCAAAAGGATGATGGAAATGAAAATATTTCATTCCTAGAGAAGGACTTCCCAATTCTAGCCCAGTACAACTGCTGAGTTGCAATACCTACGAACATGTTATTATGTGAACATGTTTATTGAAAAGGAGGGGTATATCTGAAAGGGTTTGTTTGAAGACTTTAGATAACACTTGACACACTGCAAATTCTAGATATGTCTTCCCATTTGACACTGAAGGAATTCTTTTGTGCGAAATTTAAGAACTAAATACCACCTTCTCCTTGTTCATTATTTCTTTCTCTTCCCTCCTCCACCCTGGGATGGCTACACTGTTCACAGCATAAAGATAGGCTTTGTTCTAGCTTCCCAAATAGAATTTTTCCTTAAATAGCTGCCTTGGGGGAAGAGAGAAATAGGGATGCAAAAGCTGATAGAATTTGCCTATGTAGACAGCAAGATTAAGCATACTATGTTTTATAAATCATGAGTGCTTTTTTAAGCCAGATCTGAGTAGCTGAAATTGTTTATCTGATGGTTTAATTTTTCCTTACTAGAAAAAGCAGTATCTAGAGAGAAAAATGCCTTCTATTTTTCTCTCTCACTTCCTAAGTGAAGGTCTTGTATTTCAATTTTTTTCGTCTTTCTTCAGTAGGCCTGATTTTAAATGAAGACAGACACATAGAAGAGGTCCTAAAGAGCCTCTTGGTAGACAGAGAATTGTTGAATTTAAAGATAATTGAGTTTGACTTCTACCACATAATAGCAACCCACAGCCATTACGATTCTTATTTAGCCAGGGCTCATCAATTCTCACTAAACCTTATTCACAGATTTGAGAGACCTCGGCCATCACTAATAAAACAGATTATGCGAAAAGAAAGTCTCCAGAAGGAAGTGAAAGTTCCTAGTTCAAAAGAAATCCTAGAGCAGATCACATCCCTAAAAAAGATTCAGTTAATATCTAATTGACTCCCTAATGTCTGGATGTGTTTCTGAAGGTCTTCCCAATGTACAACTTCATGTTCATTGGGTGAGATGGCATGGCATTCAGGAAGAGCCTGCTTAAGACCTAATCCATTAACCTCTCACTGACTAGCCACATTTTTTCCCATGTATTATTTAAATGGGTAACACAGGGCATTCAGCAGCCAACAATAACTGTGACTCTGGTGTGTTGTTTATCATTTGCTTCCATAACCTTCCCATCCCATACTGCATTTTTACTTCCAAAAAGATAGGTGTATCACTGTTTTTTTTTTTTTTTGCTTGTTTTTTAGTATGAATGGGTGGCAAATGGGATGGCATTTCAAGTATAGGTCCTGTCTTTTCTGAAGAATGACTTATCTTGCTCATCATGATAAATTTCTTGGGCCCGGTCTAGTAGGCCGTGACAGGACTAGAGTTGCACAGAACAGTGTATCCCACACTGCCCTCTGGTTTTCCAGGATGCAAAGCAGCAGTAGAGGTATTTACCCAGCTCCTGATAATCTAGGGTGGCTCATTCAATGGCCAGTTAAAAAAGGGAAAAGGAAATAGTTTTTCAGGACCAAATGCAGTTTAAATATCATACTATGTTATCTCAGCTAATTGTTAGTGTCCAAGAAACCACCTGAACAGACTTATGTTTTCATTTTGGTTTTACAGGCGAGGAAACTATAGCCTTTGGAAAGGTCATATTGTTCGATCATATATTAAGAGTTTAAAGTCATATTACAAGACATGTAAATAAGTATGTAAATAAGAGTGAGATAGGGAATCCATTTCAGGAACCTCTATCTCTGATCCTGCCACACTTTTTATTGTATGTGTGTGTGTGTGTTTAAAAGAGAACTAGACTGAGATTTTAAAAATATATTTCTTGCTGTAGTTCATATTCAAAGATCTTTCAAAGACACTGATTTTAAGAGGGCTTGGGGTTGGAAATAGGCTAAACATTTCCAAACATATTATCAGGACACAAACTACTTGCCTGGTGTTACCAGGCATTCCCAAAGCATTTTTAATTATAACCCTATATAACCATCTATGTCTCCTTGCTTTACTTTTTTTTTTTTTTTTAAAGATTTATTTATTTGTGCACACAGAACTGGGGTCCAGGCCAGAGGCTCAGGGGCGGTGAGAGGCTTCACCAGAGACAGAGTGGGGAGCAGAACAGGCAGATCGACGAAGTACACTGCTGAGGGGAGCAGCGGGTGGGTCAGGAGAGGTCTGCCACACCATGTGGTCACCTCTGGGGCAGGCGGGAATCGAACTCATGTGGAAGCAGCTTTTAGATTCTCAGTGCTGTTTTATAACCCGCTACGCCACCAGGAAGGGCCCACTTGCTTTACTTTTGCAAAGTTGTAAATCAGGACACTTGCTTTGCTGACCTAGTTGATATTAAGACTTGAGGTTGCCCTCATTCTTCAGCCTCAGGTGACTACCAGCTCCATGTTTATTTGCTGAGCTGTAATTTGGTGTTTAGACTGGAAGCGACTAGATACCTACACAACTGACAGTGACTGCCTCTCTGTGCAGCGGGACACAATTCAGAGCCCGAGGCTGTCTTGTTAGCACCACAGGAATACAGATTCTTAAAGTATCTACCTCACCTCTTAAGCACAAAGAGACATCCTACCAGGCTTGTGGGCCAGATCAGTATCAATGTTTTCCTATCAGAAGATCACTGAAGCATGGCCGCTAGAGAGAACAGAGAGAGAAATGGCACTGTGTGGGTAACTAAGTACTCAAATGTGGCTAATGGATGCCAGCCAGTGCTATGAGTGCCCAGCGAAACCCAGAGTCCCCACCCATGCCTCTCAGAAAAGACTCACCCTCAGGTTAGTAACAGGTTTCCTGTTAGTAAACCAGAACTGATAATAGTACAGCCTAAATATCAATGGTGAGGGGGAGGGGGTTCAAAGAAGTAATACAAATAAGCACTTAGATCAGTACCTGTCGCACAGTTGGTGTTCAATAGGTATACAAAAGTATGCATCATTTTAGGAGATAAGGTGAGAATCCACCATAAAGCTGTGTGGGGCTGAGAAAGGAATCCTACTGACTTTCACAACATGGTTAACACACAGCGGGATAAAATGTATCATCCTAAAAAAAAAAAAAAAAAAAAAGTATCATCCTAAGGACTGTAACACATGAGCCCATCTAGTGGCCGGGGCACACAACCATTCAAAGAACTGCGTCCAACCTCCAACCCCCCTTGCAAACTCCCCCCCTTTCCTGTCCATCTCAATTTTTTCTACCTTTTGTGTCTATGAATCTACACGGTACCTCAAGCAAGTGGAATCCTATACCTTTGTCTTTGTGTGGCTGACCTGTCACTTACAGGCGCTTCCGTGTGTCAGAATTTTCTTCCTTTAGGTCTGTTGCCTTTTTAAGCTACCAATTTCTTTTTTCAAACTTTTAGAAATTAAAGCTGTAAACAAGATACATCCCCTCTTTCCAGCGAAGGCAAGCAACTTCTTGAAGCAGTCCCTAGAGTAACCTGAAGATACCTGTCACCATAGAGATGCTAATTGAAGCAGCTTTTTAAAGAAAGGTATTATTGCTTGTGGCTGTTTACATTAATCAACATTTCTCTAATACTTGTCAGTGTTTTATAACACTTTTCAAGTGCCAATTGTAGCTTGCCAGTTCTTCTGAAGTGTGGAGGCTGTGAATGGGGGAAACCAGGATGGTAACTCTGTCCCCTTGGGGCTTTTTCTGTCCCGATGAAGTAGTTATTTTTTATTTTTACATAATCATTGCTTATGTAGAGGGGACTAGAAATATTGGATGGACTGTGTAGTCACTGTATGTGGAAAAGCCTGCTTTTCTTATATTTTTATGTTTGCTTTCCTTGAAATTCAAGTTTTTCACTGGAAGTTGTGGATTTAATCTGTTCACATACACTAGGATCTGCTTATCACCATCACAGACATTTTCCTCTAAATAAACATAATGGTGATAGGAAAAACAAAACATGCTAAATATCTTCCATTAAAGAAAAATAAATCGATGGGTGGGGCCTCTCAATTGTCAACTAAGATTGTGTTTTGTCACTTTTCACAACTTTTCTAGAAAGCTACTTATTTATTCATACATCATAAATATGTATCTCTTTGATTCTATGTGAGCATAATACAATGTCTAAGATCTAGTACTATTTTCAGTCCTGTGCAGAATTAATATTTAAAGCTGAGAACATAGCAATAATCTGTTTCAGTTCTGTTTCAAAATACTGGGGAAATTTCAAAATCAAACTATTTAGAAATTCCACTGCTAGGTTCAAGTGTCAGAAATACCACCAGAACAAAAATATATGGGGAATTAATAACTTTAAGTGAAATTTATTTGCTACCACCTTACCCTTGATCTCCAGTTTTCCTCTATTTTATTGTAGATTTTCTAGTGAGTCTGAGCTTCATGGCTCACAAGATGAGGTCTTAGAGGATTGGTAATGGAATGTCATATATTTTTTAAAATAAGATTTCCATTTTATATTAATTGGTAACTAGTATACATTTGACACTGCAGAGAAAAAGCAAACAAAATTAAACAGCACACTTTATTAACTAAAAGATTCAGAATATAAGCACTGGGAAATACTTTATTGGTTATGAAAGGTTTTCTTAAAGTTGGGAAGAATAAGATCACCATTTTTGGATACTTTTTTAAACATGAACTATTATAAGCCATTTTTTTTTTTAACAGGAAGGGAATTTACACTTAGCACATAGGAAAAAAAAGATATGGGCAAAGATTTTCTAACATGAAATATTTCAAACATACAGAAAAGTTGAAAGAATAGCAAAATGTGAAGCTACCGACTCTACTTCTAAATTCTTTAACTGTAGACTTTTTGTCTGATTTGCTTTTCCCACACACCATTTGAAAATGCATCTTCTCAGAGTTAACATCCCACACTTTTGCCCCTCTTCTATTTGTCCTGTGGAATCTTCAAACATTCTCTCATTTTTGCATCCAGGCCATTCTAGAAACTGCATCGGCATCACGAACATGCACTTGCCTTCTAGCCACGTTGTTTCTAGCTCACTTGCTTTCAACCATGAATATTGAGAGATCTAGTAGATTAGCAGAATTCAGGCTTTAACCCTTCAAAGAAATCCTCAGAAAGAAAAGCTATTTAAATGACTCTGCCAAAGCAAAAGCTTGAAGGGGTCTGAGTTTACTGGCAGGCGGTGTCTGCAGCACTGTGGAGGGAGAGTGAGGGGACCAAGGTCTGTTCTTGCTATGCAAATATACAGGACAGGGACGCAAAGGTGTTTCCTTTAACCACCTTTTTTCTTTTGTCTCCCAGAGGCCCTTTATCTTCTGTAGAGCTAAATGCTAAATGGAGAGAATTTTAAAAAGTTTGTTATCTTAGCTTTTATCAGACATTGGAATAGGTTTAAGAAGGGGTGAGGGGGCACTAACTTCAATAGACTCCTTATTATGATCTGAGCTCCAGGAAGTATCTGATCTTGCCCCCAAATACTGTCCTTGTTTTTCAAGGGCACTGCCTAGTGGACTTGGAAAACTCTGACAGAAAAGTCCTCATGGATCCATCTTGTTGGTATGAAAAAATCAAATGACTCAGCTTATATTAACACATAGTAGTGTCCTATAGATGTGAAAAAAACATAAACAGACAGTGGTACAATAACATTTATATATGCATTTCTGTGCCGGCTTAAACACACAGCCTAGTTTGGACTGATTTCTCTCTAAAAAATAAAGCTATTAGACAAAATTTGGTCCTGACTAAGGTGGTGTTCTTTTGCAGGCCACAGACACTCCAGCTTTTTAAAAAATGTGATTAGCCAGCAAAGACGTTTACCCCCTGTTGCTTCAAATTTCTCAAACAGTTTATTTGAATACCATGTGAATGGCTAATCTCTTACAAGTGCTGGGGCCTTAAGGAGGTAAACAAATGGGTGGGCTGTGAAAGTAAATGTTGCATACCCTCCCAGGCTCATCCTAGGCTTCAGAATTCCTTTCACTCTCTAGAGCCTTCCCTTTCCCAAGCCCTTTCCCTTCCCTTCCCTTTCCTTGGTCTCTGGTATCCTGTAAAAGTACTGAAATTGCAAAGGAGATATTTTTAATTATAAGCACTACAGTAATGAATTCAAGTACACTCGTTTATCATAAAGGGCTTTCCCATCTGTCTCTAAAGTATACTTAAAAAGGCTGTGTATTTGATAACATTAGCACCAAGCATATTCCACATGTTAATGTTCAGCATTTTAGATGTTCCACTTCTCCCACCCCCTAAGATAGGATGGTGGTGGTTCCAGAGGAGCACATTTATCTCTGTGTTTGGTAGTGCCTGTGTGGTCTCTTCCTAATTTATTTGCACTCTAATCCTCAGGGAGAGCATTGCAATCCCCCTAGGCATAGGGAGATTAGGGAACTGGAGCTGTCTGCTTCCCACCCTGACAGAGAAGGGAAAACAACTTCTCCAAGTCCCACAAGTTCTTCTGGCCACCGTACAAATTGTTCTTGAGCATGGAGGGTTTCCAAAAACCCTAATTAGCAACTCACAGCAACATTTCTTTGCATTAGCTAATGATCCGGCTACACTTGTAAGCAAACAGAACCAACATATCTAATCAATGCTGAAAAACCAACCAAATGCCTATTAAACATCTGGATGTAATTTTCTAGTTAGAACAAAATGAAAACATATGCAGGTTCTTTTGATCTGCATCTTAACAAAGAAATTGTTGATAAAAAAGCATACTGGTCAGTCAATGTGTCATTTTCATAAAATCTACTCGTTTCTCTTCAAATGCTCCCAGTTTAATTTAGTTGGTTTCCTGCAATCTCTAATTTTACCATATTGTGTGAAACCGCAAGAGATTCTTTGGATGGAATTTTATTTGAGGTTTTACTGCTGCATGGATCTGCTACTGATTTTTTTTAAACTTCTCTATTTTCCCACCCCTTCTCCTTCACCCCCAACTTATCCTGCCCTTTTTTCTTGCAAAAAGGTGGGGGAGAAAGATTATAAAGCAATACTGGAAAAAATTTTTTTTCTGGACTTGACATCCACAGGTTTAAGTTTCTTAAGTTAAAATGAGTTAATGTATAAGCAATAACATTCAACTAAAAGAAAGTGAAAATGACAAAAGTGCTCTTTTAAAAGTTGGCATTATTTATTTCAAATGAAAAAGTAATAGACTTAAAAGAGGCATAACTTCTATGACCAGTATCCATGCCTTATTGTGCCTTGTACCTAAACTATATACAAAAACCAGTGTTTGCAATTATTTATGCTGTTGGTGAGCTGAACACTTGATAATCAGCAACGGATGAATGGAAATATATCCATATATGCATCAATGAAAAAACAAGCAATCTGGCAATCTTCTTGTTTCTTTTGCTGAGGATAAAAATGGAACTTTTTTTCCAGAGACAATTTCCTTTGGAAGCAGAGCACCTAATATTATTTCATGTAAAAACATCATCAACATATGAATATGTTAAAGGTAAAGAAGAGTATGGTTAACAGATTCTAAATAGAAGCCAAAATTATAGATTTCATGAGGACTATTTTCTTTTAAATAGGCTGTAGGCAATCTGTGCATATATTATTTATTTAAAACATAAGATTAAAGCTACTTGATTGTTTAAACACCATCATTTGTAATGCAGTTTGATGAGAGTTTTGTGTAGTATAATTATTACAGCATGACAATCACAGAGAAACTATGACCTTGAAAAAGGGCCCAGCCTGCCCCCCTCTCAAGGATGTGCTGTAGGAGAAAGAGCACAGAAAACTGGACACCTTATTGCACATAATTAAAGTTCTTCCAATTTTAAAATCTTTTTTTTTCCTTCCAGACATACTACATTATAAGGAAGTCAGAAGGCCCATGTTTCAAACTCCAATGTTAAGGAAGCACTTTAGAGAACTTTCAATTTTGAATCATGGCAAAATGGGAAACTGGTAAGCAGACTTGTGCGCTGTATACAGCTTTGTTGGGAGAAATTTTAAAGACAAGATGTTTGATGCCACATTATAATGCTGTACTCCTGATGTTATAAAGGTAATGCTGTACTCCATAACCATACACACCAATGTTGCTTCAATAAAAGTTAAAAATAAGCAAAGACACTGGTTTTCAAGAGGATGAAGAAGGGAAAAAAAAGAGAGTGACACTTTGCTTCTGTCTCAAAATGCATCATTTTAATTTCTGTTTAAGCTTAATGGCCAGCATATGCCAGTAAATCAAAATAAAGTCTGGGGAGGCCAGGGAGAAGGCTCATTTGCCCCAGATGACCCAGCATGCACAGGCGTAGCATCTGAGGCACTTTCTAATACAGTCCTGGAGTTGATTATGGGATGAACTGACCACAGACTGAAATCAGTTGCGGGACACTGGATGAAGAGTTGAGCACCACAGGTTGCCAAAAGACAAAGCTTAGTTGTCTATGGATCATGACTTCAAAAAGCCCTGTAAGTGAAGCAAGCCTGTTCTTGTCACCATATTTAACCAAGGAAAAAGGCACTGTGCTACTCTCTTTTTATTCTCCACACTAGCAAAATTAATACTACAACCTCTCCCCAACCCCACTTAATGAGAAAGAACACTGCAAAGCTGTAATGCCAGCTTGTTTAAGAATTTACTATGGCCTTGTGCAGACTGGCTAAAATCGCTCCTTTAATTTTTCATTTATAATTGATATTTGGGATTGATGCAATTATAGACAAATCAATATCATACATATTTAAAAACAACTCCAACAGTGGAATGTATTATCTAAAATGATTCTATTCATATTTCAGGAAAAAGATCTCTGTAAAAGCAAAACTTCAGATAAAATGCATTTCTGTTTAAATAAATGCTTTACTGTAAGTCTCTTGAAAGTAAAATAATGGAAACACGGGGGTTATTAATACCAAAAACTTGTTAAGTAGGTTCCAGCATATGAATGCCTGTCAAAGATATGTCTTTCTCAGGAGACACTGGTGAATGCATTCCTTCACTCTTTGGCTAAAACAGATTATTCACTCTCCAGTCATGTGGAAATAGCTCAACTAAACTGCTTTATTATTATTATTTTTTAAACAAAAAGTATCAATGCACGATACTGAAGGTTTTCTGCTGTGTATTTTGAGAAATAGCAAAAAACTGGAGACTTACACAGTATGTTCCGTTTATTTGAAAATGTCAGAATCCCTTTTAAGTCAATTCTCAACTCATAAGAATTCGGCCACGTCTTTCACCCAAAGCTTCCCATCTAGCTCAGTCCCAGAGGTATCACTAACAACCGTGGGGTTGGGGTGGGCAGGGCAGGTTTTTCAGGTCTCAACGCTGGTTAATCCCAATGTCTCCCTTTGTTTCCAGGAATTGGAACAGACTCGCGATCCTGTTGCTCAGAGGACCCTACAATTCTCAGCAGCCCCCGAAACGTTCATACAGCAAAGTGGGGACTTAGAAGATAGGCACCCGAGATTTCGTGGTGGGGGCAGTTCCTTGGGTATCCTTCCCGCCAAACGTAGGCGGCCGATCTTCTACCAAAGTGGTTTGAAACTGACTAGTAAAACCCAAAATTTACCATCTTGGGTGCGGAGGTAGTCTAGTCTTGGGAAGTTGTTACCTAAGCCAGGCAAACGATGTCCATGTATGCATTTCCCACCAAGTGCACAGAGCACTCTTCCTGCAGCTGCGAAAAGGCAGCTCAAAGAAAAACAAACCTCTGAGAAAATTTTGAATGTAACCTTACTTTCAAAAGAGTAGCTAGCATCCAACAAGGGGCCACAAAGAAAGACGCGTTTGGCTCCAACTGCCAAAAAGTCTCCCCTTCCCTCCTTCATCCCTTTAAGAAAGTACGCGTTAGTCTAGGAGTTACTTTCATTGAGATTGGAGGAGTTTCATTAAATTAAAGGGAAAAGTGAACAAGTGGCCGGGATTTCTACAAACTCGAGTTCGTCGCTTCCGCCGCTGCAAGCTAGCCGATTCCTCCCGCTGGCGCGCTCCCGCGCGCGTACTCGCCGGCCCCACGTTACTTTGATTGACAGCCCGGCCCCGCTGCTCTCCTTCCCACCGACCTTCCCAGCCACAGTGCCAATCTCCGCGTCTCGCCGCTGCCCATTGGTTGGTTTCGGCGTCCCGGGGCTGCTCCTGGAACGGTTCCTCCCCGAGCCCGCGAGGACGCGGCTGGCGAAGGAGGGGGAAGGAGGGAAGGAGGGGAGACAGGGGAGATGGCGGAGATGGAAGCGAGAGAGGTGGGAGGCGACCGAGGAGGGGAGGGGCAACCCGTCCTGTATCGCGCGGCCATTGGTCCCGGGGAGGCGTGGCGTCAGAGCCCCACGTTGGGCGTGGCGTCCGCGATTGGCTGCCGCCAGCCTCCTCTCTGCCCCTCCCTCCCGCCAGGCCCGCGTCCCCCGCCGGTTCCGCACTCGCGCCCTCCGCCCGCGCGGGGCTGGGCGGGGCCGGCGCTGGTGAGCTCCGGAGTGTGAAACCGCGTGTTAATGTAACCGGCGCGAGAGGCGCGGGCGGCGGCGGCGGCGGCGGCGGCGGCTGTAGGAGCAGCGGCGGCAGCGGCGGGTACCCAGAGTCCCTGTCTTCTAGGCTGCCGACTGCACCACCCCCACCCTCACCCGGCCGGGCGGGACCGGCGTCCCCTGTGCGAACCTCCGTCGGCGCGCAGCGACGCCCCCGGACTGGTCCGCGGAGTTTGCCCGCGGAGGCGGGAGGCCGATCGGCGCAGTGGAGTCCTTCTCCAGCATCTCGTGGATGTCGTCTCCGGGGTCGTGACAGAACTTTGCTGCGGGCTGGAGCGCCCTTTGCAGAGCGGTAGACGGAGGGGAGGAAAGCAAGAGGAGCGCGGAAGGGGCTTGGAGGAAGGGTCCGGAGCTGCCGGACCGGTTGTGCGGGGCGAGTGCGCGCGGGGCTGGTCTCCCGGGGCTCGTCTCCCGGATGCGCCCCGGGCTCGCGGAGCAGCGAGCGGCGGTGGGGCTGCCCTCCGCGGAGTAGTCCAGTGCAGCTCGGAGGGTTTGTGCAACCGCGGAGAACACCGAGTGCCTGTCGCCCGGGGCGTGCCGAGCCGCCTCCCGGCGCGCCCTCCGCACTTTTCCTCGCCTCGTCGTCATCCCGCGCTCCAGTCTGGATTGACGCTGCGCAGCGCCCGGCACTGAGCTTTCAGCGAGGCCGGGACCTCGCACCTCGCCACCTCCAGGCGCCAGCGATTTGTCGACGGAAGGCTCAGCCCCGACCCTGGGGGGGTCGACCCCGAACGTCGCCAGTTTGTTAGTGTGGGTTTAGGTGGGGGCGTCGCGCCACCTGCCCCTCGCCCGCCTGGGGCGCCGCGGGGAAATCCCGGCGAGGAGGCGGACCGGGAGAAGAGCGGAGGAAAGCAGCCCGCCTGGATTTGTTTGCCCTGGACGGGTGCCGCGCACGCGGATCTCCACGGGGAGCGCGGCCGGAATCACCGCGCCCCCACCTCCCCTCCCGGGAGGCCGAGACCCTCGGATAGGAGTGCAGCCCCCGAGCCCTGTTTGTGGACGCCGGCGACGCCGCGCAGTTTCTGGGTGCAGCCGGGCCCAGGGTGCCCGTAATGTGGCCCTGATCGCGGGAGCCCGCACCGGCGGGACCAGGAGCCACCCGGCGCCCAGTGGCCGGTGCGCCTTGCCCAGCGCGCCTGCGTGCGTGGCCAGCGCGCCCCCAGTGCTCTGGTCTTTTGCTTGGCATCCCGGCTTAATTTTTCTCGGCGGGATTAAAGTTGGAAATTGAGCGGAGAATTGAGTTCCCCGGGAACAGAGCCGCGGCCGCCGCCAGAGCGATGTTCCCGCAGAGTCGGCACCCGGTGAGTAGCGACTGGATGGTGGTGGTGATGGTGGTGGTGGTGAGGAGGAGGAGGAGGACGAGGAGGAGGATGCGCTCTTCCCGGCCCTAAGGAGACGGGAGCCTCTAAGCTCGGGCGAACCTTGGTCTCCGAGGATGCTGGGCGGGGGAGAGCCCTGCCCCCTGCCCCTCCTCCCCTCCGTGGGGGGTGGGCTGGAACTCTCAATTTTCCCCTTGTCTCCTGGCCGCCTCCTGTTTGACGTCTAGACTGGACGGACGGGGGCGCCTGGGGAGGTTGGGGTTTCTCTCCTGCAGCCACATCCTCCCCCTTTCCTGAGGCTGGCGGCCCCCCCCCTTTGTTTCTAGTCTGGCCTATTTACATGTCAATGCGACCCCCGTTCCGGCGCCTGGCGGTGGCCACGGCGACTCTGGGAACTGGGAGTGTTAGCGAATTGTTTTTCCTACGTGGTCCCGGGGTTATTATCATCCCAGTGGGGGAAGGGGGTAACGACGGAGATGTTGGTCTGGCGTGGTTCTCCCGGTCACGGGAAGTCCCCACTGGTCTAGCTGGGTGTCCCTGGCACACTTGCCACGACTCAACCTGGAGGCAGAGGTTTTGAACCTCTTTAGAAGCTGGAGGCCGGGGAGGGTTCACTTTACCCCTTCTCGAAGTGAAGTATAAACTCAACCTTGGCTGCTGGGCTCTCCACCTCTTCTAACTTTTGTTTTTTGTTTTTGCCCCACCCACTTCGTACTCGTTATTCCGCCTTATCCATCCTCCCGCATCCCGGTCCCTCGGCCTTTCTCTCTGGTCGCCCCCAGACGCCGCACCAGGCTGCAGGCCAACCCTTCAAGTTTACTATCCCGGAGTCCCTGGACCGGATTAAAGAGGAATTCCAGTTCCTGCAGGCGCAGTATCACAGGTGCGTGACCAGTGGTCGGTGTCCCTGGCATCCCCATGCCCCTTGTCACCCAGCCCGGTGGTGACGGCTGTACTTAGTAGTAGCGTCCAGGCGGTGGCGTGTGGAGTCACAGTTAAGACCTGTCATTCACCGTACCCCCTTTCCTGGCTCTTCTCGGGCTGCCTCTTCTCTTGTCTCCTCCTCCTCCCATTGTTTCCCTTTTGCCCGGTTGCTGCTGTTACAGGGAGTCTCTTCATGTATTTGATTGATGCATGGGAACCGTCAATATTTGCACTTTATTTATTTTGCAACAGGCTGAGTTGAAACCTTAAGTCCATCGATGCCCCCCCCTCCCCCAGAATGGCTTCTGGGGGGCAAAGCCAGTGATGAAATAGCTCTTTGCCATTCTAGACTTGGGTTGTCTGAGGCAAAGTCCATTATGGAAGGCTAGAAGCTTTTAGCTGTGCCAGTGGTTGGTGGTTAAGGGGGAGTGGGGGTGGGTAGTGCATATGGGAGAGCTTTGGTCATTCTGGGATAATTTGGGTAGCCGGGGGATTATGTCTCATCCATCTCAGCCTCAGTTTCTTCATCTAATAGACTTGCTTCATAAGATTTATAAGTGAAAAATATGTGTAAAGCACCTGCCATAATGGATTTGCCTTGAAGTCAGGTGACTAGAGCTAAAGAATAACAGAAATCTGGTAGTTTTTCTCTTTGTCATGCTTAGGAAAAAACACAGTTGTTTGGGTGTGAATTACTGACCTTTTGTCTACTTGAAGATAAAAATCTCTAGAACTTGAAGCATACCTGCCCACACTGTGTTTACTAAGCAGACAGGACTTCAACCCACTTTATTGCAGTAGCTACTTGACATATTTTGGCAGGGATTTAAAAACCAAAGTTTTTAAAAGGGACCAACAATTGTAGAAGTAACTTTATAGGTACATTTTTCAAAACTAGAAACTGTTTGAGTTGGCAAAGGTGGCACAGCCTATGCCTTAGGCTGAAGATTGTGCAAGGGCCAGATTTTGGTGGAGTTCAGGGACACAAACTTGGTTGCAGGGAAGTGGGAGTGAACAAGAGAAATCAGTCTTTTGATAGATCAGAGGTTTCCACGTATTTTTCCTTCATGGCATCTGAGCAGGTAGACATCAGGAAGGGTAGGCATAGTAGCTGAATGGATTCTTGGTACTGGCTTTCTTTTCCCCTACGAAAGACAAGGACATCTTTTGGGTCCTTATCTAGACAGTATGTGGCTTTTCTAAATTGGTCTGTTTTTCCTTGAAGTGCAAATATGTGAGGCAGATGTTAAAACAAGTGACATAATGTTTACATTAAGCTGCCTGTTTTGTTTTTCTAGCCTTAAATTGGAATGTGAGAAACTGGCAAGTGAAAAGACAGAAATGCAGAGGCACTATGTGATGGTAGGTATCATATCAAAGTTGAGACTTTTTCCCTTTTCATATATTAGCAGATATGTGTATTTAGCATTATGTAAGATGAATTAATGAAATGCTTGATTTTTTTTTTCAGTATTATGAAATGTCATATGGATTAAACATAGAAATGCATAAACAGGTAAGCTTCAGTTAAATCTCAAGGTGTGAAATGAGAAGTCAGTCCTGCTTTATGATAATGACTTTGTTCTCAGTAGTGGGGGGGTTAGTATGCCATTTTTCTGCATTGGTTTCCCTTCCAGGGAATTGATGGCAGCAGGGATTGTTTAAATGACTAGAGGAGAGGTACTGTGGAAATGCCAACTAGCCAGTTGACAGACAGGAATCGAGACCCTGAGTTGACTTTTCCTCTTGGGTAGATTTATTCCCCACTTGAAAGATCTGGGGATCCTGCAGAGCTCTGTAGTTCAAAATAGCTATGCTTTTGTGTTGGTTTGGAAAAAAGTGTGGAACTGTGGGAGAAAGAAGAATATTGAGGAGTTTCTTTAATAAGGTTAAGCAAGGTATATGACTAACTGTGGAGTTTTCTTTGTGCCTTGGGACTCCATAAAGCCACACTCAGGATTAGTGGCTTATTAGCCAACATCTTTTTAAAAAAATTTCAGTTGATACAGGTTTGCAAGTGAAAAACATCTTTTTATGGCCAGCATATGTTGGGAGTTGCTTCAGTCCTAGTAGTTTTAAAAGCATGAAAAGATTAGTAACTGGAAAAGCTCTTGCTATGACTATGAGTTTGCAAGTTCCCATAAAATTCACACTTATGGCTACTATAATGGTGTATAAAAAGAGTATTGAGCTGGAACAAGGCACTAAGGACCTCATAAGAGAAGAAAAGCTAAATGATTGCTCAGCCCAGAGGACCCTCGATTGAGTAGTCATTGTCTGCCAAAGAAAGCATTAATGGCAGGGTGTAAGTATTCTGGAGATATGCTGACATTCACTTTTTCATCAAGACGCTGGTACAATAAGTCTTTTAGAAATCGATTGCCTCTTAAAAAATTATCATCAGATGAAGTTGCACAGTTGGACACATTTCAAAGTGCAACAATACAATTCTTACTTGATGTATATGTGCTATTTCATCTCAAACTCTTGTTTCATTAAATTAAAGAGCATGGCTGACCGGCTGGGGCACAGTGGAGAAATTGATTAGTTCAGCCTTCAGATCTTCCTTATATTCAAAGACTTTTCATTAGCAAGTGTGTTTCAGAGTTGAATTCTGCTTTTGTAACTCTTCAGTCTTTGATTTTTAATTCATCATAGATTTCATAATGTTAAGTTGTCATCGTGTACACTAGATCTGTTCTTAGATATGTGTTTGGAAGGATAGTTAAGTTCAAGGCCTTTCGTTAATATAATTGGACCTTTAGAAAAGCTGATTTTTTAATTCTGATTTGCAAAGTTGGTATTCTGATTTACATGGGGTTTGTATCTTTGTTTTTATGTGTTTAGATGACTGTTGCCTGATTGAGGCAATTGCAGCTTAGTCATTGGACTAAAAGACCTCGGTCATTTAAATGACTTATGCAAGTTGGTCTAGAAGTTCTAATCTGCCACCATTTTTATAGTCATTCTCACACCACAGTTTTTGCTATCAAATGTTCTGGCAGAAGAAGAGGAGACTTGAGTTTTCTCTTTGACTTGTAAACACTAAGGATTTAGTAACTTCCCCTCGTCTTTTACAAGGGAATGCCTCCTGTGTTATGTTGTATGCTGGTGTTGAATTTACTGGGGAACTAAAGAAGGCATATCATTCTTCTGGGGTCCTTTTAAGATAAGTGGCAGGAAGGAGGAAGACGGGGCAGAAAAAGCCAGGAGGTCTCATGGTGGGAAAATAGTCTTATAATGAATTTCTGTGCTCCGTCAGCATTTGTGGGTGTACACTGTCCATCTGTGGGTCTATATGCATTAATAAAATGCTGTGTATAATTGGCTCAATAATATGAAAAAGGTGAAAAGCCGAGAGATGTCATGTTCTTCATAGTAGGGTATTTAAGATCCCTGAGATTTAGTTTATATTGTAAGTGCTGACAGCCCCTTAACTAGAGTGGTGTGCAAAGCAGTGCTATAATTCAGGAGAAAGTGGCCTTACATTTGAAAAACATCCTTTTGAATGTCACACATTAATAATAAGTTCTGAGGAGGCATTTGGTGCAGCTAGTAATCATAATTCTTATTAAAACTGGTGACGTCTGGCCCCCAGGGTGTAGCCAGGCTCAAATTGATGCTTTTTGCCGCCTGATCACCAGCGTGGCCTAAGTGCTCATTATATTGTAGAGAGGGCCTTCGGAGCTCTCATTAGATTTGACAGGAATTCTCTCTAGGGGGAAACTGGGCATTAGCAAGACTCCTGACAGGCTGAAATTAGTCCTTCTTTATGGCTTATAACCAAATGCTAGGAAGGCATCATCAGGGGACACAAAAAAATTGTCATTTCTGACAACATCTTTGTTACTGAAAAAATGCAGTGATGGGGAAACTTTCCTCAGAGAGGGCTCTGATGTTAAATTTGTCTCCAGTGTGATGACCGACTCTCCCTTTCCACCTTTCAATAGGTTTGTTGAAGGAATGGGTTTTAGAGATTTCACTGTCAAATCTCACCACTGACTTTTCTGTCTGGAAGTGCATCCAAATCAAGAATGGTGTAATTGTGGTTTCCTTTCTTGGTTTGGTGCCTGCAGTTGGCATTTGTGTTGTGTCGTGCTTCCGATAAACCTCCCCCTACTCTCCCTGTTTCCATTTGTGCCGGGTTACTAAAAAGCCCATGGAATAGGGAATGTAATGGATTCTTCTATCTTTAATTGTAGCATTAAGACTTTTATTTCCTTTGAGTCTGTCTTAGATCTCTGCTTCTCCCATCTCTCTCCTGGTACAAGGTAAGCTCTATCTCTATACAGAGAGGTGGAGACTTCTCATTTTGATACCTCCTAAGTGTTAGGATGCATTAAAAAAGCAGGTGGTTGTGAGTATGCTTGTTGGAAGAGCTGTACCTAGTGTGTTTGACAGTGTGTTCTTTATACGTTATTTTTTCTCCTGTTTTGTGGATTGGTATTCCCTCACTTCTTATTTTTGGGGTCAAGATGCACTGTAAATGCATGCAAAAGCCGTACTTAGCCCACTTGTGCAACTTTTCAGCACTCTCATGAACCAGACCATGCATTGTCATTTGTGGTTTGAATTTGTACAGCATTTAACAGTTTTCAAAGGTGATTTGCCTCACCCTGTGAAATGGATTGGGGAGGTGTTTTGCTCTGCCAGCAGCTGTGGGCTAGAGCTGTGGATGCATATTCAGAGTCTGGGACTTGTCAGAGCTCAAATTCCTTCCCTTCACTCCCCTCCCCCAATACAGTGCTTTTTCCTTGTGCCCAGCCTGCTGCCATTGAGACAATGAAGGCAGAGATTGAATCACATTGGGCCTCTGTGTAGTGACCCAAGTCATCTTATGGTGCTGTCTTTATGTTTCACCTGTTTTGCTCTCCGTGTGGGCCACTTCACAATATATAAGACATGTTGGGGCTAGAAGCTAATAAGAGTTAGGAAAATCAGCATACTGACTGCTCTGTGGAGGCCATGAGTAGAAAGAAAGTTGTAGTTGAGCAGTAGTGTTGGTAGGTTAAAAGATATCAAAGATCTGAAGAAAACTGTTGTCAGGACAAGGGGTTGAAGCCCAGAGATGCATTGAGCTTGATTAGTCATGTTTCTCTCTGCCTATGTGCTTCTGAAGAGCAAGAGAATGAGCACTTGAGTTGGAGGATTTAAAATATAAATTACAGAACAGCTTTGGAAGAAAAGCAATGCATTCTGCAACCCTGGTCCTTGATGGGTAAAGAGAGAAGAGTGAAACCAGAGAAAAGCTTAACATTTCCAGGCTCCTCACAATGTTTCAATCTTGTGGGGGGAAATTCCTTTCACCATTTTGATGTATACTTCATTATTTGAAAGATTTATTTTTATTTATGTATATAAGAACTGGGGTATAAGCCAGAGGTGTGGGGGAGTGGGTTGGTGGTGAGAAGATTCTCCAGAGACAGAGTGGGGAGCAGAACAGGTAGACCCACTGAAATACACTGCTGAAGGGAGCAGCGGGTGAGACAGGCGAGTTCTGTGCCATGTGGGTTGGTTCTCTGGGCCTGGTTCGAACTCAGGCCACAGCAGTGGCTTACAATAGCTTGATAACACTGAGCCTTTAACCCCTGCTCCACCAGGGAGGCCCTTGAGGTGCTTTAAAGTTTACATTAACATAGAAGTTCTCCAAACGTATTTAGCTAGAACTGTTAGGGATTCATCTGTGAGTCGATTGCTTAGATCAGACTATTCATATTTGTCTGCAGGTTTCATCTTATTTTTTACCTATGTTTTGTCTACAGTTCTCACCTTGACTTTTTTTCTAAGTCCAAATATCAGAATGGGAAATGACTAGCTGGATTAGTCAAGCTACAATAACTTTGTAAAACAAAGAGGGTAGCTGTCATCAAGATTGGAGTGGTCCCCAACTTTAGTGCCATTAGCCAGGCCTGTGCTGTACAAGTGAAAGTTAAGAGATAAACTCCCTGTGTGTTTAGTGTCTACATTCCCCCGTGCAGGATGAGCCTTGTTACCCGCCCCCCACCCCCACCTGACCCCTTTATCAGTAGAGCTAGTTAATGTGTGTTTCTCTTTAGGGCCTGGACTAGGGTGAGGTCAGTGAGGCATTTGCCATAGGCACAGAATTTGAAGGAATGTCCAAAAACAACCCTCAAGATAAAATAATTTTTTAAAAAAGATTTATTTATTTATGCATACATAACTGGGGCACAGGCCAGAAGAGGTGCAGGGGCGATGAGAGTATTCACCAAAGACAGTAGGGAGCAGAACAGGCATATTGACAAGGTATACTGCTGAGGGGAGCAGTGGGCGGGTCAGGTGAGGTCTGCTGTGCCATCTGGGTCAGCTCCGGGGTGGGGATGGAACTCGTGTTGCAGTGGTTTTGGACAGTTTCATAATGCGGTGCTTTAACCTGTTGCACCACCAGGGAGAGCCCTAAAAGAATATTTTTAAAATTCAAAATTAATGCCAAAAATCTCTAAGGAGGAACAAAATAGCAAGTTTTATATAAAGATAGGCCCGACAGGGTCAGAATTAGGGTGATGCAAGGGAGACTAAGTCAGGTGAGAGCAGAGTCACCCTTGCTTCTCTAGACAGAGAACTTCCCCTGGGAGCTGCTGGTATCTGGGGATTTCTCTTGGTGTAGATGTACAGTTGTTCGAGATGCTTAACTGGGGGAGCTGTAGCTGTGGTTGAGTCCCTAACAGGTTATCTGGGCTGTGGTTTTCCTCTCTGTAGGAAGATAACCTTGGCAGGTTCTAAAGTCTCAGTCATTTTCAAGAGGGTAATTGTCTTTCTACACTGACCGCATGTGCCTGCGCAACCCTGTACCTTGTACATGTCAGTTTAGGAGTTTTGCCAGAGGATTTAAGCTGTTCTTCCAAGTAATGTTTCTTAACAAATCAGGAAATCCATTCCTTTAGCAAAACTTCAAATAAGTCATCTTGTGTAGTTGTTGAAGTAAAAGTATGGCTACTGCCTCATGGAACCACTTTAGGGTTCTTTAGACCTCATTCTTTGCTTCGTTCTTTGCTTTTACGGTCTCTAGATATGAGTAAAACTGGAGAAGAGGAATAACCGACTTTTAAGGTTTTGGTTGAATCAGTTGCCAATCCCCTTTGTACTTGTTATTTACTGTGGCTTTATATTTTTTAAAATTTTAAGTGCTCAGAACTGGTATCTTTAATATGGGATATTTGTCATAACAGTTTTTTTTTTAAAGATTTATTTATTTGTGCATACAGAACTGGGGTACAGGCCAGAGGCTCGGGGACGATGAGAGGCTTCACCAGAGACAGAGCGGGGAGCAGAACAGGCAGATCAACGAAGTACACTGCTGAGGGGAGCAGCCGGCGGGTCAGGAGAGGTCTGCCACGCCATGTGGTCTCCTCCGGGGCAGGCGGGAATCGAACTCATGCGGAAGCGGCTTTAGATTCTCAGTGCTGTGCTTTAACCCGCTGCGCCACCAGGGAGGGCCTGTCATAACAGTTTTTAATTAAATTTTAGACAGCTGTTGGTTGGTTGACAAGATTAAAGCATTTACTGAGTCTTCAAAATAGGTCCATTAATGGGATAGTTAAGTACTGTATGGTTAAAAATGCGATTGGCTTCACAAATATCGCTTGGTGTTTTAAATATCGCTTGTGAGTTTATGTAGGTGTAGGTGTGGCTGTGGGTACTTGGGTGGTAGAGATTTTCTGATTTTCTTCTAAGGCACAGTTTAATCTGAGGAGTGAAAAAATTTGTATTGATATTTTAACAAAAACTGAGAACTCATTTATTGTGTGTGACTTGTAAGGTTTAAGAAAAATGTTTCTAAAGTTGTTTGCAAAGCAGTGACTTTGCAGAATTGTTTGTAGACCACCCAGTCATTCTAACACTATGTGAAACTCCCAAGTAATGTCGGTACAAAGCTTTATCAGATAACCTTTGATTTTGTACAGCTCTGTATTTTGTTATTCTACATTTCAGTTTTTACAAAGTTTAGTTATGTTACTGGATTTGAAGTAACATAAAATTTACACCTTACTCCCATATTTTCTTATTAGGCATAACAAACACAATTCTAAAATATTTTTGTAGTGTTTATTTACTAGTCTTGTTAAAAAAATAATTAATTTATTGAGCTGACATTGGTTTACAATAGTGTATATGATTCAGAGGAATAGGGCCACACCTCCTCAAGTGTCCATTACAATACACCCACACCCACCCCACCCACCCCAGAGCACCTACATTTGGTCTTTCCTTGGCCACCAAATATGTTAGCAGGGAAAGGCTAGGGTAAAAGTCACTTGGGTATAAGGAAGGAAAGGTTATTTTGAGTACAAAAACATTTGTGGGGGGTGGTGGGGAATTAAGAGAGTTTTGTTTGTCGAACTAATTTTTTTTAATCTTCCAAATAGAGAAAAAACAGTAAGTGGTTGGTGTATACCCCGTTTTCTGCTGGGAATGGGAAGAGTTGGATGTTTGGCTTTTCCCCAAGGCATTATTGAGTTGATTAGGGTGGTGGGATCATTTAAGAATGTAAGGTGCCTTTGAACTTGATGTCCAGTCATATGCATATTGTTAAACTGCTGAAATACATGGAAGTTGGAGACTGAACTTTCTGTTAATGTCTTTACTGAGCTCACTAGTCTGTCAATGGTATTTTGTACAGCCTGTCAGTAGTCAGTTTGAAAACATATCTCCAGAGTTGTTATTTACAAGTTTGTAAGTTATGCCACCAGCATATTATGCAGTTTTACAGTAGAGGGAAATTTTAAGTGTTGGAGTGAAAATAAAAGCTGTCAGATTCTTAGGACACCTCATTGACCTCTCCTGTGTAGCCCCAAGGTTCTGCCTGTTGTACTTTCAGATGGTCTGTAGTCCTGGAAAGCAGCATTGTTAAAATAGTGAATGCAAAGCATCTTCACGGGCTGCCATCTTTTGGCCTCCACTATGTGTCTGGTAACTGCGTCTCCTTCCTCTTTGCCTGTCTCTTGCGCCCTCTGTGTCTGCCCTATTTATTGTCCCATCCAGTCTTACTTGGCCGCTTTCTTCCTCTTTTCTCCAGGCCCTCTCATCCAGCCATATTGATCTCTCCTTCATGGCTAACTTTGTTTTGTGTTTTCCCCTTTATAAGAAGTCCAGGCTTTTTTGTCCAAGTTCACGTGGCCTTCTTCAATACCCTTCAAGGTCCAGTTCAAGTAGCAGCACTGCGTGTGGTTTGAAGGCCTTCCGTGACTGCCCTTGTAAGAGATTGTCAGGTCACTTTTGCTCTGTTTTCTGTTCTTACTGCTTTTCACATGCCTCTTTTATTACCCCAGCTCGGTTTCAGTCTCCTTGAAGCTTGAATTTACCAGTGAATTCTACAGAGTTAGGCTCTTGTTAAGTATAAGTAGGGTGGCTAATATGCCCTTTATGTAGTATCCTCTTGGAAGTTGTAACTGTTCTGGGTCCTGAGCCCATTTGAAAATCAGGTGGAAGGTACTTGGTAAAAAATAGTTGTACTACATATTTTTATGTACATGGAACCTACATTAACAATCTGAATCAAAAGTACCTGTGGGGGTCCTTCTGCTAAAACACAAAATGAAACCTGTACACTTCACTGGAGTTTTATGGACAAACTGCAGCTGAGTTCTGACAAATCTCATCTAACTACTTCTGCTTAGCTTTTCTTTTGGAAAAGTGACTTCTAGTCAGAATATCTATTAAGTTTTCTTAATAAGGATTTTAATGACGGTGATACATTTGGGTTTATACTAAAAAAAGAGAGAAGACAAGTAGCGTGTCACAGAGGCCTGGCTTCAGTTGAATTGAGGGTGCACACACTTCTCTGGCCTGGAGCTGCTGCCTCCTCTGAGGACAGCCACAGCCACTCACGGCCCTGTGAAGTTCCATTAGTCGCTTCTTACAAGGTATTAAACTTGACCTAGTCACCAGGTTTCTTAATAATTGTACTCATTGATTATTTACTGATAGTCCTTTTAGAAAAGATTTTTTTTTTTTTTTTGCATGGAAGAACAGGGGTGTAGGCCAGAGGTGTGGGTGGTGGGCGGATTCACTAGAGACAGAGTGAGGAGCAGGACTGGTGAAACTATCAAAATACACTGCTAAGGAGAGCAGCAGGGAGATAGGAGAGGTCTGCTGTGCCATGGGAGTCACCTCACTGGCCAGGGGTCGAACGCAGACCACAGCAGTGATAATGCTGAGACTTAACCATTAGGCCACTAGGGAGGCCCTGTTTACTACTGATAGTCTTTACAGCCCCTTTATCTTTTGGACATGTCATTATGAAGACTCCAAGTAAATAGAAAGGTAGAACATTGATGTTATACCCACCTGTACCATACAAGGAGTCTATAAATTAACATTCTGTAATATCTGCCTGTCATATATCTTAAAGAGAGCTTTTGCCCCGCTGCAGATAAATACTTCGGAAAAACTTGGCAGTTTTGTTACAGGGCCAGGCCTTTATTTAGACTGATATGTGAAGCAAGGATTTTCTACAAGTATGTTTTTAAGAATTCCATCTTAGTATGTGTTGATAGTAATTTTTCCTCCACGGGTAGTGGTTGATCCTTAAATAGGAGTTCATAGCATTTTATTTAGAGAAATTGTAGGTTTGTGTCGTTTTTATTTTATATTTGTCCTTAATTCTTGGTTTCCCAGAATATAGATATCTATATTTTGATTGGCTTGTAGCCTCCTTTTTACCTACTGATACAAAATTTTAAACCATTTCCTTCCTAGGCCTGCCCTTTGTTAAGTGGCATGGTTGTGTGCGTGACCCACCTTGATAGATTTAAGGTTTCTTTTTCAGGTGCCACCTGAGTGAAAGCCAGTTTGCAATTTAAAGAAGAGCGGACTTCCCTCCCCAGCTCTTCTGCCTTTCAGCCCTTATTATAATATGTCTTTAAGATACGGATCATTATACTTCCTGGGGCAAATAGCTTTACTCTTGGTAGGTAGGTACCAGGAAATAATTGTGTAAAGTGGACCCAAACTTTGAATTGTTTCTATGTATGGATTTTGTCCCAGAGAAGAATTTTAAGTTCTTCTGGCCTTGGGTACTGCTAGGGTGTGAAGTACTAGTAGGATGCAGCTGCCTTGATTTGTGTCTCTTTGGGGACCTCTGCATACGGAAGGAGACTTCTCAAGGCCTGGGACCCGCAGCAGCAACACAGTCTTTGTCCCCCGTCCTCACCCTGTTGATGCCTTGAGCAAACAGCCGGTCAGAGCCTCTTACAAGTAAGGTGACCAGCCAGCGTATTGACACGCACAGACACAATAGAAAACTGCATTAGGAGGCGAGCTATTGGGATTTGCAGTAAATATATTACAGAACACAAGTGACTTGCCGATACTGCTTGTTTAGCAGTTTGCAAGGGCAATGGCAGTATGGATTTTTGAATTAGAAGGGAAGGGCTGTTCTTTCTCTGTGCGGGAACATCTAGTTGATGGCTGGGGAGAAAATTGATTTAGAGAACAAAATGCAGCTGCCTTTATTTGTGCCATTTGAAAGGCTTCTATGGATTAGTGAGTGAAAATAAAAAAGGTTGCTCTCGGTTTGGGAAAGGGGTTCTGAACATTGATCTGCATCTTGGTCTGGTGTGTTGACCAGAAGGGACAGGATGGTTCACCACACTGGAGCGGCCTTGAATCCTGCAGTTACCGGGGCCCACTCAGTTCTCAGTTGTCTTTTGCGGCTCTTGGGCATTCAGCAGTCATCTTCTTGGGTTTATTATTGTAGCAGAAGCTCCTGCCAGGCTTTACAGTAAGTCAGAGTCTGGTCCATTGCACTCCCACATGCCCAGGAATTGTGCTGCCGGAGTTCTCCCAAGCCCCTTTATGTGGATCTTACTTGTTCCACCTTCCAAAAGACAACTGGGCCAGAAGGGCCGGGGATTTCACCAGGATGCTGTGCGCAGGAGCAGGGACTTCGGTGCGTGGCATTTGGGCACTGTGACGCATGACAGTTCTTAAATTCCATTACTGATCTGTTTCAAACTGTTGGAATTGTTGGAGTTCTCGACGACGCACCCATCTTTCCAAGCCCAGCTTCCTTCCTCACTTATCTGGATGGTTCACATTTCATTATTTTTCTTCAAGACAGTCTTTTATTTGCATCTTTCTGAGATCAGAAGCATTTATTTTTAGGCTCAAAAGGGAATTTGTGTGTGTGTGTGTGTGTGTGTGTGTGGTAAATAAAGCCTCTATTGGTAACCCCTCTGTTGTCTGCGGCATTCAGAGGAATTAAAATGCCTTATGTAGGCCAATCAGCAAAATGTGTCCTTGGAAGGCCAGAGCCTTAAGTATTAAGTAGTTAATACAACTATCAGTGAGAATAAAGTTGTGTTGAATTTTTTCATGTAATGGGATGGGTGAACAACAGAGAAGATTTGGTTCATTTTGTTGAAGTGAGTCTTTTCAGAAAAGAGGAGGGAAAGGTGTGTTTTCCATTTTTCTTCTTTGACATAATGTGGAAACTCTGAATTAGAAGTGGGAATTTGCCATCCTGACATAGGGGGTGATGGTGCAGAATGACACGCTGGTGTTGTTACTTGGTTGGAGAAAGAAAAGCTTCTCTGAGACTTAAATATACACATCTCGATCAGGTGTATATATATGTAAGTTCTGGTCAGAGTGCTGTGCAAAAGTTTAAATAGAATAATTGTTTTGTTATACTTCTCTTGGACACCATGGGCTTGGGAGTTTTGTAACCATCACATTCACAGCTCCTGCTTATGTTCAGATACCTGGGGATGCCCAAAATAAAAACCCAAAACCGTGTACAAGGGAGAATAGAAGGGCTACTGGGATTAGATAGAGCATAGTGTAGACCAATCTTGCCCACTACCTGCTCTCACAATTGCTTATTGAAACCACCGCTGCCTGCTAACATGGGTATGTGGAGAAACTCCATGTTGCTGAGTTTCTGTTTTGCTTGAGAAGTGACCCTGATGTCCTGAGTATTTGGGGAAGTATGAGGTTCTTGACAACCCCATGGTTGCCAGTTGGCCTGGGTTCTGTGCCTTTTCCATTTGTAAGCCGGCTGGCTCTCACGCAGGCCCCGGGCCATGAGCTCCTGCAGAGTCAATCTCCTTGCACAGCTACCAAGAAGATTGGAATCCGACCACTGAAATGTATCCAACTTCTGTACTTTCTAGCTAACCAAAGGCTAAAATCACACCACTGACTCAGAGGGGAACTACTGACTTGAGTTTTACAAGAAATCTTGATTATATCACTGACTACTCTGGATGCCATGATATTTATGAATTAACTGAAGCAGAGGGGGATATCAGATTTTGACCATACGTGTATGTAATGGGCAATGATTTTAGAGCTGGTTGTTCAATCTATATTCATTTGTTTATATTTTTTGACTAACTTGTTAAGTGGCTTTCCCACTTAAAGAGCTCCAGAGTAACCAGAGTCAGCTGTAACCTTGTACAGTAGCCGTTTTGGCCCTTATTTGGCCACAAGGTCAAATGCTCCAAAAAGAGCAATGCTTCTTAACTCATTTTTCCCTCCATGAGTTGGTAGAATTTTTCATCAGTCTCGGGGTCTCTCAGTACTAAAATGACTCCAGGTTTATATGAATGACTTGCATATCATTTGTTCCTTCTGAAATGAAAGCAGTCTAAGAGGGAAGGGGCTTCTGAGTGGACTTCGCACTGTCAGGATGTTGGAATTGGCACCATTTATGGTTCAGAGGACCAGGGTCTACAGTTTGTCGCGTCCTGGTTAATGTGGCTGTGGAGAGGAGATGAGTGTGGCTACTCTTCCAAGTCTATTACTCAGGAGGACTGTGAATTTGATTGGCTGTTACAATTCTAGCAGGATCATTAGATTTGAGAGCAATAGAAAGATAAGATATCCAATTACCCAAATGATTTGCAGGGTTAGCCAACGTTGTCATGGAGACACGAGTTGGAACAAATTAAATTTTAAGCAATAAAATAATCTTAAAGCCCGTCTGGGAACAAGAAAATTTGGCAGTTGCACTTACCTGAATTGAATCTGAGCTTGACACGATGTTGTTTGACATTGATAGACTGGGGTGGGGGCTAAACTTATATATGGTGCAACGTTACCTTAAAGTTGCTGTACTCAACCAGTAAAAGGGGGAATTAATATAAAGTCAGGGATATTAACATGTATTCCATGGCTTAAATGATAATTAGGTTCTGGGTTCCCAGGAATAGTTTGTATTTAAGGATTGAAATGCCTTAATAATGGTTAAGCAGCATTAATTGGCCACTTGAAAAAAAGATTTCTTTCTCAGCAGCATGCAGTTTTTGGAACTGCTATCCCCTTTGTGTGTGTGTTAGCAGGCGTAATAGAAATTGTGTGGATATCTTTTGAGGGGGGTGGAGGTGTAGTGTGCATATATTTGCATGTACAAATGAGGCGATTTTGGCACATGCCTCTGCACTGCAGATGATTCCTCGTGTCAGAATTTTTACTTTGCAGTCCTGCTTGCAGACTGGAAAATTGCATTGCAAACTTTAGCTGATGACCTAAAACCTGAGTAAGTGTCAGTCTGGGGCTTAGAAGGTTCTTTCCCCTTATTAACGTATTGTTTAACTGGCTCCTGGCTTTTGCCGTGGATTTGAAAACAGCCGAGTGGGCCAGGAGGAGGGAGGGCTCTTTATCCACATGTCTATTAGACAGATGGAGATGAAAATTGGTCTGAGGTCAAGCCATTTGCAGCGTCCTCACAGCCTTCGATTTTCCTCTCATCCTCACCACAGATCATCTCAAATGATTCAGTAATGACCAAAAGTGCAACATTGACCTTTATTCCCTAGTGGATTACTGTGTTTCACAGTCCAAATGGCAGGAAGTCTATTCTGTTCTTCCAGGAGGAGCTCAGCATTATTGAGCCAGCCCAGCCCTGTGGGAACCATGCATGAGTGCAGACCAGTGTAACACAATACAGGGGTTAAATTTGGTTTCTGGTGCTCTGGGAAACGAGAATTGACATGTCCTGAGCCCACATAATTAATGGAAGAATATCTAGGATGTTTTTTTAAAAACACACAAGCACATAAATTGATTTGTCTCCTTGCAAAATAACTGGTGATTTAGGAGTGATAACTTCTGGTGGCTCCAGGTTTATAAATGATTTCCATTTCCAGACCCTCAGTTGTTTTTTCCCTTAATGTTTCCCCCACTATATCTTAGACAATTTACTCTAACACTGGATTATGTAAAAATTTTAAATTGGCATGACAGGCAGAAGGAGACTCATAAGGGGACTTGGGTTTTTTCCTTGACATACCTTTAATTACATATATTTTAATTCACATACCCTGAATAAGTGATCACGTATGGGCACACTCTTTCAAGCTCTTATCAGTAGCTTGATTGTTAATTTGGAGGAGTGGTGCTTTTTTTTTTTTTCTTTTAAAAGTATCCTGTCACTGCTTTGTTTCAAGGTTTATTTATTTATGCATGCAGAACAGGGTATAGGCTAGAGGTGCCAGGGTGGTGAGAGGATTCCCCAGAGACAGCAGGGGAAGCAGAACAGGCTGATTGACGAAGTACACTGCTGAGGGGAGCAGAGGGCAGGTCAGGAGAGGTCTGCCACGCCATGTGGGTCAGTTCCCTGGCCTGGAAACAAACTTGTGCTGAAGTGGCTTTAGCTTTGTAGTGCTGTCCTTTAACCCACTGCACCACCAGGAAGGGCCCTATTTTTCGTGCCCTTAGAGTTCTCTGTAGACTGTAGATGCAGTGATCGTGGATTTTTTTCTACGTACTTGGTTTGCCTCCACCTTCATAGCTGAGTTAATAGTCTGTAACTCTTTAATATACCAGTAAAGTCTCTCATCTGGAGCCTTGTACTTAGCATCTTCTAAATACCTTTAAAAGCTTTTCCAAAGGTTCTGCTTTGAAGGTTTTTGCTAGTATCCCAGATTCCTTTCAATAATGATCTAAAATACTTTTGGAGAAAATAAATTTTTTTTTGGCTCTGCTTTTGACTTCATTGTGCAAAAGTTCTTTTTCTGTCTCAGTGGCTCCCAACCTTTGATGCCTCCTGGCACTTGCTGGAATCAGCAATGCACTGTTCCCAAGGCTGAGGCAGATTTCATTGCCAGTGGGCAATAAAACTCCTGCCCTTAAAAATCTGGAGGGTAAATTGTATAATGTAGCTTCACGGGTTTCTAGACACTGGAGGCTGATTGAAAAGAGAATCCCAGATTCCAACCCAGAGGGTGGGACCCTAATCTTCCCTTGCAAAAGGGCCACCGATCCAGTAGCTCAGCTTGGGGAGAGCCCAGGCTTAATGGAGGGGCTTCCTGATTCAGGCTGAGTCTGTGATTTTCATGAATTTGGGGGGAGAGAGCTTAGTAGCTTGTACATCTATGTAATTTGTGGCCACCCTACTACCACACCACATGACGTCAAGTTTCTCCTTGTGGAGAAGCTTTTCTCCCTGAGGAGCTGCTCTGGAAGAGGGGGTGGGGACTGTAATTTGTGTGTGTGTGGGGGGGGGAGAGGGGACATTCAGCTGTAGTTGAATTAAAGTTGGAGAGCCCCTAGAACATGGTCACGTCACATCAGGCAGGAAATTCCTCTCCCTCCTGCTGTTTTGGTGAAGATTCCAACCTGCTAGGGAAACTGCCATACCAAATGGCTTATCCAGTGATGAAGACATGGGAAGGGGTGGAGGGAATGCTAAAGTTACACATCAGCATTGCCCTGGGTGGTTGTGGTGATGGAAGGTGCAGATACTGTTTAGAGAACCCAGGGCCAGCCAAAAACTGGTTACACTGCCCGAAAAGGTAGTGGTAATTAGAAATAAATGTTTTAAGTGTTACTGCGAGGAAAATAATTTTATAAATCTTGAGAAAACCTTTTCGTGACCCAGTTTTCAGAGGTAACTTGAATTTTGCATGTTCTTGTGCTGCTTGGCCTTTTCAAAGAAGGCATATTTTACTTTTGGAATTGTACATTTAGCCTTCACGCTGTGGCATTGTAGTTGACTTCCACTGATCGCGCTATCGTATGATACTATCTAATTTCTCACGAGCGGCCTAATGGCTCAGACCTGTGAAGAAGGTGCAAGGTGTCGGTTGGCTGGGGTGTGTTCCCAGAGATGCTTGCTTTCTAAGCTCTCTCTATGTAAGGACAGTGGCTGATGGCCTAGTGGTGGTCTGTGATCCACCCCACTGAGCTTGTGGAAAGCCTCCAGTAACCTAGCAGAGTGCCTTTTCCTTTGAGGTCACCGCAAGTCTTTTCCATTATGGACAATTCAGCACCATTTCACGTGCACAGTACTTTCTGAACTCCTAAAAAGGGTCTCTGAATAATGGAAATGTGTGATGTAGGCACTGAAACAGCTGCGATGCTTTGTCAAGGAAGCATCTTTACCAAAATGACAAATGAAAGCCCAAATGCTCTGCTTGGCAACAGTTGGGTCAAAACATTTAAGTCATTAATTAGAAGGAACTGAAGGGGGAAAATTTACACAAATACACAGCGCTTCAGACTCAACTTCATCTTGGAAAATGCAACTGAGTTCTTAAAAAAAAAAAAAATGAGGGCGTCCCTCAAGTGGGGCCTGCCAAGCTTGTCATTTGCAAATAAATCAAAAGACCATCATTGCAGGAACAGAACCAATGAATAGAGTTGCTTTGTCATTCTTTGATGGGCCCCACACTCAAGCCTGCTATTAAAAATGAATGGATTCAAGAGGCTCTGCATTAAGAATATAAACAATTAAGGGCACTTGAGTAGCTCTGCTGAGAGCTGCCATGAAGATACAGAGCTTTCTCCCGAGATGCAGGCCCCTGCAATCTGCCTGGTGAGAAGCTGGAGAATGGGAGCAATTAGTGTTGCTCTCTCCACCCTGCCAGCCTTCAGCAGGTTCTCCCCCCACCCCACCACTTCTTTCTTTCTACCTCTCCTAGTTTTCAAAGGGCTGTGTGTATGAAGATGAGCAGTGAAAGGAGAGTGAGCCCAGTTGGAAAGAGCTCAGGCTTAGAATGCTGTTGGAGTTGCCAAATGAGGGAAAGATAGGACATAAAAGTTACTATCTGCCAGTAATTGGTGATTTCTGTTCTGATTAACTGAGCCACTAAAGAGTTTCTGTCTTCTGGTATTCCTTGTTTTGTTTTAATCATAGGGCTTAGAAGGGGCGAGATCATACTGCCATGCGTGGAATCATTTAATGTATATTGCTTGAGGTTTCCCACAACAGGCAAATGTGTTCCTCCATCACGGGTTTGTCTGTGCTTTGGTCTTGATCGGGAAGAAATGTGTGTGAGGTAACCATGGGGCTGTGGCATGTCTTTGGAGAGAGGCAGGTCTCCCCTTGCTGGCCGCTTGTTTCTGAGCCCCGGGCAAGTTAACCTTTCAGTCGTTTCTCACTGGAGACCTGGTGTTGACGAGATTGACAGTAGGCAGAAGAAGACTTGATAGGCGCTCAGCTCAAGTGTTAATCAGGGGCTGAAATCTCAGTGTGGCCCCTGGTCCACAGCTGCAGACCACCTGTTACCACTGTAGTGACTTCGGCCCCATATTTTTTGAATTAGGGCCCCATTCTGAGAGTGGAATCCAGTCATTTTATGTTTGAACAAGCCTTTCCAGTGACCCCAGTGCACTCTTTAAGTTGGAGACCCACTGGTGACAGCATCACCTATTAAAAAAGAGTCTCAACTTAAAAGATGCCCCAAACCCTTTTCATTTGTATTTCTCCACACATGGTGAGTCATTTTATCCACATCATAGTTTAAGCAGAGAGCCGCTCACATGTGTGAGAATTCAAAAGAAAACGACCTTTTCATGCGTGTATTGGTGAAACCAGGTGCTCTGATGGACGATGGTCGGTAACAGATGTTCTAAAAGTCTCTAGACTAAAGGTATCCTCCCTACCCCATATGGGGAAGGGGAAGTATCAGGAGTTTATTTGCTGTGTGTGTGTCTCTATCACTCTGGGTCATGGTTTTGATTCACACACCTTGGATTTCCCTAGGTTTAGCAGATCCTTAGGAAATGGAGATGTCGTGGTGGGTGTGTTTTTGGATTTTGCTCTTGCCGATGGGTCGGGTTCTCTGCTGCGAGGGCCAGTGCACTGATTCTGTGTGCCTGTGAAGGAGAGTGGACTAAAGGTGCAGTGTACCTGTGACTTGCTTATTTAAGGTTTGCAATTTATAACCAGTCTTCTTGAAACAGCTCCTCTGCTGGACAGAGCACTTGGGCCAGAGCACTGGTCCTGGGGCCCTGTTGCTGACAGACTGCGGCTGCAGTTGTTGGCCAAGGGATAAAATAGCCCTAAACTTGGGGCAGTGCTGTTTGGGCTGTTTTACAGCTTTGCAAAACTTGACTGAGTTATCAGCTTTGTTTCTGGCCTGTCCCAGTTTCCTACTTCCTGGAGAAAGGATTAAGCAGAGAATGTGGCTTCTCATCTTGCTTTATGACCCAGAGGATATCTGAGCCTGCCAGAGCTGTGACTTGGTGCTGCTGCCCATGAGATACAGTGGGCCTAACCATGCTTCTCCTTTCCCACTCTAACACCGCTTTGTGGTGCTGCATTCAGAGTGGCAGTCATAAGGCCACTGGAGGGGAAGTCACTGATGAACCCGACTGCCCTAGCATTTTACCACAGTTTTTATTTCGATTTATAGTTTTGGCCACGTGCATGTTTTTACAAAACACGGGCACAGTAACACCCTATTTTGTTCTTCCCTTCTGCTTCATCTAGTAAATGTGTTGGCCACTTAAGCATCATTATCATAAATATGACTTTAATGGTTACTGGCCATGTCTTTGGGTTGGCATGGTGTATTTTACCTCTCGTTTGGTATTGCAGCTGGTTTATCAAGGAGGGCAAATGTTTAGTTTTAGTCCCCCACCCCCCCGAAATTCTGCAGATGATTGTAATGTGTTGATCTGCTGTTCCATCCTTACCTGGCTTTTTCTCTTTCACTTTGAGACTAGTGCTGCAGTGAACAACTTCATGCGTGGGATGCTTTTCATTTGAACTGTTTCCTTAGGATAAATTCTAGCTGTGGGAAACCTTACCAAGGGTTTGAATAATTCCATACTCGAAAACACATTACCCAGTTACTTTCCAAGACGATTGTATCAGTTTACCCTGTCAACAATAATGTATGATTATTCCAGTTAAGTTTTTTCTTTTTTGTAAAATAGCTGATACAGAATGACCCACCTTACAACAAAATTTGTGTTTTGTTTGGTAGCTGGTGGGGTTGCACAGTTTTTTATATGTATTTAAGATTGACATTCCACAGATTCAGAAACGTCAAAAGGGATTTAGAGATATTTATCTTCTTGTGAGCACTTTGTTTTCGTGTTCTTTGCTGTTTATCTGTTGCCAGTGTTCTTCCCAAACAGTCCCCCTTTTTTTTTTTTACTTTTGGGTTTCTGCTTTGTTCAAGGAAACCAGATCAGTTTGCCAGACCTCAGTATAAGCAGTAAATTTTTTTTTTTTTAATGATCCATCAATTTGCAATTTAATGGTGGTAGAGTTTCCTCTCCCTAAACTGACTTTGGGCAAGATGCCATTGAAGTGCTCTGAGACACATGACAATTACTCTTAAGTAGACCTCGCCCTGTTTGAGCTTCAAACAGCATCATTATATCTTACTGTGTGTGTTGTGGAGAAGTGGGCAGACACTGGGGAAGAGGCTCTTCAATCTTATAATTAATCAAGGTGTAACGAGTATGAAAATGTGTAGAGCTGAGCTTTTAGGAATCATAAAATCCTAAAACTCTTAAGTTTGGGCATGTCTTTAAGTTTATGAGTCCTGCAGAATACACCAGGGTTTGATTTATTACTGGCCTTTGAAGTAATCTGACCATACTTGACTCAGTTGACTATACATGTACTTGAGTTTTATCACTACTAAGGTGTGATTTCTTATTCTAACTAGCTTTATAATCTCAACAGCACTATAATGATTTGTCTGGTTGCATCTTGGTCATTAGATTTAGGGTACATAAGGATTAGGGAATCATTTAATAAGACTCTTATTTTCTTGCTTTCCATTTTATGTTGATAGGAAGCTGTACAGAGGCTTTATGTACTTTTAAATGCACAGGCTTAGTTTACCATTTAACAGTAACCTATGGAAGACCTTACAGGTGCTCTGGGAGGCCTAGAGGAGAGTTTGTTGGTGTCCTGGGGAAAGACAGCTTCTCAGTGGATTTGAAGTAAGCCCTGAAGGTTCGGGACCAGAGTATAGCACTTGGTAATAACAGCTGTCATTTCCATATTAGCTTACTTGCCTGTGGTAAAGAATGAAGCAAAATGGTGATAAGAGGCCTGGGGTGGGAGTGGGGTGGGGTGTGGGGGGGTGGCACCTTTAAAGTGACTGAACTGAGGACACCTAGTTAGTTCTAGTTTGTTGAGACAGTTTTTGGATGATAAGAGCTGAATGTTATCAGTTAGGAGGTTAAAAGGGTTCTGGTAATTGGGACTCCTGACTCCCAGTGGGTAGTTGCTGTCTATGAAGTGGCCTGATACTGGCAGCTGGCTAAGTTTCTGGGCACTCAGGTTTTCCCCTGCACATCTGATTTGATGGTAATGTTTGAACACTGACTTAATGTTTCCTTGTATTGGGGTTTCTAGTGTCCAAAATACAGGCACAAAGAAAGTTTATTTATAAATGTTATGACTTAGCAGAGCTGATTGTCTTCGGCTTTGGGCAGGAAAATGATCTCTAAATGGGAAGTACAATTAGCCTCCAGTTTTTTCAAAGTAGTTGTCTAGCCTTTGGCAGAGGTAGAGGGAACTCTGAAAAGGTTACAGAACTTTCCTAATAAACCTGCTTATTAAGCAGGGTCAAATACCCAGTTTAACCTGCTACAAACTCTGTGATCAGAAATAGAAGTATGGATGGAAACACTACAACTTGATAGCTTGTGCTACATTCAGAGCTGTGCCGCAGCACCCTTGTGTTGAAGCAAGAATAATACTAAAGAATTCTCAGCACTTTTATGCTGCCATCCAGTCTGTTTTAAAGGAAAGGAGAAACATGTGTTAGACTTCTTGGCATGATAGGGATGTTTCAGAACTCCCAAGCACACTGTCAGGAAAACACCTCTCATCTCTATGCCTCCAGGAGGTGTAGGTCCTCTTGTTACCCTGCGTGTTGCTTGTTGGAATGTTAACAGCTTTAAATGGAATGGAGTGACTTGTCGCAGAAGGCAGGTCCTCCAATAATGTCGTTTCCTTCCACGGAGCTCAGGATGGTTTTCTTCACCAACGTTGTAGTGAAAGGCAGTTAGATGAAATAGCATTATTTGGGAGATGCTGGGGCAACATGGAGAATTTGAAGGAGCTCACTTTTGTCAGGATGCTTTGAGATAGGCCTTAGAGACTTGGTAGAAGGAGGAGGAGAAGAACTTCCCCTTTGCTCTTCCGTTTTTCCCTCCAGACCATTTATTTAGAATTCCCAGGACAAATGGGGCGATTTTTGATGTTTAATCACCAGTTTGAGTTTTGATCTTTAATTTTCTTCCTCCTGTTCCGTGTTCGTCTTTCTTACCCTAACCCAATTTATATTGTCTTAATCAACATTACTTTCTGAATTTTGGTTTTGATGGTCTTGACATCATTAAAGGCTTGTGTTCTGTTCAGAACTACTGGTCTTAGTAGTTGTCTGACCATGTTTGAGTCTACCTTGAAGATACTATGTAATAATAATAACACATGTAATTATTATTAGTTTAAAAATGATCTTCTTGAACCGAGATAAATCCCATCTGGGTCAAGTAATGAAGTATGAAAGTATGGCCATAGCAGCAATAAAAGGACATTAAGAATGGCTTCTGTCATCTTGTGTTGTAATCCTGACCCAGGAACATAGGGTTTGGCATATCAAAAATTAAAGTGAATCTGCACAAAAAAATCCATGGTAAGCAAGGTTGAGCTGGAAAAACTGCAGAAAACACTCGATAGTTGTTACATGGAAAGAAAAACCAAAAAAAGAAAGAAATACTGATGGAAAGTGGAGTATAAAAAAGTATACCAGTAAGTATATGAAAGGATGTTTAATTTCAGGATGAACCCAGATGATATAATTAAAAATGAGATCATTTTTTAATTGTTTGGATAAAAGTTGTTTATTAAAGACCAGCGAAACCCTGTATGTACCTGGCTTAGGAGTGCCCGATCACTGGCAGTCTGCAAACTGACAAGCTACTCTGGGCATTTCTCAGCACATTGCAGTTTAAAATATGCACACTCTTCAACCCAGCAATTTTACTTCTAGGGATTCCTCCTAGAGGCTTCCTCGACAGTTTATAATTGTGGAAAATTAGATGAAGCTCGAATCTCCACTGATAGCAGGAGCGCTTAAATACCAGTGCCCTTGTGTGGTATGTTTATGGTGTTCTTAGTCATATCTGTATTTATTGAGTGGGAGATTGTCCATGCCACATTTTTTAAATCACAGATTACAGAGAACTAATACATAAAAGGGACCCCCTTGTAGTAAAATGCGTATCGCTTCCCTCTGGGTTTCTGCACATGTGTAATGGGAGCCTGGAATGGGGCTTTCCACAGCCTCCCAAGGGTTACCATGCTATCCCAGGTGACAGACTTGCTATTTTCACTTTAGTATTTCTATATATACATGTGTATGTGTGCTCAAATTGAGCTATATTTTTAAAAACACATTATCTTTAAAATAGGAAACCTAAAGTGTTAATTTGGGGAAGGAGGAGGTCCAGAATGCTGCTGGAATGTTTGGGAGGGAGGAAGCAGGGAGCAAGCACCTGTTGAGCCCACAGAAGAATCCCTATTCCTTCACCTGTACCCAGCTAGATAATGCAGAACCCTGTTGCAAAGGAAATGGAGAAGCTTGCCCATGCTTTCGAGGAGAGCCTTGACATTGAGCTAGCTTGAGAGGGTGACTGATCAAATGAACTGGGTGGGGCTGGCCCAATTCTGTTTCTGCACCTGGTACAGCTGCATCTTTTTTGCATGATGTTTGCTTCACTGGTTAAAGCAAGGTCATGAGGTTGTTCTCTGTACCAGTAACTTCCCCTTCCAGTATGTTCTTGTTCTTCTAAGAATTGGTCTGTAACCCTATCTCAATGGTGGTCAGGGAGAATTGAGTTGGATTGGCTGAATTGTAGCCCTATAAAATGCAGTTGCTCAGTGTACTGGAATCATCCTATAGAACAAAAAGCAGTTCTTTTTTAAAAATGTATTTGCTTATACAATTTTTGAGGTTTCTTCTTTATTTTACTTTATCCAGAATCTGTTTCTCAAGTCCATGAACTGTGTACTTCATAAATTTTTCTTATGATCCCTTTCATTGCCTAACTTAGTAAACAGTCGGCATTATTAAGCATGGGCAGAAAATGATGAAATAAAAGTCAGCGCTGGGACTCTTCTTAGGGGATTTTTTTTTTTAAGCAGAACTGGTTCTTTTTTTAAAGCAGACACAGCTGCTTTGCATTGCCAGAGGCTCTCGGAGGTGGCGGGG
>NW_004567107.1:29885396-29914569 GCF_000260355.1 Condylura cristata
CCCCCGTTAGGAAGCATGGCAGTGCTTTATTATTCCTTGCCAGTTTGTCCCTTGAGCCAGCAGTTCTGCTGTGGATTTGTTGCTGAGCAGAGACTTTTCCAACTTTCTTGAGAACAGCCTGTGATGATTTGGGACATGTTTTGTTAGATCTTTGCATTTGATCCCGAATCTTGAAATTTACTGTTACCCAGAACTTGTGACTTGACTGTCACACTGGGCTTGAATTCTTTTTTAGTCATGTTCCCTTGAAAAAATGAGACTTGTGAAGGCTACTAACTGTGAAATTCACAGTTGTTTCAATTCTGCAAAAATTGGAGCAAATGAGAGGAAGATCGGTGGGCCCCTTTCTGCTCATTCTTGACCTGTTCTAGAAAACTAGACTGCCTCGATAGTACTTCTGTCCCACTGGTCCCTGACACCAGTTTAAGTGAACTTGCTGTCACTACGTCAATGTGCCACTGTACCATAATCAAGTAAGTATATGAAGGGGTTTGCAATCACCAAGTTAAAAATCATATAACCCAAAATCACGTAGATCTTCCAACTCAATTAAACTACCCATTATCTCTTATTTAAGTAACCAATAAAGCGTGCAATTATGTCTTACATTGCAAGTGGGATTAATATCTACTGTTTATCTCAAGATAAATATTAGTAACATAGCCGCCTGGGAAGGCAATTTAATGCCCTCATGAGTAAGGTAGTGGAGGGCTAAAGTGTTGGATATGAAGTTTTATCTTACTGAACTGATTATGAAGTATACTAAACATTTATATGGCTTTGTCTTTATAGACTGAAATCGCCAAGAGATTGAATACGATTTGTGCACAAGTCATCCCATTTCTGTCTCAGGAAGTAAGTAAAACTGTTCAGCTGTTAAAGTGCAATTATGTTGCTTCTCTGTTTGCAAATTAGCTAGTTTTAAGATGTTAATTTTATCACAAGGAACAAGTGTGAAGAACATCTGTTACAGCTGAAGTGTGTAAACCCCCTGCTATTCCATCTCACAGATCTGAGGGCGCACGGTAGAAGTGGTGACAATAGTTCAACCTCAAATTAGTTTTTCTGTGGAAAACTGCAAAGTGACTATCAACCATAAAGCTTTGGCTTTTGGTGAGGAGTAGTGTAAATTTGGTAGCTGTTGATGATTCAAGCGTCCTTTCTGTAAAGAGCCTTTCATTCCAAACATTCAAAAACTGGTTCCATGAGGGTTAATTTGACCATGGAGCAGAGATTTCATTGGTGCTTGTAGTACATCAAGTCAGGTCGACTTAATCCATGAAAAGAATGGATCCTATCACTCTTAATAGTAAATACCTGTTGGTACTACACTGTATCACTGAGTCATATACAGACACACCATTTTATTAAGTTACAAAGTTATAGTGGTCTAACCTCGATATCTTGAGAGGAGAGCTCTTTATGTGAGTTATCTGTGGAACTGGCTCATAACCTTTGTACTTAGTTTTGTGCTAATGTACGTTGTACACTGTACTTAGTCCTAAGGTTGACTTTACTTTTGGGTACTAGCTCATAAGTGCTAAACTGTGCTTTCCATGTGTGCAGTATGCGTATAGTTTGAGGTGGGGAGAGCTGCTTATTGGGCTGATTGCTGGAATACTGGTGTCTGTAGTAGCTGGCATCTCCTGCACCATGCTGGTTCTATCATCTCGGTTCTTCTTACAGTAGCCTCTTCCAGCATAACAGTTGCTTGGTGTTGAAATTTAGATCTTTTTTGCTTTTTGAATCTAGTTGTTTGTTAAGACTTTGGTAATCCTGATTTCTGCTGTAGCCCCATACTGCCCAAAGCAAACATGTAGTTTTGTTTTATTTGTGGCTTGAGCTGGGAGGTGTGCAGATCAATTTCCAGCGTTTGAATTAAGGAGTGAACCGGGTAGAGGGTGGGAGGTGGCCGCTTCCTTTCTTCTGTGGAGGCTGAAAAATCCTACAGGCTAAGTAAAGGAGGGGAAATCCCATAGTTTCCAAAAATTACTAATGGGTTTGGGCTTGTTGACCAGAGAAATGTTTGTAGATTTATCATTTAAATTGTTAATATCAGAATGTTTTAAGTTTTCAAAGGCTGTGAACTCTACCTGCTGAAGCTCAGCATTAGCAGACTCCTTCGGAACATGGTTCCAAAGTCTAAATCCTGTGCTATTATTATTTTCTGAAGGCACAGGTTATCATTCTTGATGTCCTTTCTGATTTTCTGTCATTCTGAGGCAAATATCCCCATCAGCAGTTAAGTGGTGACTGGTATTGATTAGAAATCAAGGGAAGTACCATTTTCTGGTTTCCTTTTCCTATTCTCTATGCGCTCTGTGAATTAATGTGTAGTAGAGAAACTTTGTACTTAAATCCTCACACGTAAGTCTGCATGGCATGTGATGCTTCGCTTCTGTAGTTTGTGTTGGGAGTTGCGATGACATTCCAAGTCACCTCACTAACACTTCTCTTTGTTTTCAAAGCATCAACAACAGGTGGCCCAGGCCGTGGAACGTGCCAAGCAGGTGACCATGGCGGAGTTGAATGCTATCATCGGGGTACGTGGCCTTCCAGGTCTACCTCCTACAGTGTGTATAACCAGCTTTCATTTCTTATTCATTTTATGGCTTGATCTATATATTATATCCACAATGTAGGGTAGCTAGTAGTTGACCTCTTTGCTAAGGGGGGACGGGCTCTCCAGACACACTGAAGTATGTAAGAGAAAGAGATGAGCATAAATGATTGGGGAAACTTTTAAGGAAAATAAAATTTACTTTTTAACGGGAAAAAAGATATCTTGGAACACTTAAAACCACCCTTGCTCCATTAGTCAAGCCAAAGCTCTAAGCTATATTCTGTATTCCAGTATTCCTTCCTTCCGTCTTATAACTTTAGATTACAAAGAGTTAACAACAACAGGTCTCAGAATTATTTCATTCAGTTATATTTGCCTGTGCCTTTTGCTTTCTTAGGGTATTAGAACCTGTATAACTCTTTGCTATTTCTCTTTTCTGTTCCTTTCATGAATCTTTAAGTGGCACCCCAGTAGAAAAAATGTGGAAGAAGTGATAATTGTCTGCCCTGGTGCACTCTGGCCTTTCACCAGATTTTCTGCTCTCCTGTGTTGAGTTCAGTTAGTGTTCCTTGCTGGCAAGTGATTGTCAATCACAAGTCATTTGCTCTGCATTAATGAGCCTGGTGAACTGTGCGGTCCAACCCCTGCATGAGTTCCTTTCCCCCACTGCAGGATCCGGGACATTTCTCACGTGTCCTGGCCCTCGGAGTAAGCGAAGAAGTAGCTGAAACAAGGGACTGTCCTTTCTGATTTTATTCATATGTGAGTGCCTTGAGCAGATTCAAATCACTCATTTATCAATTTATGTTAATTGCTTGTGAGAAGATGCCCTGCTGGTCTTTATAGTTCCCTCAGACACTTTGTAATGATAATTAGACATGCTGCTGTACGGATTAAGGGTGCCATAGTCCAATGACGGCCACAGACAATGGAACCAGTTAATCCATCAGGGTTTAAAATTACATCCCAACTGGAGATGGAGAAAAAACATAAGAGCCAAGGAGGATTAAAGAATGAGCCTCAGCTTGAAAACTCTCCTTTCATCAGTTTCTCAATTGCAGATCTGCAGTCGGGTTGCCTGTGGTAAGCTATTGGCAGTCAATTAGGTGAAATAAACTGGGAGGGTGACCTTCATTTCCTTTTAATAGCTTTTTCCTCTCTGAAATGGGGAGCTTCAGTGGATTTTCAGCTTAAATTTTATTCAAGCTGCTTTATTACACTTGACAGCTTAGCTCTGCATAAACAGTTCTCCCCTCCTCCTTTTCCCCCCCAGACCAGCTCCCCCCTCTTGATCACATTTTTGACTGTTACTTAGTGGGCTCTCTAATCACATTCAACAAAAAACACAATTACATCTGCATTTGTCTGCTGCCTTCTGTACCCTTTTCTTGGGTAATGAATTGCTTTATTTCAGAGATCAAATCAAATATTCACTGGTACTTTTGCATGTACCATGTTTGATTAGCAAAGACTAATAGCAAATTGTACTTGTAACTGGAGCACAGAATTTTTTAGCCCAAATGAATGAGGATGGAAAAGCCTGTTTTGATTAAAGGAAAACATATGCAAAACACTTCTCAAGTACCCAGTTAAACTTTGTGGAACATGTTTGTTTTCTGGTAGGCTCTAAATTTTTACATATCATTTCTTAATGGTAAAACTTATACTCTAAAGTTCTCAAAGACAACTGCCAAGTTCTATATTTTCAAAAGGAGAAATTTGTGTAAATTAGAGGTTCACAGGTAGTACTGATTTTGAGTTGAATCAGAAAATGAAGCTCGCAGATCATTTTAGAAGGGCAGATGAATGGTTAATTTTATGAATGGCTCTGATCCAGGAAACATGTTGAGATTATAAAGGCAGATTAGCCCTGATAGCTGGCAACAATAGCCCAAGTCAGTGAAGTTGGGCACAGAGTAAGCCTTAACGCCAGTTGTGTGTCTTCACCAGATTAGCATGTGCAGTTTTTATAATTGTAATTTTGGGATCGTTGTTTTAATTTATTGTCAGAAGACTCTTCTAAAGTTTGCTGTGATCGATAATTATCCCATACCCCTAAGTCTCCTGCTCTAGCATATGCTTGTTTTTTTGCTCAGAAGGAATTGTGTGCATCCTGCAAAATCGAAGTAGCATAAAATTGGGTTGACAATTCAGTGGACCTTTGCACCCCTTCATTGAACATGCAGTGTGTCAACCTGTCTCCCCAGAGGGGAGGAGGCACCGGGAGGCTGTCTGTTCCTACAAGCAGCAGCTGCGCACAGAGTAAATGCAGCCCGGTTTGATAGCAGCTGTCAGTATTGTTCAGGGACCGACTTAGGGTAAAGAACAATGGGAGAGGCCTTGCTCTTCGTCTGCATCGACTTTCAGGCTAAGAAAAGAAATAGTAATTTAACGGTTTAGACGTCTATTACAAGTGTGAAAGATCATGAAAGAGTACCCTTTAAAATGCAAATGAGCCGAAACATTCTCATTCCCTTTAAGGTACAATCAGGGAGCTTACTGCTTGTTTGACAGAGCTAAAGATATTTCTCTTTAGCAAACCTGGAGAAAGTTCAGTCTTCTCAAGGACAGCAGGCTTCTAGGTAAACTGAACTCGTGTCAGTATATATTCTTTTAGGAGGAGGAGAGGTCGGTTTTCTCCCTCTTTGTTGAGAGAATAATTGCAACCTTCCTTTTTGAATTTGCGTTGTATAAGCTCTTTTGCTATTAAATGTTACTTTCTTGTAATGATAAAGTATTTAATGATGCAGCGATCTTTATAGACACAGGGTTTGTTTGGTTGGACACACAGCTCACTTATGCTTGAGGAAACACAGGTTCAAAGTGGGAAAGGAACTTGTTCATTTGAGGTCCTGAGTTGGTTTTTTTTTTTTTTTCCCCTTTGCATAATGATAGCCTTCAAAATTTAAACCTCTTTCCTCACCTTTTTTTACAAGTTGGAGTTCTGTTAAAAAACCCAGATCATTAATGAGGTAACACTGTGTGGAAGCTTGATGGGCATCTGTAGACAAGGAAAGTTGACTGAAGGATCTTTAGAACTGTCTTCCTCCATCTCTGATACAAAATGTTACTTAGTTGAGATCGGACTATACCTTTTAATGAGGTTTACACCACACATTAAATATCACATACATAGACATGGTATGTCCTTACGGGTTATATAGATGAATACCTGTACACAGAGAACTTTTGTTTGAATTGGCATCTCATCTATAGCTAGTGGAGTCCCTGAGATTTTAAATGTATGACTGCATGACTGGCTTGATTGCTATGCTAGATGCACCTCAGGGTTTAGGCTGTTTCCTTTACCTTAGAATTCCCTTATCCTTCTCAGCCTGATTCCCCCACCTCCTGAATAAAGGTGGGAATGATACTCTTTTTAAAAGAAAACAGTTGGGTAAGTTGTTTCTCTCTTTTTAACCAAGTGCTTGCCACCCAGCTTAGTACTGTCGGTGTTCACCTTTTAAGAACGTAGGTACAGTGTTACCTTGGTTGGGCACAGTGTGGGCCCAGGATTGGAGAGACTTGCTCAGGACACTTGGCTGCTACATTTTGACTTGATGACATTGTCCAGTCAGTTAGCCTCCGTCAGTGTCCCTGTTCATATCCTTTCCTGCATTTTGTGGAGTAAGCCCCAAGCTGGCTGCCTTCACCCTGCCTGTGGTCCCGGTGACTTGAACTGCAGTGCTGTCCACGTGCTGGTACCAGTTCTGTGGGCCCAGGTCACCAAGCCTCAGTCAAGGGTGATTGCCAATCAGTGTGTTACCACCTTGTCTTTTTCTAGTGGGAACATGTATGTCGTGTTGGAGATTAGACCTAGACAGATACTCTAGCTCCTGCCATAAAATTGGCATGCATGAATTACTTTTAATAAAGACACAGCAGTAAAAACCACTGCCATTAACTTTTTGATGACCACAGTTAGAGCTCCAAATTGAGGGGGAAAGTTAAATTTCAGGAACAAATGGAGAGTCCAGAAGCAAAAGGGAAGGGCGAGCAGGCCGAGAGGATGCAGGGATCATTGCTATCGAAGTGGAAGGAGAGAGGCCTTGGAAGGGTTGGCCAGATGACCAGCGCAGACTGTGCTGCACAGTAAAAGACCAGGTTCCTGATAGCTGCTGCGTGCTGCTGGAGGGATGGAAATGTAGACTCATGGATGGACTCAAGGAATCAGTCACTACTTCTCTCAGTCGTAGGTGCCCTGGTTAGATTGGTCAGATGTGTGCTTTCCTGTTTCTTAGGCAAATTTGTAATTCTCCACACTTTAAAAGAATTTAGTGTGAAATAAATAGAGTCCTAGGATCATTTATAACACCTGATAATAGCTATGTTTGTGTCGGGGATGGCTATGGATACAAATTCCTGTTGTGTCTGTGAGGGAGCCTTTCTGTCCTGGAGAGATTGAGTTGTAGACCAGAAGGGCTCCCCATTGTTGCATGAGATGATTGGTTTAAGGATTAACAAAATGTTGGATTATTTTTCTCCTCTGGCTCTAGCTGTCAGCTATCTATAGGATTGTGGTGTGTGAAGTTTAAGAGGATGAGGTTGGCCTCTTATTCTTATGAGTATGTAGTTAATCCCTGGAAAGCCCATCAATAACCCAGCTGTAAGTTTCTTTATAAAACAAATTCACCCTTGGAGCGGAAGGCATAGCCTGCTTCCAAGAGGAGAAGATGAAATGGCTACAACAAACATGGGCCTTTTACAACAGCGCTAGTGACTTTATACTTAGTCATACCCTCCTTGTAAGTGTCTGGCCTTTTTTAAAATCGGTTTTTCGAAGGGAAGGAGCAAAGAAGTCTTACTTAATGCATCCTGCTTCTCTTTGGCAATGTTAAGCCTGAGTACATCAGGTGAGTCTCTGACAAGGGCCTGGCTTCCTACATCTCCTAGGTTCTTCTAAAAAGCAGGTGCTGTTTAGTTATTAGGAAAACCTGTTGTAGCATTGCTTGCCTATTGCCTGCATGTCTTCATGTTTGTTTACTTGATTACATGGGAAAAGGCATTGTAATATTTTCCCTTTTCAGAGGAAGAAAAAACCTTCACTTAGAAAGGAGAGAGTGCCCCATTATGAGTTACCCCGAGTGTTTAGGGTTTTTCTGTGTAAGATATGGTAAAATTCACATCCTTAAGACATATAGTAGCGATTTTCAGTTAAGTCGCACATTTACGCGACCGTCACCTCTAATTTCAGACATTCTCATCACCCCCAAAAGGAATGCTGTGTCCCTGAGCATCACTCTTCTTGCCTCCCATCTCCCATTCCCCTGCAGCCACCTCTCTTCCTGTCTGTAAGGATCTGGCTTTCTGAACTTTTCATGGAAATGGAATCATGACATGTGGCCTAATGTACCTGGCTGCTTTCACATAGCAAAATGTTACCAAGGTTTATTCGTGTTACAGCCTGCGCTTGAATCCTTTGTGTGGACAAATAATGTCCCTTTGTGTCAGTACACTGCATTTATTTATCCGTTCATCACCGTGGACTTTTAGCTTGTTTCTACTTGGCTGTTACGAATCATGCTGCTATGAAAATTCATGTGCAATTTTTGTGTGGACAGGTTCTCTTGGGATCACTCTTGGGTTGTATGTTAACTCTGTTTAACTTTTTGAGCAACTGCCAGACGGTTTTCCTTAGTAGCAAAGAGAATTCCAGTCTCTGCATCTTCTCCATCGTCTGTCATTTTGAGTCTAGCCATCCCTGGGAGTGCGAGGTGCCATCCTGTTGCGGTTTTGTTAAGTGTTCCTCTGATGCCCATCGATGTTGAGCTGCTTTTCATCAAACCTTATGTGGTTTAGAAGTCAATCCCCCTCTGGGATTTAAAACTTGTTCTCGTCAGTCCTTCAAGTCCCAGGCACTGATCTTGGTCACAGCCACAATTGTCATCCTGGGCTGGTGGACCAGCAAGTCAGTGATGATGTAGGAGAAGTTGGCCTGTGTCTGTGAGCTAAACTACAGGAAGCGGAAAGAGGAGGTCAGAGCTTGTTGAGAATTTTAGGCCTGCATGCTGGTGCTGAACTGCTGCCAGGCCATTCATTTTTGCCTTCAGGTGTCATTTTCTGTGCACTCTTGTCTTTCGATCTGGGGCTTTTCAGTGGATTGTTGTATTATTTTTTATTGCCTTCAAGTGGCTTGAGAATTCTTGGGCCCACTAAGCAGTTTCTGCCTGTTTATCACCCTTGCCCCCTCTTCAGGCGAGAGGCCATTCATATAATGCCAGGTTTTCAGATAACGCTCATCCTTGATGTTTTTGCTGCCAGACGCCCAGCTCTTCCCCACTTTCCGACTTGTTTACTGTAGCATACCAATTTTCTTTTACTGCATTCTCCCAAGATAAGAACTGAGCGTTTTACAGAACAGAGAAATAGTCAAAATCAAAGAATAGACTGGAGCGAATTGTCAACAAATGCTACTTTTCACATCTCTTTCCCCTTAAATGGTGTTTAAATACCAAGCGCTATAAATGCCACTTACTGCTGTGCTTTTAGCATTAGAGATGCTATTTTAGGGGATGGTTTTAGTTCTGCTTGGGTTCAGTTTGTGATCTGTGTATCATAGTTTTTGCTGAGGTTGTAAAGTGGGTTCCATTTCAGATATTCAAGTTGATTGAGTGATTGGTGGGAAGCTTAGTCTGGGGAGGTTGAGGTGCTGGCCTCCATTTTCATTCTGGTTGTCCTTTGCAGTTGTATGGGCGGTGACAAACCACATGCCATGGGATGCCAGTTTTAGAAACAAAAGTGTAGAAACTACTCTGCTCATACATTAAAAAGCTCCCAATGTAAACAGCTAAGTCAGTTTCATTAGAGTAACATAATTGGCCCAAACTGCAGTAGGTAATATGTGAATTAAAATTCTAAATGGGTTGCTGTTGTTTGCCATGGATGAGGTTACTTTATTCCTTGTGGGTTTTCGGTATCATTAACTGAGGGTTTGGTGTTTGTTTTTCTTGTCTCACTCCCAGCCTATTCAAATTGTTTGGGTAAGAGTAAATGCATTTATGTCCTTATCCCTTCACTGAAACCTTCTTGTAATCCCACTTGAGACACCAGAACACCAATATGCTTTAACATCCTGGTGTAACTTTTCCCCATTTGTTTTATAAAATAGGTAGTTTTTAAAAAATAACTTTTAATGGCAGTAACATTGGATTATCACTTGTATAAGTCTACTGTGTGCATCATTTGTCATTGCTAGCTGAATCACATTAAATTCTCCACTAAAAGTACAGTTCTACTCATCACAATGCAGCTGGCACTTCTGGCTGATTTACACATCCTTTTCCTTCTTCCCTTCTGATACCACTCATTTGGTCTTAAGGTAAGACAGGAAATTTTCATGTTTTATTTTGAAATTGTTAGGGTAGTCAACTCAGGAAATTAGATGCTCACTTTTTTGAGTGATGACCAGGTGTACTTAATGGTGATGAAGGGACAGTGAACATTTGAATGTTGCAGAGTCTTTATGTTGTGCACAATAATTTGGCAACGTTGGGTATTAAAAAATGTGACTTCTAATATAATGGGATAGAATAACAGTTTAGTTGTAGGCCAACATTTCATAAGCTCAGCACTGTTGGCATTTTGGCTCCTATAGTTCTGAGGTGGGAGGCCACCTTGAGTTTTGTAGATTAGTTAACAACATCTCTGGCCTCAATCCACTTGCTGATAGTGGTGGGAATAGTCTTCACTTCTGAGCCCCTCTATCTGCCAACTGTGAGAGCCATAAATAGCCTCAGATCCTGCCGAGAGCTCCTGGGTGGGAAGTGGGGGTTTGTCGTCATGGTTTGAGAATCATGCATGTAGATCAGTAGCCTGAAAAGCCAGCTGTATTGCTTAAAAACCCCATTATAAATACCTTTTCTGATAGCTGAATAATAATAAAAAACTCTTTTGCTTGTTAGGTGCTGTATTACCTTTAAAATGTTTACTAAGTAGTATAAACTAATAAGTGAGATGAGAAGGAGTTGGATTTCCAACCCTTGCTCACACACTACAAAACAGTCACTGGGTCCCAATGAGATGTGTGGACCCAGACAAGACCTTTCTTTGGTGAAGTCCGGAGCAGGTGGGGGGTGTTGGAAGGCCTCAAGTTTTGCTGTGTAGCAATATGAGTATCACTTGTTGCAAAATAATTTCTTCTTTTAGTAAAGGTGACAGGTGAAGGTGCTATCTTGTCTCAGGTTAGCCTTGTTGAGAGAAAATGTCCTTCCAAGGCCACGTGGGGCAGGTGTGCTGCCCTTTTGGCGTTGAGTGTTTCACTCTCTGGACGTAGGCCCTCTTTTCATTTCAATAAATAATGTTGAACCAATTCTTCTTTCTTTTTAAAAGATTGATTTATTTATGCCTACAAGAACTCGAGTACAGGCCAGAGAAGCACAGGGGGTGAGAAGATTCACCAGGGACAGAGTGGGGAGCAGAACAGGCAGATTGATGAAGTACACTGGAGGGGAGCAGCGGGTGAAACAGGAGAGGTCTGCTGTGCTCTGTGGAGATCAAACTCATGCTGCAGTGGCTACGGATAGCTTCATAGCACTGTGCTTTAACCTGTTGCACCAGCAGAGAGGGCCCGAACTAATACTTCTTGATAAACACTTCCCCCTCTTCCCCCCCCCCCCCCAGAGTAGCCAGAGTTACCTGTTCAGACTTGAGCGTTCTCCACAGTCTTCTGTGGAAGAGCACTGGTGTGACAGAGCGCCGCCTGGCTCAGATGAAGGGTCACTGTGTTGGGAAGTGGAGGCTGGTTGGGAGCATCCTGAGCCCTAAACCTAAGAGCAAATTCCTTTTTGCCACTGCCAGAAAGATGGCACGCTGAAGGTGGGCTTCTCTAGGGAAATTGTCCAGTGGGAGAAGGTGGGTGTACATATTGCAGACCCTCCAGAGTATCATGCTACCTGTGGAGGAAGAGAAATGGGGGGTGGGGGGTGGGGCTTGGGTGAATGGCTTTCCTGCTTCCCCATACTCAGGAGCACTCCCATCTGTAACATCCTGTGAACATGCCTGGGTGGCTGGGGCCCTGTTTTCAGGGACCCAACGGGAAATAATGCTCATCTAGGGGCCCAGAGGTTTGGCGTCCGTCCTCTCATCTGTGAAACAGAAGGCCTGATGCCCCCTCCCTGCTCAGATGTCCTCTGAGTTGAGGCCAGATAAAGGGTGTGAAAGCACCTGAGAGCTTGGAGTGGCAGGATAAGGGAGAAGAATGTCAAGCAGCAGACTCCGTTGGCTAATTTGCATGGTCCTCAACAGCTGTGAACCGCCCTCCTCCCACCCAGTGCTCCTTTCTGTTGGATAGCATTTTGCTTTTAAAAAAAGTTGTGTCTTTCAAGATGACAGCTAAGGATGGAAGAATCCAACTGTCTCTAGTCACAGACAGAGAGCTGTTTCTCCAAAGGGCCTATAAAGTCAGAGCAGGGGGTGTGAGGGGGCGTTGCCCACGGCACTTAGGCTGCTGGATACCCCTGTTGATAGTTATTAGCCTAAATGTGGGGTTTAACCATGTGGGTCTAGCGCACAGCTGTGACAAAGCTCCCCTTTATTATATAAGTCAATCTTCCCTTTCAATAACATATTAGGGAATGCTTTCCAGTTCATCTCTAAAAAACAAACTCCGGTTTAGTGGAAAATCTCCACCGCCTCCTTTTGTATCCAAATATTACCCGAGTATGCCGTTGCTTTCACTTAAAATCCCACCTCTGAAATCATCTTTTGGTAGACATTCTGAATTTTGGGAGTTTGGAGCAGGCAGGGAGGGACAAGGGGTAGTGTCCTCCACCCTGTAGTTAAATCCCTTCCCCTCTGCTTAGCCCTTCTCATCTTCCTTTAATCAGTGCCGCGCTTAATGGCCCTGCTGCGCGTGCTTGTGCACGCATCGCTGGCTTTCCCAGCAGCCGGACACAGCTCCTACTCTCCGCGTAATGATAGTAATTGCCGGTGGGGCAGACCTGTTCCTCATCCTTCTCCCAGCACATTTCTTATGGCAGGTGTCTAGTTCCTAATTAAGTGCTAATGAGCATGCTTAGTGGACCGTGCTGCCTCTGCCAGCTTCCTCAGTTTTATGTCTTGCTACTGCCCAGCTCTTAAAAGGTGACAGAGCAAGAATTAGTGTCTTTGGGTTGACAGGAAGGTGATTTTATGAGTAAAGAAATTGTTATGATCTCAGGTGGTGAGTGCATAGTTTTTCGGTACGTTCCAGGAATACTGCTAGCGCCACCTGCGCAGACCGTGCCCTCTGGCCTCCCGCGGCCCGGACTCTGCTCTCTTTGGGGAGGGGCGGGGGTTGAGGCAAGGCTTTAGCACATAAGGACTTCTCTAAAGATGTTACAAGTGGATGAAAATTTACTATAAAATGACTGTAGAAATCAATTTCTGGATGAAAGATGCTGTTTTCTCTTGATGAGGGTGAGAACCACGTTTCAGATTCAATTAAAGATCAGTGGTCAGGTAGAAATTACTCAGGATCTAGTGGGGAGATAAGGTATGCTCAGTACACCCAAGGGGATAATAAATGCATGAGTGACTGTGTCCCAGGACAGTGAGCATAAATCTGAATCTTAAGAATTTTTTACCGCTCCACCTTAGAAGCTGAGCTTTCGTTGTTTTTACTGTCTCGTCAAAAACAGGTTTTATTTTGGACAGCTGGACTGCGGCAGGACCAGTAGTGCAGGGCTCATTTCTTCGGTACCTTTTCATTTCATACATCACGCTCCTCCTCAGGATATATGCCGGCAACAGTGCTTTTCAGCGTGAACAGATTTATACCTTCTGAAGTGGGTTAAGCACAGAGGCGAAGGTGTTTGGGAGCAGAGACTTGGGTTGCCATGGTTGCCCTGCCACGGGGGTCTTGCCTTCTCTGAGTCTTGCTGTTTTCCTCTGTGACAGGAGTGGGGTGGCTTTGGGCAAGTAGCTCAGGAGAGAGGAATGGGTAAGCAAGTAAGCACAACGTCATCGCTGGGGAGTCTTCATCTACCACAGCAAGGCTGCTTTCGTGTCCGTTGCAGACCACTACCCTCAGCCCCTCCACTGTCACACCTGTCCTTTCCTTTGAGCCGTGGCTCCTTCTGCGCAAGGGGACTGCCAGTACTTCTCACAGCTCAGTGAGGGCTGGATGAAATAAGGACAGACACAGGCGCCTGGGGTGAAGGGTGGCAGAGGCCTATGAGATGCTCGTTCACTTTTCTGAGTTCTGTTAAAAAGACGCGATTTTGCTTTTGTCTCCTACCACTGTGGCGAGGTAAGGCAGAAACATCAGAATGAAGTGGCGACATCTCGCCGCTCACTCCGCGCAGTGTAGTTGCTGTGCTTGTGCTGTACACAATGCACTCCCGAGCCTTCCCTGTTTCCGTCTTTCTGAAATCAGGGTAAGTTTACTGGATTTCCTCCCTGGAGGCGCATAGAGAACGAAGTAACATGCGGTGCGAGTACTTGCTAACTTCACCAGGCTCATTAATAACACAAAAAACGACAGTGCAGAGCTGAGGACTGCATTTGGGGAGATGGGGGGAGGTAGCTGAGTAAGTGAAAGCTTTTGATGAACTGAAAACGCTAATCACATTTTTCCCCTTTCCTCCCTCTGTCTCTCTTTGTTCTTGGTGTGTGTGTGTGTGTGTGTGTGTGTGTGTGTGTGTGTGTGTTTTGAACCCCCCGTTCTGTTTCCTCCATCCTGTCATGTCATGTCACGTCTTTTCTCCCCGGATGCCGCTTCCGTCACCTCCATCACCACCACTCTGCTACCTCCCTCTTTTCTTCCTCCTCTCACCACCACCGCCAACAGCAGCAGCAGCTGCAAGCTCAGCATCTTTCTCATGGCCATGGACCCCCAGTTCCCCTCACGCCTCACCCTTCGGGACTTCAGCCTCCTGGAATCCCACCCCTCGGGGGCAGTGCCGGCCTCCTGGCACTGTCCAGTGCTCTGAGTGGGCAGTCTCACTTGGCAATAAAAGATGACAAGAAGCACCACGATGCAGAACACCACAGAGGTGAGAGGCCGGGCAAGCCAGATTAGGACTTTGTCCTAATGTTCATACAGTGCTGCAAACTTGTGTGCACCGCTAAAGAAAGCCCCAACCCAAACAGAGCAAACAATGAGCTAAGAGGAACTGTCGCAAAGCTTGGCCACTGAAACACAGTTCACCCTGGAAGTTTCCAGGGTTTAATGTGGGCATCTGTAGATTCCTCGATCTCTTTAGATTGCAGGCATCTTGACATCCTGGCAGCTGCCTAGTTAATGCCAGTGGCCTGTACCATATTATGGAAAACTGTTAACTGCTTAATTGGGTAATTTTCAAAGAAAGTAATGTTGTTAAATGGGGCGAAATAAGAAGTTAAATTTGAAAGTGAATGTGTTCAAATGAAAGGTTTGATAATTGCATCTGTTACTACTTAGTTTCATAGGCTTTAATTCTAGTATGCATTAAATATTGGGCAAAATTGCACTTGACTAATTTTTTGAAGAAAAGTAATTTATTCTGTCAAGAAATAAAAAAATAGGCTTTGTGTATGGTTAAACTGTAAATCTTATGTTTACAAAATACTGTAATTTTCAGGAAATCACTGTATTAGGAATGTGCAATGACTTATATAAATAAAAGCCATTTTTAAAACTGTTTGGGGCTTGTGTTCTAATTATTCCCCCCTTTTTTTTATTTCTGTTCTTGCCTCTGTGTCTGAACTGGCATGTCTGTGCGTTTCTTGGTAACCTCGGGAGCAGACAGAGAACCGGGCACGGTAAGTACTCGAACACCAGCTGCACGTGAACACATGCGCCCCCCAACCCTGCGCCCCAGGCCACCTTCCAGACCGCAGGCTCGGACACGCAGTCCCCATCTCTCAGTGACCTGGGCTTTTCTTTTTTTAAAATAGGAACATTTCTTCCTGGTATTTTTTCCTCCTCCTGTCTGTTCTATAAACTATTAGATGAGAGGCAAAGCTATTTGGTATGATTACTCACAAAGACATACACCTTGGTGTCTGTGTGCCCCAGGCCCACTTAAAAAATATGTTTATCAATGCATCCCAAGTCCTGGCTGTCTAGTATAAAAGAGTCCTCATTTTTACCTTTAAATCAGTTTTATAGGCAAGGGGTCACATTCCAAGTGTGAAATTGCTTAGTAATGTGTTATTTCTACCTAAACCGTTCATTATCCTCTGCAAACGCTTCTGTGGAAGCCTCTGCTAGGCTTCCACATCCATTTCTTTTCATAATTGTCCTTGGAGGGTGAACTTGAACTTTAAAGTTTAGACTGAAGAACAGCGTCAGAGTGAACTCTCAGAAGGGAAATTTGGTGGCCTGGGCTCTGTTCTTACCATGTTTCCCTCACCAGCCTAAGTCTTACCCATTTTAAATAATGCATGTGGGATCTGTACAGGACCTGAGCTGTGGGAAGACGTGCCTGAAATTTCGTTTCTCAAATATTGTGGACCAAATGGAGTGAGAAATTACCCCTTTCCTATGAGGATAGCCTATAGTTTGCTTCCATCCCTCCCTTTGGTTAAACAAAAATGGGATACTGACCTTTTAAATCATTTTGAAATTTTTTGGTTATGATTTTGATAAAGCTTTTCAGGTTGAGATGTTCAGTGTGTGTGTGTGTGTGTGTGTGTGTGTGTGTGTGTGTGTGTTTAACCGCCTATGTAAAATAGTAGCTATTTTTAAAATTGTGTTTTCCACAATACTTTATAGTGCAGGATGTATTGGGGGGATGGGTGTTGGTGAAGGATGGACAGCGAATTTAAAAGTTTTTGTGTTTTAAGTTCTCTCTTGAAAATGTTGGAAGGGGAAGGGAATAGGAAAAATTAGAGCTAGGGATCAAATATCCTACTCTCAAGTACAGCCTTCAATAAACTGACTTTGATTTATGGGGGTGACCTTTATGTGTTGCTGTTTCACTGTCCCTGTAGATTACCATCTTTCCTGCCAAGTTCACTGAATAGTGTCAAGTTAAAAACCCTAATTCTAGACCAGAGAACAGAGATGGCACAAAGTGATTAGAAATGCCCAGGTCTTTTAGTCTGTGGTGTGTTTTCATTTATTGAACTTAGTTTAGTTTGGGATGTGACTTTTGACATTTTGTTCTATTACTGTTGTTCCTTAAATCACTGTAATTGGCTGCTTTCTATCTGTCAGATGGTGTGGGAGATGTTTCTGTAGTTCGAGATACAGAGGCACTGATCACAAGCCCTTTCTCAAAGCATTGAAGAAAAACAACAAAAATGCAGGGAGGTATTAAGACTAGAAACTTCCAGTTCTAGACAGTCGAAGGGGACCTTGGTAGCACCTCTGTGAAGAGCCAGTTACCAGAGTGAGGAGAGAGGCCTGTGTTCCAGCTAGTAGAGGCGTTTCTACATCTCTACGTGTCTCTCTTTCTGAGTGTCGGTTAACCTATTTGTATTCTTGGCTGAAAATAAAAGCGCAGGGAAGTGAAGGTGGCTGAAGAGAGATGATGAGTGGTCTCTTTAAAGAGGTACAAAATGCTTGTTAGCTTTTAGGCAGCTTAGAGTTGTTTTAAAGCCACATGTTGAGTTAGCAGTCATTTGAACTCAAGTCAAAATGTTGGCCCATTGCATAAACCAGTTTATAAAATACTGGGTTGTTGGAAAAGTTGTGACTTTTTTTTCTTTCTGTTTTTCAAGCAAAAATGCCTCATGACTTTTCTGACAACCCAGTAATACAAAATGTTACTTTGTGTTTCCTTTTTCACATTAAGTTTTTGGCAAGTCTTAATTTCAGTGAGTATTTGCAGAATGTGTGTCTTTGTGTGTGTGTATGTGTGTGTGTGTGTGTGTGTGTGTGTGTGCCTGTGCCTAATACAGCAGAAAAACTTGGTGGTGATGATCATGACAAAATAAAATCAGAAATCTGCCCCGATTGTAACTGAAAGATTTAATTTGTTCACGGTCCATGAGTGGGATTGTGCTGCAGTTATGTGAATTAAAACAGCACTTCAGACTTAGTGTGAGAACGAATATGAGAGATAGCGGGTTAACGAGATGTGTATTATTAGTGCCAAAATATGACAGCACTTACCTTTTTAATACAGTGGCTTGAATGATGGAGTCGCATTTGACTTGGCAGAAAGTCAGTTGATTGCTCTATGCTGCTGTTTTGGTTTTGCTCCAGCTGGTTAAGAACAGCTGGGTAGTGTTCAGCACATAGGTGTCAGAATCTTTACATCCTTAAACTGTATTGTTGGTGAGCTCAACATGCGTTATGTAGATATTTTGAGATTTTTCTGGATTAGACAGAAGAAACTAAATCACTCAAGCAGATAGCTACTTGATGTTAACACAAGAAATAGGAATAAAAAATAACTTGAAAGCAAAAAGGTGCAATTGGAAGAGTGATTTTATTTTGCATGTTAGCCAATTGTTAATGCTGGACTTCAGAGAGGATAATCAAATTTTCATTAGCTTATGCATTGTCTATTGCTGTACATTGTTTTGGTTGAAATATAGGAAGAAAATCTCCCCTCAGAGACTCCCAAAAGATTTTGGGGTCTCTAGAAATCTTTGGGGTCCTTGGGTCAAGCGGAGACTGTTTGCCATAAATAAGACTATAGAATTCTGAAAAATTCTAGGTTGGTATATCACCTTACTTTTTCCTTACCCCTTCCCTTTTTTTCCATATTGAGCAAATATACAATTTATATCAAGTGTAAAAATCAAGAACCTAGGGTAGACCCAGAGGGAGTATGGGTATGCATGGATGATTATCTCTGTGAGTGTGAAAAATTTTTTTTTTTTTTAAGTGACAGATTGTTCCATTTGCTAGTTTAAGGTTTAGGAACACAAATGAGTTTTAATGTAAAACCCCAAAAAAGAAAAGTCTAAAAACAGTGGAAACATGGTCAGTATTTTTTTTTTCCTGAAAGGAAAAAGGATAAAGCTAGAAATTTTAAGTATACTTTGTTGTTCCCAACTTTAGATTTGAAATATTTTATAACATATCAAAGTGTTAAATTGAGCTAAGTAATAAGAAATGACAACAAAGACTTTGACTTCTGTAAGAAAGACAAGATATTTTAGTTAATTGTTAATTTATAAATGACTTGTATTAACATTTTGGTTGGGGGGGGAATATCTTTTAAAAAAGTTTCTTGAAATGCCTGAACTTAAGGGAATTTGGCTTATATGCCTTGTATGTAAATATAATAGGATGTTTTTAAATACTGATTGATTTAACAAATACTGAGCACTTAAACTATGTGCCAGCCTCTGTATAAGCTACTGCAGATGCTGTTCGCAGTGATGTCTTTTAATGTCATGATAATTTGTTGAATGAAAAACACTGAGATACTGAATCCAAATGACCATTATTTGGAACATTTAGAAAAGGAAGGAAATTAAGGGGCTGTCTTTAAAGAATCCAAGGCAGAAAAGGTTTTTGGATTTAATTGAGCTTCATGGGTGGGCCTCAGAAGTTCCTTAAACCCCTCAAAGATCATATGCAATTGTATGTTGCGAGCCCTGAGCTTGCTGTTGGGTCATTATAGGGGGAGATCATGTTTTCATCAAACTCCCAGAGGGATTCTTAGCCCTAGAATGTCTAGGCAAGTTTGCTTTAGAGATGCAGCCTTCATTTTATCAGTAAAACATTAAGCTCAAGGAGATTGGATGCCTCTGGTGATAGTTAATAGAGTTAGAGACTTAAGAGGCTATCTTTTTGAAGGACCCAGTGGTCACCCCCATAACTGAACATTAACAAGGACTTCTATTGAGAACTTGTATACAAGTATTTATGATCGCCACTACTTAATGTAAGGTGGTTTCTTTATTTTCTCTAGCCGGTCCAGTTTACTAGAAATTGGCAGAGGTAGGACCTGGCCATAGTTTAGACCACCCGTCACTTCAATTTTTCTCAAAAAAGGCACTCAACACTGTGATTGAGGACAAGGAGGAAATACAACACAAGGCTTACTTTGGAGACTACTGTAGGTCTGTTGCTGAAAATGTGTTTTTTTTTATTTGAGTATCACATTAATTTCTAGTGGCTCTTCAGGTCCAAGGAGGAGGAGGGGTGATAGAGGCAACACAAGTATCATTACTGATATTTATAGGTATCTCAGGGCTGCGAAGCTGTCCCCTCCCCTACAGCCCCCCCCCCCCATGAAAACTTGGTTAGTCTTATAACATTCAATTGCATCAAAGGTAAACCAGGATGAGGATAAAGGGGGGTTTTCACCTAAATGTTCAGAAATGTGTGATTCTTTATCTGACTCATGTCAAGTTGCTTTGTAAATAAAAGATAAAACTGAGATGAGTTCTATAAAATTTCAGCATTTAGGCACAGAAAATAGTGAATTTTCTGAAGTCTTTTTAGCAGAATTTGTGTTTAAAAAGCATTGATGCCTGGGGCGGGGTGAGGGGGAGGGGAATGGGTGTCACTGCTGTGATAAGGGGGAACCTGTGGTTTTCTGTTGGAAGTGTGTGCCTATACCACGGGAGGTGTCTGTGGTGCCATAACCATCAGGTAGATATTAGGGCCTATGTCTACCTGGAAAATGCCTAGGTTTCCTCTCACTCTGAACAAGGTGAAAAGTACCTTATCTCTTAAAAAACAAAAAGAAAAGAGAATATTTTCTCTCTCCCAAATCACCATTAGTCCTTAGTTGGTGTCCTGCAATTAAGAGAATGTTAACGTCCATCATTTAGAGTGGGTTTTTACCTGTTTTCTTTTCCTTTTGGCCCCCTCAACATTTTCATCTTTTCCTCTGGAGCATAGTAAGCAACAGTCTCCTTCTTCAGATGTCCACGTAACTTAACAGTTTAGTCCTATACCAGTGCTTCAGTTTCAGGGTCTTTTCTTGTATCCTCCCAGGAGATTGAAAAGCAACAGTGACAGCTAACTAACATGCTTTTGAAAGAGGTGTGATGCACACATTTATAAAGTTTGCTGTGACCAAGGGCCTGATTACGGAAATCGGTCCTCAGATACAGTGGGGTCATTTAAAAATGATTAGAAAAATAATCGTCAGCTTCAAAGTTTTTGTTTTACTTTGCTTTACCTGGAGAAGGTGGGTGGCAGCGCAAGCTGGGATGAGCCATATCTAGAGTATCCTGTGGCTAACACCTCTTCCAGCCTGAGAGCCACCGCCTCCTGCCTTCTGTGTGTTCCCTGTTGAGATCCTCCCTGCCCCCAACCCAGTCACCCATCTGCATCCACATTGTTGGGTTCTTAGGTGGAAGTGCAAGAACATGCTGGTTCTTTCCATATTTTGCACTTAAACCGTTCAAAAATTCAATATATACCCTTCAGTCCGCCTTCACAGCCAGGACTTCTGAGATGTGGTTGCCGAGTGTACACATCACTGCAGACTCCATTTTTTGCCATTGACAAGTGGGGATCCCATTAATTTCGTAGATTAAAAATACCTTTGCTGAAATGTCAGGCAGAATCCGTGAATGACCAATTGGACTGCAGCAAAAAGTGCAGTGCAGGGTGATGACTTAATTGGTACCAGGTGTAGATGGGGAAGGCACGCAGATGTGACGGGCTGCGTCGTTACCTAATTGTTTTAATGTTCACCGAGAAGTTAATTGTCAGTGTAGAGTGTGCTAGCAAATTAGGTTCCCACTGCCTTAGTGTAACTGAGGATAAATGAGGTGTCATGAGTTTCCAATCTGTACCTCTGACACAAACACTTTTCCTGCGGGGAGGAGAACGTTCCCAAGGGGAATCAGCGTGGCAGCTAAAGAAATCCATTTGAATAATGTGCATTATTTTCGCATTAGGGAAACCTGCCTCGCTTCTGCTATATCTGAGAGTGATTTCCTCATAGATTTGCTGCTGGTGGCTTTAAATGTGGTTGGCAGAGAGTTGCTTTGATGTCTCAGGATAGATGAAGACCTGTAACAAGTGTTCTGGTAGCACTGACATTTTAACCTTCCCTGACATGTACTTTCATATTTTCTGGGTTTCCCTTCCAAAATCTCTTGGTACACCTGAATAGTCATTATTGTTAAATTGCTAATGAAAAGTAAAACTTTGTGGAACAAGACTGTGATGACCGCTTTCCATCCTTTGGAAGTAGCTGGGTCTCTCTCCCTACATCTTCAGTGGGTATTCAGTCTTTAAGAGAAATGCCAGTTCTAGATGGTCAGGATAGAAGGCCGTAGAACATTCTACATCTTGTCATTGTCTTTGGATTCGATGGATGCTGTCAGTCCAGTGGGCTCACTGCTTCCATTACACATTTTCACCTGAAGGTGTAGTTTACTGTATTTGGATGTTAATTTTTGAATAAGAGAATATATTGTCAATTTCTTCTTACTAGGTTTAAATACTCTCGTAACTCTAGTTATTGTCTATCCATTGAGCTCCATCAGGGAACACCGCTGGGGTGTGTGTGTTCATAAAACGTTCACTCAGGAAATTGTGCTCTGGGTTTGACTTTTCCAGGTTGTGTGCCCAAGTTTGTTCAAATATTAGAAGAGCTGCTACTTTTTCTTTTCTGACTAACCCATTTTCTCACTCTTAAAACTGTTAGCCCAAGAAGTATCTGATCCTCTGGAAGCAGATAATAATTGTAGCAAATAATTTACCTGTCAGTGAAGATGCCCTCTGAGATTTTATGTTCGTGAAGATTTTCACAAGAGGTAGAGGACTCTTCTTGTAGAACATTCATGTCTGTTCTTACCTCAGTTGGTCATTTCACATATAGTTTATGTACAAATGTGAGAGAAGGTCATGCCAGTTGGGCTAATAGATATGTTGGGGACCCTCTTTCTGTCTCTGTCACTGAACATTCCAGAACCCATTTTCTTTAACGATAGGTCAGATAAGACTCTCCTGTAATGCTTGTGTGTAGCTCTCTCCTTTAGTGTGTGCAGGACTTAAGGGGCAGAAAGTGGTCGTGGATTTAGTATTTGTTTTGAAGTTATAGAGTGTGTGCAGACCTTGGTGTGCTCAAGTGTGCATGCTTCCGTGGGCTGCATAGCTGCAGTTTGGAGTACTTACTGAATTTGTAAGTTAAGTACTTGTTTAGTACTTAACAAAAATTTAAAGCGAGGAAAAGCATACACAATCTGGAAATCCCTCCTCAGGACATTTGTAACAGAAGTCTACCCAGAAATCAGTGTTTGGAAAATCCTGGCAGATATTTAAGTTTTACCAGCTGAAAGATGAAATAAAATACTGAGCTTCTTGGCTAGAATTAGATTCTGTCAGTGTGGGAACAGTCGTTCTTGCGCTGATCCCACAATCTCTGATTCACAAACATTTTATTATTTGAGGCAAATAAATAATTTGCAAACCAAATTTTATGTGGATACTATTTGGTATGTAAAATTACTTAGGAACACAGAATCTGGGTAGAGAAGTGTGTGATGGTGAATAGCTCCAGAAGGGGAACTTGGGTATTTCATATTGCAGGAAACCTGCCCTCTGGGTGCCAGATCAGTATTGTTTGTCTGAGCTGGGTGCTTTTGTAGTGTCAATTCTGTATTATCAATGGCAGGATTTATGAGTGAAAAGGCAGGAATTTGAGATTATTTTCAGCTTTTTTTTTTTAACTCATCTGAAAGCAGACTGTAAAATGCCTTTTCAAAAAAATGTACACATTTTTGGTGGCATATAGCCAAGTAAATTTAGTGTGTGTGTGGGTATGTCTGTGGTTAGAGGGGTCACAGCAAACATGTCAGCAGCATTAGGCATTAACGTGTCATTTTAGGATGTGACGCTCAGTAGGTTAAAGAGCAAGTGTGACTTTTGAGTAACAAGTATTTGGGGCCAAGTATATGAGTACAAGTATCTGTGTACATAAATTGCATTTAAAAATCATTCTCTGGAGGTGAAGACATTGACTTAAAGGGAAGAGTGGAATTCAGGCAGATCTCCCCTCCGGACATCCCCCTGATAAAAGGAGAGGGGACAAGGAATGTGCCTTTCAAGATTGCTTTGACCTACCTCTTCAGTGGCTTGATTCTAATTATCTTCAGTGTCTAGAATGCATGACTTTTAAAAACTTAAACGAAGCATCTTTGGTTTCATTCTTTTACCTCTTAAGCATGGACTAAATGTTAAATATTAATGTTAAATGTGATTTTATCTTATCCTACTACATATTGAAAAAATACCAAGATAAAAAACCTTAAATTTTAAAGCAGGCAAGGAATATCTAATTAGTCTCCAGGTATAATCTCTTCAATCTTAACATAGGGATATAATGGTTCAGGGTGAGCGTTATGTCGAATGTATTCTACCCTGGGCCATAAGGAACATAAGATGGTATCAAGATAAAAAACAGTCCATGAACACACCAGTGAAGCCACTGGAATTTCTGGGGCACAGATGGAGGAACCACAAGGACAAAGACCACCTAGGCAGTAGTTAACCCAGAAAGTTGTTCCTCTCAGTGAAGTTCTTCTAGCTTCAGGGTGGAACTTCTAGCTCAAAAAACAACAGTGCCAGTAGCCTGGGCTGGAAGATGTCAGGGGCCATTGCTCACAGAAAACTTGGTTTCTAGGAACGAGGGTAAAAGGAAGTGGTTCGCTTCTGGTGGAACTGCCTGGATGGAGAAAGCCTGCCAGCTGTCAGGCTGCAGGGAGCGCTGGGCTGTGGGTGCCCCCCCCCCCCACTCTCACCCCAGCCCTTTCTGTGTGTTGCCACCCTGTTTGCAGTCATTTTTTATAGTGTGGAGGATCTGATGAGACATTTTGTTTCCTAACTTGCCTGAGTCTGCCACTTCCATAGGGCCAGTTTTCAGATAAGCAGAGGTGCTAATTACTAGCCCTGTCCAAATTTCAGGGAACTTGCAGAGCTTTTCAAATCCCATTCAGATTATAGACCTCACTGAAACTGCTCAAGCGGGAATTACAGTAGTAACTTCTCACACACAGGCGCAGAGCCTCCAAGCTTGACAGCCGTACAGGTCCAGCAGTACAAATGTTATTCTAACAGAAATTGGCCTGTACCTAACAGAAGTGTAGTTTGCTTTTGTGTTTGCATTTCCACTTGACACCACTAAAATGAAAACAATAATAATTATTGTTTTTTGAACGATTGAGTGGGTTGGATGCCCAGTGCTGGGCACAGCAGGGTGTTGCCAGGTGACCCTGTGGAGGGAGATTTTTAAATCGCTGATAGACACCAACTTGTGCTGCCTCCTGCTGGGCACGTGGCAGGTTTTGTAAAGCCTAGTGCCATGCAGCCCTTTCCGAATGCATCCCCGCTTCCAGACTTTGTGACTGTCAGAATCTAGAACACAGACAGGTGTATTTGGACACTTCTACATGTGGGCACGAGCCGCTCTCCTCCCTGGCCCAGTTAGCACTTTGCAGTATTGTTAAGTCTCTGCGTGGTCTGGCAGGTTTTGGGACTGGGTGGGAGGAGTTTGTTTTCAGCCAACATTTACCATGTAAGTTCAGAGCTCCAAGTAGCTCACCTTCCAGTTCCACACACTGCTCGAGGTTGTGCTGAGCTGCTTGGTATTGAATTGCCTGGTCCCTGCAGTCAGTCGCCTTTTATGTTAGCGTCCTGGCATGGTGTGCATTGAAAGGTCATGAATGAAAGTCAGCTTAGTCAGCCTCTGAAGTGGGCAAAAAGGCTTCAGATTGCCTTTTGGTCCCCCATTTTGGTCTTCCCATGTGTAGGGGAACACTTGCATGCTGGGTCCACCGGTTTCTTGGAAGAGTGTTGTGAACCAGCCATATGGTTGATTTCCTCTGGCTGGTCTGGAAAGAACCATGGCTTTTTAAAAATGTGCCATAAAATACTTGCTTCTGGTACATTCCCTTGCATTAGAGGTGGTCTGACTTTTGGTTTTCCCCACTCCTTCTGTTTTTTAAATTATGACAGAAAAAGGTAAAATACTTGTCTTTTGGCCTTAAACACCCCCTTCTTAGTTCTCCAACATCTTCAGAAATTGGGGTTATCTGAGCTTTTTGCAAAGCTCTTTCAGCTTTGTTCAAGGCAGTAACACATCACTGAACAAATTGCCTCCTTGCATATGCTAATCCCACACTTAAAAGAACTCATTGTAATGCCTTCTGATGCTTTAGCCAGAGGGGAGCCTGGAATTGAAGGGATGTCAGAACATGTCATGTGACCCCAGATATATAAAATGCCTGTTTTCTCTGGGTCAGCAGTTCACACTCAGCAAAGGAGGGTGTCCTGTTTGGTTTGTGGAAAAGATCAGTGCTGATTCCTGCTTTTGTGTGTGGGAATAGGCCTTCCTGTTGAAGATTCACTGACTAAAATTTCCTCTTTGGAGCTTAAATTTCAGTGCTGTTGGCAAGGAACACTAAATCTTATTTTCAACAATAAATTAAAAGAATTCAAAAGAGTTCCTTCATTGTTGCTGTGGAAAATGTGATTTGCCTTTTAGGAAACCATGCTGTTAATCCCACCCCTCTCTCTGTCTCTGCAGAGTGGCACATACTGATTTTACAACCACAGAATGTGTCTAATAGACAAATCTCAGGTTGGGCTCATAAGCCATTCATATTCCTAATCAAGAAGTCACAGTGGGAAAGGGAAAAAAAACCACATCCACATAGAAAGCGCCAGCTCCCCTTTATGTAACAGTGAACAACAAGAGCATTTTAAGTGAGTAGGGCCTGCAAACAGAGCCCATCATTGGGTGACTTGATTGTATGGTCAGAACCCCCTGGTAAGAGTTTAAACTTCTGCAAGGTTTGCCTTCAGTGTCTCCAGTGAGATGGAATAAAAGGCCATGTGGGTATCCCCTTTTTATAACAGCTTTTATAACCCAAGTTGGGTTTTCACATGTACCAGGAGACTTGGGAAGAAATCTTTAATTTTTTTTGTCTTTCAGAGTAATTCCCTCTTGGTCCCTGACAGTCTAAGAGGCACAGATAAACGCAGAAATGGGCCTGAATTTTCCAATGACATCAAAAAAAGAAAGGTGGATGATAAGGACTCCAGCCACTATGTAAGTAAAGAAACGACTTGAGTTAGTATTTGTTTGCTTATGTGCTCATCTACTGAGTGAGTGTTCAGGTGTGCCATAAGGCCTCAGTAATAATTCCACATGCCTTTACATAGTACTAGAAGAGGATAGATGCCTACTCTGTAGGATTTTGTTTCTTTTTAGGACTGAAAGTGCTCCTTCTGCCAGGCCCAGTATTAACATTTTATGCTTTCTACACTTTCTGTCATACTTGCTCGTAGGTGGGGATGTGCCATCAGTGTCTGCTCTGTTCAGTGCTCAGTCCTCCTCCTTAAATCTTCCTCCTGATCCACTTTGGCTTAACGCTGTACTCTCGCCATCTTCAAATCTCAGTATCTGAACCAGGGCCTGCATTTCACTGTGCGCTGGGTCCTGTGCAGTGGGTAGTTTGTTCTGCTAACGTACTCAGTTAAGAATCTGGGTGTCAACAAAAGTAGCTTTTTGGATGCTATACTGGTAATAGATTCAGGCACATATTAGGCCTTAAGTCCGCGCTCATGCTTTTCCACAAACAGAACTTTAGGGTGTAAGTCTGTGTTCAAAGTGGAACAAAGGTTGGAGGCATCTCTTTCAAACCCTACAGATGAGATCACAGGCCTGGTTAATGGGGTGAGGGCATGTCTCGTGTCTAGCTAGACCTGCATTCAGGAAGAGAGCAAACCAAGCCAGAATGCCTTTGGCTCTGGTTTTCAGGACCATAAACAGTGCAGTTGAGAGATGACTTGATGTTTCCTGTGTGCCCTGAGTATGTGTTTTTTTACATGGGTGCACACAAAGGAGTAGTGTGAGTGTAGAATGTGGGGTAAGGCCACTTCCCTTGTCGCTTCTGCAGGCAGAGCCCTGTCGGTGGGCAGGTTTAATTGGAGCCCCTCATGCTGACCTCCGCCTCCTCTGGCTGGCTGGAGCCTGAGCTGACAACGAGTAACATTTCTTGAGCAGCATCCCAGGCCATGTGCTTTTACATAGATTAGTTTAACTCTTAAAGCCTTCTTGTGTATTTGGTGCCCTCCACGCCAATTTACAGGTGGAGAAATTAAAGCACAAAGCTTTTACATAGTTTGTCCCAGGTCAGAGAGTGAATGGCAGGGATTGCCTCCAAGCTCTGAACCAAGGGCCTAGATCGAATATTTTGCTGGAATATTAGTACTTCAATAACTGCACACTTTGCGCTACAATTATATCCTCAGAACCCAAGTTTTTGATCCTCCTGCTCTAGCCCAAACCTTTATAGAACATAACCTTTTGCTTGCAACCAATATCACATGCAGGTACTTTTATTTAACAAACTAAGTCAGGATGGCTACAATGTGAAGAACTTTGGAAATTGGTAGATACTACATTTCTGAATGGTTCTGCATAAGATTTTTGTATTTATTGAGTCATGTGAAATCCATTGTTCTTATAACTGTTCTGTTACCTGCTTCTGCTAGGCATGTCTCAAATATAGGTGGTTGAAGTCTACTTCTTAAGATGGTATGGGAAGTTCTTGGGCAAAAGCCTGAGGTTTAGATCTTTATACGTTATAGGTGTGTACTGTATTGTGACAATTCCTATACACAAAGACCCATTACAAAGATAAGGTAAAAATTACAGACTAATTTGAGTACTCACTTCACAAGTCCATTGGAGTAAACTGCTATATTTTGCAAGTTCAGCTTGTACACTAAACTTACTATTTTATAATGTTTGTCCTGAGGGAACCCCTTTGTGTCTTTTAATTTTTCATCACTACCACCCTTAGGATCTGAATACCTAGAAACATTTGAAGTGTTACGTGGAATTTACTAAGAGAAAGTAGATACTCTTTAGTGTTAATTTTTTATTACATGGAATATTAGTTTTTCCAACAGACTGTTGCTTTGAAGTGCCCGGACTTCGCATTGGTTGTAATTTAATGTTGCAATGACGAACACAGTGCCTTTAAAGCAGTGACAAAATGCAGTAACACATGATTGAAGAAAGCAAATTGTTTCTCCCAAACAATGTCCTAGGTAAGGTGTAAAAAAAAAAAAAAAAAAAAAAGACCTGAATTTAAAGTTGAGAATCCACTTTCTAGCTGGTCGTGGGCCCACAAAATATGCCAACGTGGGTAGTATTTACACTAATGCGGATTCTTAAACATTATTTTTATTTCTTAATTGACAGTTACCAATCAGTAAAAGGGTTGTTTTGATCATAAACGAGTGGCCCAACCCTTTTCATCCATTTGGACCACTGTGACAGCCTACATTTTCCAAATGCCCATTGTAGTGTTCTGCAATAAAGTACATAAGGTCTGTGGCTACGAAAATAGAATTTTTCAGTCAGCCTTGACCTTGCTGTAAGAGTGATCACACCTTTAACCTGACACTTTTTTGAACTCAGTGCAGCCTTGATGTCACCTCACAACAAATTGTGTGGCTTTGTGAAAAGACAGTAAAATCCCTGCTGCAGGAGTCTAGTGTTATCCAGATGCTGTCGTCCCCTCCCCTTTCCCCCAGATCCTCCAAACTGATTATTAAAGAAGTTTATTCCTAGTATGAGCTTGGTTCTTAGTATGCTAATCCAGCAAATACCTAGTTTGTTGTTTTTAGTTTTTGGTTTGCTCTATCTATCTATCTATCTATCTATCTATCTATCTATCTATCTATCTATCTATCTATCAATCTATCTATCTATCTATCTATCTATCTATCTATCTATCATCTATCTATCTATCTATCTATCTATC
>NW_004567107.1:29914669-29956786 GCF_000260355.1 Condylura cristata
ATCTATCTATCTATCTATCTATCTATCTATCTATCATCTATCTATCTATCTATCTATCTATCTATCTATCTATCTATCTATCTATCTATCTATCTGCAGTATCTAAGAACATGGTTTAAGTCAAGTATGTAATTGTTCCCTAATTGCGATTGTGAACACCAGATGGGTTTGCCATCATCAAGGGGCCACACAAAAGCAGTGACATGAAGTTGTGTCCTTCACTTGAAATATAGTAGGAAAAGAGCTGATACAGGACATTTGGGATTTCACATCACAAGAGAGGCCCAGTTGCTGCAGACCTTTAGTGAGCCCTTACTGTGTGTCCAGTGTATGCAATTTGCTATTACCTGTATGCAAATTGTGACTGTGTAACCCTATGCGACTGCAACCAAATTTCTGTGGGGATTTGTGTGACCCAGGTCAGATGAGAAGGGGGAAGACGATTTAATTCCCTGGACTGTGGTCTGAAAGGGAGCACACAGACATGCCTAGCTTTGTCTTTTCCGTCTGCCCTGAAGAAACGTAGAAATCTAACTGAGCTTCCAACCCTTCAAAAAATGGCATTAAAATTTCTTTTCTCCAGGACAGTGATGGTGACAAAAGTGATGATAACCTAGTTGTGGATGTTTCTAATGAGGTAACCATTCTCTTTATCAACTTTATTGTTAAAATGACTTGTGACCTGTGAGTCCTGTGTTTTGATCTCTTGAATTTTTACGTTAAAAACTAAATGCTGTTCATAGATGAAACAGTAATCATTTCACTGATAAGGACTTGTATTTCTTTAAGAAAATATATGCTTTTCCACTCAGTTTGGATTCCTAATTTGGGTGTGTGGTGCTCCCTTCCCGTGCTCTCTAGGCGAAGTTTTTGAGCAGGAGAAGGAATATGATTGTACCTCCATTTTTTTCTCACAACCTCATGGTTGTGTTTGTAAGCACCAATTATAACAAGGTTGTTAGGGTGCACAGCCCCCAACCCCAGAATGCAAGACTTTGCAGCATTCTCCTTTTATGTGAAGAATGGTTTTTGATATAGAGTGTGGAAAAGAAAGTTCCATCCGTTATCAGTGAAATCATGAAAACTTTGCTTATGTTTGTTGAGGACCCTTCTTCTCCTCGAGCAAGCCCCGCCCACTCACCCAGGGAAAATGGAATCGACAAAAACCGTCTGCTAAAGAAAGATGCTTCCAGCAGCCCAGCTTCCACGGCCTCCTCAGGAAGTTCCACTTCTTTGAAATCCAAAGAAATGAGCTTGGTGAGTAATATGTCCCGTTTTGTGCCTTTTTAGCAGTTTATTATTCTTTGTGGACCAGGGAACTTAAGTGTATTTAAAATATCAGATCTTTACTGCTTGAGAATTATATTTTTAAGCGTTTAAAAGTGAGGCTCTTTTTCTGCTCTTCATTCCCATCCGGTGTTTACTTTGTCCCCCTCAGTTGTCAGTTGTGGCAACAGGTAGAGAGAAAGTACAAACTTCCATGTTCTTTGCCTACATGCTGAGAACATGTTCCCAGCACAGGCTCCCTGAAGTGCCAGTTGGCAAGCAGTTGTAACTTCTTGGGTTCTGAGAAGTCCTCTTTTCTTAAGTTGGCCATTTAATCTGCTTTTAGAAAGATGTCGCCTATCGCATTGTGACTGGGCTGATGGTCAAGAATGGTGACGTTCACAGGGCATCATCTGGAGAAGCCTAGAACGGAAAAGAGCCTCAGAGCCCTTTCATGCTGTTAGTCATTCAGTACACATTGTGGAAGTGTCATCTTGTAACTTGGCAATAACCAAGCCAGGGCAATCCTGCATTTATTTCTTAAGCAGGCCACATAGACAGTATTCCATTTAACTGTTGGGTCAGAAAGTTCAAGTAGCTTAGTAAGCTTACACAGCTCGTCAGATCCATGGCTAGAGAGAGCTGGAGCTACCCCATAGCTCTGCTCAGATATGAAAGGTCTGCTCAGACATTTAAAGGACATGAAAGGTTGAGAAGCAGAAAAAGTGCTCTGGAAACCTGATACTGTCATGACTCCTGAAGGTCCCTGCTTTGGTAGGTCCATGCTGGTTATGTGAGTAAAATGGTCGGTGGGTGACAGGTATCTCCAAAAGGGTTACAGTTAGGCACATCTCTCCAACAAAATAATCTGACAGTTTTAAGGGCTTTTGCCTCTGAGACCTTGTCTCCTCCTATCATCAAATTGATGGTCTATGATATCTCCCTGTGAGTCTCTGTCCCACTACTACTGAAAGTTGGGGTTAGAAAAGGACCTTCTGCCCAGACCTTCCTGGTGACAGTTGTTTCTGAGTGACCGGTAACTTTTCTCCGGGTAGTCATCACTCTTACCTTGGCATAGATCCAACGTCCATAAGGCTGATGGAAAAATACTTTTTAAAATAAAATCTGCGGAGGAAGAAGTGTGATCATGTTCTCTGTCTTTAGCTGGAGTTTTAATTCTGGCAGGAAGAGGAAAGGTCAACATTTCTCGCTCACAAGTTAATGCTGTCAACATTGTGTGGATTTATGAAAATTGGCTGAGGGAGTAGCTAGGAGGTGCCCAGTGTCCCAGCTGCTGTTGTGATAAATTGTGTAATATGGCTTGGATTAAAAATAATACTCATTTAATTTGTTTAATGATACCAGCATGAAAAAGCCAGCACGCCTGTTCTGAAATCCAGCACACCGACGCCTCGGAGTGACATGCCAACGCCGGGCACCAGTGCGACTCCAGGCCTCCGTCCAGGGCTCGGCAAGCCTCCAGCCATGGACCCCCTTGTGAACCAAGCGGGTAGAGCGTCCCCTCTCCCAGTGCTTGGTTTGCCTTTTCCTTTCCCGCTTGACTCATCCTCTGTTCACCTCATGACGCAATCTCCCCATGAATATGAAATGCACTCGCTGCTTGCTTCCCTCCTTATCTCTGAAAAGCGGTGATAAGAAACAGATGTTGTCCTTGGGTTTCAGCAGCTGCACCCTGCTCCATCTCTCACTGTTTACATTTGGCTTGTCTTTTATTTCCAAATAATCCAACTCCTAGGAACTTCAATAAAGTTCCTGATAATTATTCAGAATGTAAGCTCCTTACCAAACTGTCCTGGTGTGTCTGAGTTTGCTAATATTGACCAATACAGGCCGGGCCAGACCAGCCCAGCGTGCTTCCCGTTTACGTGAGTCAACTGATCTCTGCTGGTAGCTCCCTCAGGCATCAGTGGTCTCTCCTCCAGTAGAAATTGGGAGGGTTTCACTTAGACTCCAGCCCACAAATATGCTCATAACTTTCAGATTTTAATTCCTCGTTGGTAAAGGGGAAAGGAGGAATACTGTCCTCACAGCAAATAGGCACCAGGATGTTTCTCTTAAACCTATGCTTATTTTACATAAACCCAGGATCTGGTTTTTGTTTGGAATTGATATCAGAGAATGCAAAGTTGAGACTGAAAGAAAAATCTTGCATTTGATCAAGAAGCCTCCCTTTGAGATGTCAGGCAGACAGGCAGAGCTGGTGCCTCGTTGGCCCTCTGTGATTCCCCTGGTTTCCCAGTGCTGCCAGGTGTACCAAGGAAGAGATGCCAGGGCAGTGGTTCTCTGAGGTCTTTTCTTCCCAGTGACTGTATCTCTGGGGGCTTGCCTTCTCCCTCCTCTCTCCCTGTCATAAACAGCACCAAAGACAGCCCTCAGCGCCCAGCTGAGTCATGAGGGTTTGTGCTTCCTTGCAGCGGCAGGCCTGAGGACGCCCCTGGCTGTGCCCGGCCCGTACCCCGCACCCTTCGGGATGGTGCCCCACGCGGGCATGAACGGGGAGCTGACCAGCCCCGGCGCCGCCTACGCCGGCCTGCACAACATCTCCCCGCAGATGAGCGCCGCCGCGGCCGCCGCCGCCGTGGTGGCCTATGGGCGATCCCCGATGGTAGGTGCCTGGCCCTGGGCTGGGAGGTAGTGGCCCCAGGAGCCGAGCTGAGGGGCACAGGGCGGGCCCCAACAAAGGCGCTGTGTTCCCACCACACTGCCTTTTTCAACATGCGGCTTCCTGAAGTCAGCGCCTAACACTTTTTGTACTACTGTTTGGTGGATGAAAAAGGCAGTGTTAGGAGCTGCTTCCGCGGCCCAGGGGACATCTGGTTTTCTCCCACCAAAGTCAATTTTTTTTTTTTTTGGAGGGTGATGAAATGAGTCAAGTAGCTCACAGAAGCCTTTTCATTCGTTTTCCTTCAGTATTTTTTTTTCTTTAATTCTTAGGAAAAAATATTTGAGAAGGCATGACTTTCTCTCACTGGGCCTGCATGGTTCCACAGGCCCAATAGCATGAATTAGGTGTCAGAAGTAACTCAACTGACAGAAAGACCAAAGGGCTGGGAAACTTTGGAGCAGGTTTCTTTGCCCAGCCTTCTGCGTTGTGTATATTGCCTCATTTTTGACCAGGAGGATAGAAAACTGCACAGGAAGGGTAAAACTGTGTGATCATTGATTGCGACAGGAAAAGTGAATAGGTCATCACCCAATGCAAATAAATGTTCCTCTATTGTTTCTGTGGGCTGTTGGACATGTCACGTGCGTTTCTCCTCCCTTCTAATAACATCACCTCCGGTCATTTGAGGTGATACTAAAGTTCATTGTCTTTTTCCCTTGTGTGGCACTAGTCAGAAGTGCATTGGGGGGAAGAGAGTTTCAAGCAAACTGGGCAGCTAAGGGACTTGATTAGGTCATCTGGGTACAGAAAACAAAGAACCTATGTCCGAATCCTCACATGTCTCCTTAGATCAGGGATATGAAACCGAGGGAGATGTTGTCCCCTTGTGACATTTGATGTTGTCCCCTTGTGACATTTGACGTGTGATTTTCACAGCTGGGGACTGCTTTTGGCACTCACAGAGGAGAGGCCGGAGATATTGCCGGCCATACAGCCAGCCCAGCGCAGTGCCCAGCGAAGAACTCTCTGCCCCCAGTCCTGTTAATTTTGCTTCTCGAGTCTGTACGTTTCTCATGAAACGTCATGTAGATGTTCCCAAAGCCACCTCCCTTGCGTAAACTGTGTTCACAATGCCTTGTTTTGTTTCCAGGTTGGGTTTGATCCTCCCCCTCACATGAGAGTACCTACAATCCCGCCAAACTTGGCAGGAATCCCTGGTGGGAAACCGTAAGTACCTCTCACACCGAGGTTTTTGTTTTAAAGGTAGTTACATAGTCACTGTTATCCGCAGACTAGAACTCCGAAGGGAGCACAGGCTTGGGCGTTTCCAAGGAGATTTCTAGTGTCTTTTCTTGAGGAGTGTTAACACTTTCTATAAATAGGCACCTTGTAGGTGTCATGCCTCTGTCTTCTCACTGTGGGTGATCTCATGCTTTTAGTTATTTCTGGAGAGAAGCCACTGGAGGTGGGCACAAAGAGGAGATGAGAACTGGAGGTGGCAGACCCTCCTTGTTCAACCCTCCAGAAAGTTGCTCTGGTTTGTCACTTGGTTAGAGAAGCAGGTGAAGTTTTTCAGTGGTGCCATGCGAGGGGCAGTGAATCTGTCAGGAACTATTGAAATCTCAGAAATTGGAAATATGCTGTATCTACCCAGCTCTGTGCCACAATTTCTTTGTTTTGGTGGAAATAGGAATTGGGTGAGGTGTAGAAGCTGGGGTTGCCAACAATGTAAGTTGACCCTCAGGTAAAATTTTGATGAGTGCATTATCCTGAGAGGTTCAGAGTTACAGACAGTGAAGTGGCTTTGAGGGGAAGCAAGAAAGACAGGGGAAAAGGGAAAAGAGCATTCAGGTTTTGAAAAACCCTGGCAGTTATTCTTCCAGGATCACTCATATCACTTGTTTTCCATAATAGTACTAATTAGAAACGTGATTTCAGAGAATTGGTGAAGATCTCACTTTTTGTGCAAAGCAGAATTCCCAGCAGATACTCTATGTTTCCACTAATTAGAGGTACATGTCGAGGCCTTCGCTTTTATTTTGTCTTGTCCTCTATAGTCATGTGGTTGCTTTTAGCTATTTATGAGTTGGTTGTGTTATTGCATCATTTTTTTTTTTAAAAAAAGATCTATTTATTCACACAGAACTGGGGTACAGGCCAGAGGTGCAGGGACGGTGAGAAGATTGACCAGAAACAGAGTGGGGAGCAGCGGGCGGGTCAGGAGAGGTCTGCTGCGCCATGTGGGTCACCTCTGGGGCGGGCGGGGATCAAACTCATGAGGAAGTGTCTTTAGCTTCTTAGTGCTGTGCTTTAACCTGCTGTGCCACCAGGGAAGGCCTGTTGCATTGTTTTGAGTGATCCGTTCAATTATCTGGTCATTTCTTGTGTGGTTTTCACTGAAACCTTGCTTCAAATTCACCAATGGGAAGAGAATTGAGTTTCCTTACTGCATCACCTGCTTTTAGGAGAGCAGATTTCCATTGCTCTTTGATGCATTTTAATGTTGGTTTCATCATACCTTGGTTCATGTGAAACGAGGTTATTGTCTGCACTAGGAAATAGAGACATTAAAAATTGAGGTGACCTCCAGGCCTAGGGAAGAGCTGGGCTGGGTAGCAGGACAGTGTTGCAGAGACTCACTTAGCCTGTAGAACTCTTCTGATTGAAAATCCATGATCGGGCATGTTGTGCGTTTTCTTGGGCATGTCCGTCTGTCGCCAGCAGCCTGGATGCCCCAGGGCACTCTGGCTTTTTCTTATCTGCTGTTGCTGGCAGTTTAGTCCTTGTGTGTACTGCTGACTGATGAGTGGATAAAAGAACAAGTCATTAATGCTGTGATAAGAGGCTCATAATAATAACTGATGAATCTTCAGGGACATAATAGTCAACTAAGGTCAAATTCAACCAACCATTAGGGGAAACCAGTTTTAGAGTCAGGGTTTGGGGGTGTGTCCAGCTGCCAGGACTTGGCCTTGAATGTGATATGTTAGGCAGATGGGAGAGGTCAGGAAAGCGGTGAGCTGTGGTGCTAGTCTTGAAGACCTGGGTGCAGGGAAGGTTATGTAAGACTCAGGTCCTTACCACTGTGTGTGCTCATACTGTGTGATAATAATGTGATCAGACACAAAGTTTAAGCCTTTAGTAAAAGACAGTGACTGTAGGGGAGCTAAAATATTCATGTCCTTGGCATGTGAACACTGAAGTTTTTGTGTTCCCAGCTGCCTAAGGTAGGATCTGATGAGCTCAGGGGAAGGCCAGTAGGCTTGGCAGACAAATGGTGAGACTCTGAGCTGGGATGGGGCTGGGGCTCCAAATAGTTCTTGTTCTATAAATCAGAGCAGTTGCTGCTCTCTGGAACATTAAAATTTATTTTTGGGATTCCTTTTTCTCAAATCTGAGGTGAGCCCCATTATGGGAGGAAGAGGGAATGAATTACTGTCAGAGGGAAAGATGAACTTCCCCATTGTTGTTGGGACTGGGCCCTGCAGCCTTCCTCACTCCCCAGGGGAATGGATTAATTAGTATGGCAGGAGAGAGGACTTGGTGTTCTTTTCATTTAGAAAAGTTGTCCTGCCTAGGGCGGTACATCTCAAACCTTCTGGGATGATGGACCTGTTTTTCCCCAACAGGTCAAAAAATAATGTGCTTATTATAACAGCACGGAGGAACAGGGGGGAAATGATGCAAAATTCAAGTCCCACTTTGTTAATGTGACAGTCAGCAGTCATGAACTCACTCTGCCCAGTGCTCTGTGTTTCTCCGTTCGCTCTCAGTGAATGAGCTCACCTCACTGCAGACCATGGCAAACATTCGCAGAACACTTCAAGCAGCTGTCAGAGAAATGGTGCTGTCACCAGTATGTCCAGGGCAGGGTGAACAATGTGGTAAAGACAGAAGTCTTCCTCTGAGAGATACAACGGGAGTGTTATTTGGGTGGGCGCGGATGCTGGCTGTTGATGCATGTTAGTGTGAGAACCATGTGTGGACTTTGTGCCTGTGACAGGGTGTTCTCTAGGAAAAACCCTTCTTCGTCTTTGCTGCCTGGGGAGAGTAGTGGTGCAGAGACAGGGGAGCATTAAAGGAACAAGAAAAATTAACTCTTCGATAAGTGGTGACAAGTGATGTGAAGGTAGAGCTGGGGGTGACAGACAAGCTGAAGAGCAGCAAAAGCTGGGAAGGGAAGGGGTTTCCTGGGTGAGGCAGAAGTGCTGAAAGCTGAAGCTTTTATGAGGGTGGGGTGGGGGGTGTAAATGAGCCCTGCGTGGGGGAGGGAAGGAGAGGGTTGTCCCTTGCTGGTGGAAGGAACTGTCTGCTGTAGCTGCCTGCTCTGAGGGAGCTGGAGGAAGCTCTTCCTTGCAGATGAGTGCCTCCTAGGTGGGCAGGGGCCAGAGAGTACAGTTAGGACTGTAGGGGCTTTAAACATGCCTGTAGTATAAATACGCATCTCTAGTTCAAGTTTCTTCTGACAGCCCACCAAGGAGCTGTGCACCCCTTTCTAACACCTAGCATGTCTAGTGGCGGACTCGCTCCAGCCTAGACAGTTCAGTTTCCCTGGTCATGTGAAAACTCTTCCAACCTTGAGCTGAGAGCTATCTCCCTGGAACTTTTATTCATCAATCCTGGGTCTTACCCCCTAGGAGCACACAGTGAGCCATTAATCCAGTGCGCCCACAGCAGCTCTTCAGATGTTTAGAGACCTCCATCTCACCACAGGGCTTCTCGTCCAGCTCATTTGTCCATTGCTTCAGCCCTGTCTTGTAAGCTGTGATTTTTAGAGTCCCACACACTCTCCTCACGCCAGTCTAGACAGTCTCCTCCTTCCTGTCTTTTTTTCCACAGATTTCATTGAAACCTGCTGTATAGGGATAGAGGACTCTCTATTAGGAGCTCACAGCCTGGTGATAGAGACACAACATTAATTTAAAGATCACAAAATTAAATGGATGAGTATAATTGAGATAAGGATAATGACAGAGAGGAGCACTTATGAAAACATGTGATGGTTTGATCCTGTCTGGGAGGGTGAAGGAAGGATTTTCAGAAGTTTTCTGAGCTGCATTAGAATCAGCACATAAACCTCCAGGCAGAGAAACCAGCATAAGCAAAGGCCCCTGGTCCTACTGTTTTCCTCCCTTCTTCCCCTCCCCCCCACCCCCCCAATGGAATGGAGACCAAGATGACTATGCTAAGAACTCAGTAGGGTTTCCCATCTGGTCATTCTGGCTGCCATGCCAGTGTTTCCTAACGACTGTCTTCCCTAAAAGCATCATCACTATTTTCTCTAACATTTGGGTCCAAATTGTAGGCTTTGGTTCTTCCTACCCATTTTTATCTAGTCTTCTTATCTGTTAATACCCTCACTTCATACCCACTCTTGTCCATAAGATCTAGGTGAGTTTTCCCCTTTATATACTACCTGCCTGATTCAGTCCTTTTTTTTTTTGCCTCAGAAATCTGGAGTTGCATGGAATAAACCAGCCTCGTGGGCACCCACTATTAATGTCACCCCAAACTGCTTTTCTAGTTTCATGTTGTGTGTTATTTGCGTCCTGTGCTCTGACCAGTTGGAATAACTTCTTACATTCCTTGAAGATTCCTCCTTCTCTTGCCTGTCTTACTCCTTCCTGTGGCAATATCCCTGTCCTTCAGAGCCTGGTGGTTGCTGCCTTCGAGAAGCCTTTGCTGATTCCTTCCAGGGGCACATTGTGACATCTGTGCCATTTTTCATACTTTGATCCTGCGTTATAACCATGTGTGCATGTATCTCAGTTTTCTGCCTACCTCTTCTCCACTGGAATTGAAGCCTCTGTAGTCTCCTTATCCTCTTGAGCATACTACCCAGTAGACAAACGTCTGCTGCCTTGATTCGATGGAGGGTCAGCCCAGGCTGTGTGAGACTCTAGGAGTGATCTTTTCCAGAGGAGATCCACATTCTGCATTTCAGAGTTCAGTAGTATCTATGCAGAAGGAACCCTGGCTGGTGTCCAAACCCTTAAGGTGAGAGTTAATGGGTATTGCTTGGCCCACAATTTGAATTCATACCTAGTTTTAGGAAATTGGTTACCCTGATCTCTGGGGAAGGCACTGGTAAGGAAATCCTGAAATTTAGTCAGGATGACATTTCTTTGCCTGCCTCAAGCCCTCCCAGCGCCTCCCCCCCCCCCCAGATGCTTCCCTGGCCTGTGGTGCTGCTGTCCTCTCATAAGTCCCCAGGGGCTGTGCCCTACCTGCTTTGGGTACCAGCACCTAGAGGTCAGTGATAATTCAGACTAATAATAGCTTGTTCGAGATTCCAGGTTAGTTCCAGATTCCTTCACCCTGTACTTTAATGCCAGACATGTAATTGAGAAGTCACCCACCCACTTGTTTAGTGTTTATATAAATCGCTGAAGTACCTTTTGGGAGTTGGAGCCTAAGGGGAAAAGAAGATCTTAACTACCTTTGAGGTAAAATTGCCTCTTAAGAAAAACTGTTTTGAGTGGTGAATGGAGACCATCCTTCATCTAGCAGCGGAGACCTTCCAGGGACCAGTCCTTCCCTGCCCAGCTGTTTCTGTTCCGATCTTGGTTATGGCTCCTTTGTTGACCATTTCGAGATTACACAGCTGGTTTAGTTAGTGGATTAGAAAGTTAACTCCATCCTCTTTTTGCTTATCACTGTATTAGATTGTTTTTGATCTGGTACATGCTGTAAAGTGCCATGCCTACTTTGTACCTTATTGTCATTGTTTCAGTTTTACTTCTGTTTTTCTGCCCTCGGGTCATTGGGAACTTATAGCTAATTTATTGAGGTGACAAGGAGGTGTGAGGCCCTTTGTTATGTTTAGCAGCTTGACAATTGTCCCTCCCTGTAATTCCCTGTGTTTTTCTTCACCTTTACAGAAATGGTTTTCCATTTATAATATTACACAGTGTTGTTTGTACCTTTCTTGCTCTGATACTGTGCTCATCTGGAGTGGTTTTTGTTGTTGTTGGGACTTTGAGAGTTCAGATAGCAGTATTTTAAACTTCTCTTTGTTTTACTTCTGCCCTGGAATCTCTAGGCTTAAATATTTTTCGTGCACAGGAGCCTTGCTGCTGCCCCCACCACATTTACATTTGCAGGTTTGGAAACACTTAACTTTTGGAGGAAATAGGGGCTAGGGCTCAGAATCGTATATGCTGACTTTTGGCCAGAGACCTTCTTAGCTTGTCAGGTCAGCCTCCTCTGTCTCGCAGTTTTCTCTTTCATATCCATTTTAAGAAGTCCTGCATTTATTGTTTTAATTAGAATAACAATGTACTCAACTAAAAAAGGAAACAAAAAGTTTCCTGCCTTAATACTTTGAAATCGAGGTTTGTCATTTGTTACTATAGCCTTTCCTTAATGTAGAAATGCTGTTTCCAAATAGGGCAGACCTAGCATCTTCACCTATGTATGCATTTGTTATTAGGAAAATCCCAGGATACCACACTGAAAAAACCCTGCTACAAAAGTAAAAGATTTTCTTGATGCTGTGGGTTAAACGTACAGACCTTAAACATGTTAAGGGTAATGCTCGTTACCTTGATAAAGAAGAAGATTTAGGTACTTGAGGAGGTCCACTTTTCTTTTCCTGAAATGTTAGAATGATTTTCTTGTGATCCCACATCATGACACCCCTGCCGATCCCCCCACAGCCACCACCTTCATGGTACTAGTTCTGAAACACTAATTGTGCCAAGGCTGGGGATCAGATAACAGTCTGTGGGTTCTACCTGGGGGCTCACAATTGCTAGACGGCTACTCAGGCTCAGGGCATGACAATGGAGTTTATTAACTAACAGGAAATTCGGAGAAGGAAAGTGTTTCTAAGGTCACAGTGGCCAGCTCTCTCATCCTGGTACTATCCCATAATCCCAAATAAATGCCGCGCATTCAAAATGGTGTTGCTTCTTCCTGGAGTGTCTACAGCTAAGATGGCGGCACAGCCAGCAGCATCTATTCAGAGATGTGGCTGGATGACAGGAGACTGGTAAGCCCAAGGTCACAGCACCAAGGAGGTGGTGTGAAGGTTAGTAGCAGCTCTCTAGAAGCCAGGCCCAGGTCAGCAGGGCTCACGGTGCCAGAGTATAGGTGCCAGTGTTACAGCCCTGTGAGACCAGGACCAGGCTGATGTTAGAGTCATGGCTGGAGGATGGAGGAGATTTGGGCTACACTTTAAGCAGAGATTCATGAAATTCTTCCCAGGAGACCAGATGAGTCTTCTTGATGAGTCTGTCTGCAAAGGTTTTTCTAGAAGGTCTTGGTGAATCCAAGGGTCTGAATCTGAATGAGTCTTATCCGCTGGAGCTCAGCTTATACCCTCTGCCCTTCCAGCCTCATTGGCCCTTGTCCACTTCCAGCTATCTGGTGGGTACTGGGTAAGCTCCAGACACCTCACTGTGTTTTCATTCTGGTGTCTTACTTAGCCAAATGTATATTCTGGCCCGTGCATCCTGACCTGACCCACGGTGAGGCTAGGGCAGGCTCATTGACTCTGCACTCAGGGAAGTTGCTGCCGGCTATGGGTGAATGCTTGTCCCTGAGCCAGGCTCTTGCTACTGAAGGGGAACTTGGCCGCAGGTTGCAAGCACTACTGGTTTTTTTGTTTGCTTGTTTTTAAAGATTTATTTATTTATTCATACAGAACTGGGGTACAGGCCAGAGGTGCAGGGGCGGTGAGAGGATTCGCCAGAGACAGAGCGGGGAGCAGTACAGGCAGATCGATGAAGTTCATTGCTGAGGGGAGCAGTGGGTGAGAAAGGAGAGGTCTGCCATGCCATGTGGGTCACCTCCACGGCTGGGGATCAAACTCACACTGAAGTGGCTGCACCTAGCTTGTAGTGCTGCATTCTAACCCATTGCGCCACCAGGGAGGGCCCTATTGCCTTTTGTTTTACTCCAGATCTGTTTTCTCAGGAGCTTATTTCCCTTGGGAAAGTTAATCCCTTCTCTGAGCAACATTTGGCATCACTCCCAGGAGTTCTTTGGGATAGGTGGGCAGGCATAACACATGTAGTCAAAGAACACTTTGCCTTCTTGATGTAGCTTACTTCCTTGCCAGAGCAACCTTTTCTGCCTCAATTTGTAACTGACTAGGTAGCAATAGATGACTTAGGGGGATGCAGATATGTTTCCTGAGTGCCAGCTGTAGGCTAGTCATCAAATGCATCCCACCTGTTCTTTAAGAACTCCAGAAGGAGAAATGGAACCACTTGCAGTAGAGCATAGTGTGATCCATGCCATCCTGAGGTGTATAGGATGAGCCTGAGCCCTGGAAAGGAATCATCCTGCCTGGGAGGTTGTGCAGGCCAGGAAGGGAGGGAAGAAGTAGGCTGCACTTAGCAGGGTGGTGGTGATTTCTGGGCAGGACGGAATAGTTCAGTGCAGTGTAGGGATGTGGCCGCATGCTGTGTTTTAGGGGACGGCTTCTTGTAGCAGTTGTCTGAGCGTTTAGGATACATGAATACATGACCTGAGGCTCATCCCACTAATTGTGAAGGGTTTGCTAAGCTTTAAAGAGCTTGTAGAATCAGTGGAATTTTTGACATGATCAGGTCCTTGCTACCTGCTAAGATGTAGCAGGAAAGACCATGTGGAGTGTCAAGACCCCACCGCAGGGGTTGGGCTACAGCCGTTAGCTCCCGGGCTTGTGGTTCTCCTATTGCTGTTTACTCGGTTCTGCCACTGCTGTTCCTATTTCCAGCAAACCAACAACCCTGTAAACACCTGTTTTCCTTTGGCCACAGAACACAGCACAGCTTTATTAACAGGAGCCAGTCTGCTAGGAAAAAACAACCACTTCCCAGGACGCAGTCTTGTTTTCCAGTTCACCGCCACTGCTGTTGGAGGGGATTCCAGAGGGGTCTCTTGCTAGCTGGAGTTCCTTCACCTTTGCTATGTTCCCAATAAATAAAGGGCCCCTTGCTCTGATACAGTTTGACCTTGTTCATTTTTTAAGACTGAAATCCAGAGGGCTTAATTCTTTTCAATTCTATATCTAGATTTTAGAATTAGAGCCTGATTTCAGAACTGGATTCAGAAAGCCAGATAGGGCTGGGACTATCTTCTGGAGCTTTCTGTGGGTGATATGTGTGAGGCGTGGGGGTGCCCTAGCATTGGGGCCCCAATTGAAGGCTTCTGAGACTCTTTCTTTCTGTCCCTCAGTTTGCCACAGTGCCTTACAGTTTCTCCCCTATGCCCTTTGCCAAGTGCTGTCTCCACACCCTCGCCTCTTAGCACTTAAGGATGTCCTGGTTCCCTTGCCTCGTTACTGCCCCATGCTCACCCTTTCCCTTCCTCCCGTCCCGAAATCCACATCCTCACACTTGTCCACTGGCTGAGCCCAGGGACCCACAGGCCTGCACTTCCCTCTTGAGCGCTCATAGCTGTTTAGTGATTGTGCCATTGTTTCCTAGAGACCTCTGTGTGTCAAGCACAGGGGTAAGCGTTTTGCACTTTTGCAGCTGTTCTCGCTTTTAATCCTTACAACAACCCCATGAAACTTACTCACCTCCTCCTTTTTTTTTTTTTAATTCTATCTTGTGGATCAGGAAATGGACCAACCACAAATAATAAGGAAACTGTAGTTGGCGAGGCAGGTGAGCCAGGACTTGGCATCTCAGGGCATTTTAACACCAGATTTGGGTTCTTGATTTGAGTGTTTCACATAGGTGAAACTTAAAATTGAGATATACACATAGCAAAGCACAAAATCATGTATATGTAGTTCAGTGCTTTTATTTATTCATTTTCAGCCAAGAACACCAACAAGTCCCCCCCCCTTTTTTTTAAAGATTTATTTATTCATACAGAATTGGGGTACAGGCCAGAGATGTGGAGGGTGAGAGGATTCAGCAGGAACAGAGTGGGGAGCAGAACAGGCAGATCAATGAATTACACTGCTGAGGGGAGCAGCGGGCAGGTCAGGAGAGGTCTGCCACGCCATGTGGATCTCCTCCGGGGCAGGATCAAACTCATGCTGAAGTGGCTTTAGCTTCTCAGTGCTGTGCTTTAACCTGCCGCAACACCAGGGAGGGCCTCCAACTTTTTTTTTAAAGATTTATTTATTTATTCAGACAAGAACTAGATTGGTGGTGATGGTGAGAGAATTCGTCAGATACAGGTTGAGAAGCAGAACAAATAGATCCACTGAAATAACACTGATGAGGGGAGCAGCAGACAAGACAGGAGGGAGCTGTCACACCATGTGGGTCACCTCCCTGGTCAGGAATCAAATTCTTGCTGCCGTAGCTGCAGACAGCCTTACAGTGCTGTGCTTTTTAACCTGTTGTGCCCCCAGGGACAGCCACCCTCACACCCCCAGTTTTTAATACCGCAGATGATTATTAATGATTATTACCTGTTTGCCTGCTCTAAGGGCAGCTGTGTCATATACATTCTCTTGTGGCTAGCTTCTTTCCGAATTCAGATGTACGAGATTCGTTAAGTTTATAAACTCCCTCCTCCTGGTTGACTTTTCTTAGTTTTTAATTAGTAGAGAAGGCAAGTTTCCTTCTGGAATCTCTCTTGAATGTCATCATGATGTGCCATCAATGTAGCCTTTTTCTTTTTTAAAAGATTTATTTATTTATGCATACAGAACTGGGGTACAGGCCAGAGGTGCAGCGAGGATTCACCAGAGACAGTGGGGAGTAGAACAGGCGGACCAACAAATTACACTGCTGAGGGGAACAGCAGGCAAGACAGGAGAAGAGGTCTGCTGTGCCATGTGGGTCACCTCCAGGACTGCGGATCAAACCCACACTGAAGCTGCTGCGGCCAGCTTGCAGTGCTGCGTCCTAACCTGCTGCGCCACCACAAGCACCCGTAGTGTAGCCTTTTTCAAAGACATTCTCTTTGTAGCAGAGAAACTACCTCCAAACCATCTCATCTGCGCCTCTGGCTTTTCCTTCCAGTTGACCTCTCTTTTAGACCCATCAGTCCACCGCATTGTTCTGGCTGGTTCACTTGATCATGCTCTCCAGCACAGCAGGCAACGCCAGCTTCCTCCGAGGCCCCCTGTGACTGATGTATTAACATCCATGTGGGTTTCGCCTGGGACGGGCAAGTGTTCACAGCTTTGGCAGCAGTTCACTGCACTGTGAATCAATTTTAAATTGCCTCAGTATGATGATCACAGACTTCCTGTGTGGCTTAAAGAAGAGGACACCTGGGAGAGAGGTGGGTGTCTTCCAGAGAAGAATGTGCAGCTCTCCCTCTGTATTCTGTGCATCTATTTTAATCTGGAACATTTAACACTATAATAAGCAACTTGCAATGGAAACAAGAAACTTTCCTTCCCTTGAAAATCTGGAATGGTGGAAAAGAGTGCCTAATGGCAACCTTGCCTACCTGGAAATGTCCATCTCGCTTGGTGGCAAACAGGTAGACATGAGCCGTCATGGGTGCCATTATTCTCACAGCACAGAGGCTTGGAGAGGCAGCCTTTATCACCACATCAGCCACCAGTCTGCCAGCATATGGTCACCCTGGTTGTTATATAAAAAATTCAGTGGATATTTCTCCAGCCTCACCTCGTGAATTCATTTGTTATTTTCAGACCCAATCATGGTGTGTGATATCTTGGTCGTATGATTTGCCACCAAACCTTGAAGACTCCTTTTTGACGTATATGGACTTATGTGTGGTCTTCTAACATTAATTCTTGGACAAAGTAATCTTCAAGGACAAAATAGTGCCCCTTGGTACTAACTCCAGATATCTCATAATAAGTGGATAGATGGGTTCAGTGAACTGTAATGTGCATGTGTGGAAATAGTGCGCGGACTTGATACATTACTAAGGACACTCAGGATGGATACTGTTGGATTAAAAAAAAAAAGAGCTTCAGTGGTTCGATGACCTAGGGGTAATATTAAAGATTTGGAGCTTTTTAAAACAGATGTATTTATGCATACAGAACTAGGGTAAGATTTGAGGCTTTCAAATTAGTTACGGGGAAGGGGAAGTGCTTTACAAATCTTCATGTATTTGGTATCTTGCTTTACTGAGGGAAAATACAGCATATGTTTTATTTTCCAGCGGTAGTATGTGGATTCTTTGTGCAGGCTCAAAAGATCTGCTATATCAGTTATTTGTGCTAGGCCAGGCTAGCTATGTTATTATAGAAAATTTGAGTTTCTTATTAAAGTGAAGAGTTAAGCTCTGTATTAATACCTAGTCTTTAGATCTGTGAAGAGTTGGCAACGTGCCAACATAACAAGTTCTAGACAGGGCTCGGTTTTACCCAGAGGGCAATGGGAAAGTATAAACTCTACCGACTTTACTTATTGTCTATGTATATGAATGTATATTAAAGGGATAATGTTGAACTTGTAGATCACATAGTGATGCCTTGGATTCGAAGAAAGTGTAAGCAGTGGTTTTGAGAGTGACATGGGCATGAATCCTGAAGTTGGAACGTGGGGCAGAAAAGTAGCACATCTGTTTTCTTCCATCCTGCTCTTTTGCATGCTTTATAATATCTGTAACATATCAGTGCTTATTAAAGAAAAAAAAATCTGCTTTCTTATTTTGGCATGAAAACAGCTATGTACTACAATTAGGCTTGTTTACATTTAGCAGAGGAAGGAAACAATAGCTTACATAACACAGAAGTTTATTTCCTGCTGCCACAAAGGTCCTGGCCATGGACACCCCAGCACAGGGTTCACAGCCCATAGTGCCACCAGGATCTCTGCTTCCTCTCCTTGCTGCCTCCCCCCATGGAATGCCATTTTCATAGTCACTTTGTGATTCCAAAGAGCAACTTGAACGTCAGCCATCTTGCTTATAGTTCAGACAGCAGGAAGAGAAGAGAGCAGGAATACCTCCCTCTTTTAAATTCTTTTAATTAATAGACTTTTTTTCAGAGACGTGAAGCTATAGCAAAATTTAGCAGAAAGTAGAGTCCCCATCCTTTAAAGGTATGAACTTAGTGCTGCCTGATAGCTTTTGCCTACATCTGTCTCATCGGGGGAGGATGGGTACACCTGGCTAAAAGGAAGAGTAGTCGTCTGTGGGAACTTCGCTGCCTTTGATAAAAGTGGGGCTTGTGGCTAAGTAGACAGGGGGATTGTTGGAAAGGAAACTTGAAATGTGTCATAAAGCAATTTGACAATAAGAGTCTCCTTTATTCTCTTAAGTCTAAATCTCAAACTGCTATGTTTAGAGAACAGTGTTTATTTGTTCATTTTGAAACATACTGTTTACTGTGTAATTATGAGTTTTTAGGGGCTTCATCTTAACATTGAAAACAATCATTTTCAATTATGTAAAGAAATCGTACAATTACACAAGGTATAAGGAAGGAGGTATTTTATGTTAAATTGGGAGTACATTTTGTGTTTTTGAATGGGATTTAATGGAATGTTTTATGCAATGGGTAAACAATTTAAAAATTGTTTAAAAATATAAAAATATAACTCACGTGTCTTTTGGTATCCCCATACTTCTATTATTATTCCTGCTATTTCCAATTACTTATGCTAAGTTTGCTCTATCAATAAATACTTCAACTTATATTGATTTCAAAAAGAGATGAGATCAAAAAGGCATTTGCTTTGTCTTTTTCTTAGAATGTGGGGAGGTAATGACTTACTGTATGTGTTCTCTGTCTCCTCTCCCTGTTCTTCAATCATCTCCCCCCCAAAGTGCATACTCCTTCCACGTCACTGCAGATGGTCAGATGCAGCCTGTCCCTTTCCCCCCCGATGCTCTCATTGGACCCGGAATCCCCCGACATGCTCGCCAGATCAACACCCTGAACCACGGGGAGGTGGTGTGTGCGGTGACCATCAGCAACCCCACGAGACACGTGTACACAGGGGGGAAGGGCTGCGTCAAGGTCTGGGACATCAGCCACCCTGGCAATAAGAGCCCGGTCTCCCAGCTCGACTGTCTGGTGAGTGAACAGGAACCAGTGCGTGAGGGTAATTTCTCTCTAGAGACTCAATAAGGAAATAGCTGTCCAGGCCTGGATTTTATTCCCATTATGAGGAAATGGAAGCCCATTCTGTTTCCTGTGTTAGCTGTTTAGCTCTCCCCTCGCCCCACCACTTTAAATGGGAGAGTTTCATTTGCTGCCCTTTTAGTGGTTAATTCCCAGAGTTGATGGATTTGTTTAAAAAAAAAAAAAAATTTACGGTAGTTTACAGAAGCTCTCCTTGTTTGGATGTGTATACAAGAGGAGTTTTCCATTTAATGGATGAAAACATAGCTAGGCCTGGTCTCTGATTTCTGCAGTCTACGCAGCTTTTAATTTTCCTGTGTCTGTGGATATTGAATAGTAAACATTTGATAATGTGGCATAAGACCCAATTCTGAATAGTGTCTGTTTTCAGGAAGAGATGGTTGTGCTTTATTGCCTTAATTTCAGGAAAGGGTTAATAGATCATCCTGCAGGAAACCAGGGCAGCTGTCTGTAAAACAGCCATGGTGGGAATGCTTTCCCAAGGCACCTAATCCATGCCTCCGTGGTATGAGAATGCCGCTTTGCATTTCTCAGGATCATAGAACATGCTAGGACAAGTTCCCGTCTCTGAACTGTAACCCCAGGATTTACAGACCACATACCATTGTCCTTAAGCAGAGTACAGATGACTCTGCCCCGTTGTGGTGTCTGTCTGTGCTTTGCTCCTGTAGATGGCTGTTTGGCAAATGGTGAGGATTCCAGAGAGAGTTTCCAGAACGAAGAGTAGCACTTGGTTAGACGCAGAGACTCCTGCGGTCATAGATACTGGTTTACTCTTTAAATCAGATGCCTTAAAAAAATCTCCTTTAATGCAACTTTAAACAGCTAAACTTATGCTTAAATAAAAGTCTAATTAACTCTTATAGTAATTGGAGTATTTTATGACTTTTTTATTAACGTGCTTAAAGTTTCTCCTTTGAGTGACAGCCTATGGTTAAAGCATGGTAAAAGGTTTGTGTTCAAGGATAGCAGTTACTCTTTCAGAAGGGAGGGTCATTTTTGCTCCTACCTCCTTTTTATATATGTCTTGACTTTGATGAAGAAGTGCCCTCTTTGGTCATTTTCTTTGGCCTTTGGATTAAGAATCTTAAATATGATGTCAGCCATGTTACAGCTTAAGAAAGCAAGGATCTTCTAGCTGATGAAGACACTGTAAGCCCTTAGATCAGGAGTTAAGAGTAATGAAAACCAAAACAAGGGCAAGGCAGAGGGAGAGGGCCTGCAGTTTCCAAAGAGTAACTGATGGATGGTGATGAGGTCAGAAATTTATAAACTGGTTTTGAAAGGTGCTTTTTCATTAAGAAGTATAATGTACACCTACCTTATACCTACTTGTAATTTAAGTTCTGTCTGCTAGCAGGAAATTGGACATCAGGAAGTTTATCCAAGTGTTCACACATGCCCCAGCAATCCTATGAAAGTGTTCTGTTTACTATTTCACAGGAGACAGTTAAAATCAGATCCCAGTCTTGACTGCAGAACTCTTGCTTTGTTAGTGTATGTGAAATGCCACTTCTCAAATCAGAAAACTGAGATAGCAGTGAGAGAACATGGCATGATGACTGCTTGGTAATGCATTACAGCAATTGAATTATATTCCACAGAATAGAGATAACTACATCCGTTCCTGCAAGTTGCTCCCCGACGGTTGTACCCTCATTGTGGGAGGGGAAGCCAGTACTCTGTCCATTTGGGACCTCGCGGCTCCCACCCCTCGCATCAAGGCGGAGCTGACGTCCTCGGCCCCCGCCTGCTACGCCCTGGCCATCAGCCCTGACTCCAAGGTCTGCTTCTCGTGCTGCAGTGACGGCAACATCGCCGTGTGGGACCTGCACAACCAGACACTGGTGAGGTGAGCAAAGGTGGTTTCCTGCCTTGAGCGCTTGGCCAGCAGACCCAAGCGCTCTGGCCTGCTGGCTCTGTACGGATTAGGAGTGCACCCCCTGGGTGGTGGGGCGCAGCTTGCATTCTTGCTGCCATGTTTGGGTGTCACCCAGACTGAATATGTACCTCCCTAAGGTTCCCATTCTTTAGCCACATACTGATGCCAAAGCTGCTTTGAAAACATACCTAGCTTTTGCCAGTACATATTATGTACATTATGTGGCCATAAGAAGCATTTGAGTACTACAGATCTTCCTTGTCTTACCCTGGGTTTGCATCCCGACATGAAGTTGGAAAAAAATCCTAAATCAAAATGGACTTAATGCATCTAAGCATCTGCATATGACAGCTGAGCCTAGATTCCTCAAACATGCCCAGAACACTTACACTAGCCTGCAGTGGGCCAACATCACCTAACACAGCCTGTCGTATGAGGGAGTATTTAATATTCCACGTAACTTACTGAATGCTGTACTAACGCTGAAAACAATCAGTAAAGCATGGCATTCCAGCCTCATGATGCCATGCCTCACTGTCACTGCAGCGCAGCAGCGTGAGCCAGGCCTCAGACCTCTGGCCTGGGAGAAGATAGAATTCAAGACTTGAAGCACAGTTTTTAATGACTGTGAATCCCTTTCACACCACTGTCAAGTCAAAACAACTTAAGTTGGGGACTGTCTGTAGATGTTTGAGTCCTTGGTAAGAAGTTTGTGTGAACCAAAGCCAAACTGATAAAGGCTAACAGAAAATCAACAAAAGGCCATTACAAGAGGTGGTTCCATGAATTTCACCAAAAAAGGGTTTTTAAAGTATCTGTGTTTCCCAATAGCTAAATAAGCCCTGTCCAGGGGTCGTTCAGCCCGGCTTCCTGGAATCTGGCCCTCTTTGTAGCACTGGCGGGTAGTTCTGCCCTTTCGTGTCTCTTCCTGGGCCCTGCCTGCTTCCTTGGCAGGCAGGAGTTTGGCACTCATACCAGACAGGTTATAGAATTTAAAAACAAAAAAGTCCAAAAAGAAAGGCTCAAGGGCAAAACTGGCTTATGTTCAGCTCTTCGGTTTTACGGTCCATCATTCCTCAGAAGCAGGCTTTGTTTATGGTGCAGTGTTGGCTTCTGGGGTAGTGAGCAGGCTTCCTTTGCTTTCGTGTCCATGTTCCAGAGAGAGGGCGGGGGAGTGTAGAAGTCCGAAGGGTAGCTCACGCTTCCTTCACACCGCTGCTGGAGAAATCCAGTTGTGTGTCTCTGAGCCAGACTCCATTTGTGGTGTGGCAGGAATTTTTTTCTTGCCACTCACCGGGCAACTCACAGTAAGCAAACTAGGTGAGTAGAGTCCCATCTGAAAGCCTCTTCAGACGTTTAGCAAGCATTTGTTGTTCTTTCTTTAAAAAATTAACACAAAGTACTTGGAAAATTTTAATTTGGGGAGATTTTCAAATATGATTCCCTTTAATCCACCTAACATCCGTGCCCAGTTTTGTAGAGGAGGAACCTGAGGCAAGGAGAGGTTATGTTTGCTTGCCCAGGCTCACACAGCCAAGTCTGATGGAGCTGTGAGGAAGGAATCTCAGGCATCTTGCTGTCCTGTCTGTTCTGAGTTGCTTCTAAACCAGCTGTGAGAAGTCAGCACTGCTGGCTGCAATATACAGTAACTCTCTACAGAACTTTCTCTGCTGGGCTGGCCACGTGTGGCTCGCAATCATTTCATGCAGCAGGCAGTCGCATTTTCGCATCTGCTGAGATCCAGTGTGTTCTGAACCATCGTAGGATCTGCCTTCTAGGAGCCGAGTAGTGCCGAGATACGTTGTCGGAGGGGTGGAGGATCACCTACCAACCACTGAAAGTCGTCAGTGTAGTTGAGGGATGAAAGTATTTCATGAGCTCTAGAGGTAAAAAGAAGCCAGAAGGGATTGAAGAGGAGGTTTCAGAAGCCGTTTGAAAGAAAGCAAAGTGGCACTTTGAAAGGGTGAAGCGGGGATTGTGCAGGCCTGTGTGTCCTGTGGGCAAGTCTTAGAGGTCAGCTGGGGCATCGAGGCGCACTTGCTTGCAGCTGTAGGGGGAGTGGGCTACATGTGGGGAGACACTGCCACGGAGGATTAACTTGCCATGGGGGAGACTCACGTCTTGTCTAGCAATTCAGTGCAACAGTGATACTTTTTCTTTTCCTCTCTGCTTTTTCAATTCCGAACTCAGCCTTAGAGTTTGGAGCTCTGAGAATAAATGTGAGGGGACCTGAAGGGAAAAAAGCACTGGAAACTTTTCTCTTGCTGTTGAAATCCCCAGGTCATTCTCTTAAGAGAGCCTGCCTATGTTACCATGATGATTGGGACCCTGACAATCTCACCTGCACTTGCACCCCTGAAACTCCTTCTTGGCATGTAAAACTATGTCCAGGACCCGAAAACCTCCAGCCCTCGTTTTGCTTACTTTGCTGCCACCCAGCTGAGCCCTCCCTGCCTACTGCCTGCAAGATCTCTGGGTTGATTGTTTTTGGCAGAAGCGTGAGGTTCCCCTTTAAGAGAGCAGCCTTGTGCTCAGCTTCAAGGCAGGGCCTTAGGTGTGCATGGGGTGGCCTCGGCAATTAGCTTTGTCTCTGTTGAGTGCCTCTGAGTCAGGAGGCCTGCGTGTCCATTTGTCTCCAGGAGTCCAGATTTCCTAACGCAGGGCTCTTTCTAACACAGAAAGCAAGGTTGAGTAAACACATGAGCTCATGCTTTGTTGGCATCAAGGGCGCCACTGTGTTGATTCACTCGGGGAAACACAAGTACTTCTGGACCCTTAGCTCGTACTGAAGCTGTGCAGGCCCAGCAGCAATAAAGGGCAGGCCTTCATCTCTCTTTAAGGAATACATGTGGGATCTGGTGTTTGTCTCTTCTTTTCCCTTCTTTTAACACTTAAACACTTTACCAGACCTGGAGGAATTTTACCTTCCAGACGGATTTTTAAGAATAGTTGTAGGAGCATATTTGGCTGCTTCTGCGCAGCAATCTAAATGGCATTTCGTTTCTTTAGCACTTGGATCATGAAAAAAGAAAAAAAGTCTGCAGGTGCTGTTTCCCTGCCTCCTCTGGGGAAGGTTAGTTTGATCTTGCACATCAGCAGACACTGAAGAAATGACACACACACACACCGAGTCCAAAACTAACAACACAACAGTGTTTACCTTGAGCTCTGGCAGGAAATCATTATTCAATCCGGTTTGTTTTATCAGGCAATTCCAGGGCCACACAGACGGGGCCAGCTGTATTGACATTTCCAATGATGGCACCAAGCTCTGGACGGGCGGCCTGGACAACACGGTCAGGTCCTGGGACCTGCGCGAAGGGCGGCAGCTGCAGCAGCACGACTTCACCTCGCAGGTGACAGCTCTTCCTCCCCAGGCCTGCATTCCTGTGCGGCACAGAAACTCCCACCCCAGGGCACAGATGGCTGGACAGACAGCCACAGGCTAGAATTTGAGAGGCCAGTTTAAGGAAACACCCTGAAACGCTTAGGGTGGCTCCTGAGAGCCTGTGGGTTTAGACACATTAGCTGTTTTATTTACAGAGGGTTCACGTAAGAGGATACAGGTTCCCTCCGCAGCGTATGCTCTGTTGCACGTTCCTCACTGCCTCACGTGAAAGTGAGAGGTGATCCTTTGATTCACATGTACAGAGAGGACTATCACAAGGAGTAAGTTCACAACAGCCCTGAACGTTAATTCATTTCCCTGCTATCAGACAGCTTCAGTGGATCAGGATCACAGTGGAAGCCCATTTTACTGTGCTTTTTTAGAGGCTGGACTTGTGGTGACTAGATGTATGGAATTTTGAGTGAAGTACAATAGGTATGACAACTTGGACTGGATGGTGAAAATTACTTAGATATCAAGTGAATCAAGACTGAGGGAAGGAAGTTCTTGCTATGCTAAGTGCTTTCTGATGGTGAAATCTTTCTTTGAGTATTACTATTTACCAGATTTTTGGTAATAAAATAGTTCTATATAGAAAAGTAGAACAAAAACGGGAAAAATCAACTTCCTACTAAATTTCCTGTGCTTGTTAACATTGTCTTCAGTTTCTTGGGCTTGTTGTTATAGCCCCTTTCCAGTGTGAGGGCACTGTTTTTGTCTGCCTTTATTTTTCTTTAAACCACGTACAAAAATTTAAAAAATGTTGACACATATATGTGATTATGTCTTCCACCACATGTGAAAGTGCAGAGAATTGTATTACAGAACCACCCCACCCCCACCCCCCGTGCCCACCATGCAGCTGTAACAGTAACAGTTGACCCATTTTGTCTCCTCTCATCCCCACCTCCAAACATGAGGTCATTTCAGTTAATCCCAGACTCATACCATTTCGCCCATAAGTATTTCAGTTAACATCTGTAGAAGACAAGAAGGCCTTTCAGAGGACACACGTGAAAACCATTATAATTAAGGATAATTTTTAATCTCATCACATACAATGTATTTCGGTTTTTTTTGAGTGTTATTTCGCAAAGGTTTTAATACTTGGCTCATCTGGGTTGGGGTGCTTGGCTTGGAGCTCTGACCATAGTCTGGGGTTCACTGACTATGACTCCCGCCTCTCCGCTGGCTGCTTTTCTCCTTTTGTTGCCATTTCGCTTCTGAAGTTTATTGGGCAGCATAACCAGTGAGTGTGTTCTGCTTGGTGTAGATCTTCTCCCTTGGATACTGCCCGACGGGGGAGTGGCTGGCTGTGGGCATGGAGAGCAGCAACGTGGAAGTTCTCCACGTCAACAAGCCCGACAAGTACCAGCTGCATCTCCATGAGAGCTGCGTGTTGTCCCTCAAATTTGCTTATTGTGGTGAGTTCAAGTGAAAGGAAACTGGAGGACACTGATGGCCTAAGTGGAAAATACTTCCAAAAAAGTATTGGAGAGATCATATCTGGAAAAAATGTGGTTCTCTGAGCAGCTGGGGGCAATAATTCTTAATATGTCCATCTTAGTGCTGTCTGTTTCAGTCTGTTTTCCCAATTTGAGAAAAGTCCATAGGTGACGAAATTGCCCAATATAAGGATTTGACACATTTGGTTTTGGTGGGAGGAAATGTGACGCATTTGATTTGGGTGGGAATGGGGGGTATTTAGTTATCATTTGGAAGAGGAGTGGGTGGGTATTTGTAGAAGACCGTGAAAGAGCAGGGGAAGTAATCATGGACAGAGACCACAATATTCAGCTGCACCCAGACTTACTCTCCAAGTTCACATGGAGCCAAATACTTGTTCATGGGCTGGACAGATTACTCAGTCAACTGATGGATGAGTAGCTGTCCCTTAACTAGCATATTTTATATGTCACCGACAGTGTCTGGCATTTTTCTTAAGTTCTTCATTTATTCCTTTGTAATCCCATTTTATCATGAGAAGACCAAGGGGCAGCTAGGAGACTAAATACTATACCTGCGGACCTACTGTGTGCTGAGTATGATGCTACCTGTCATGTACCTGGTGATTAGTGGGGTGACACAGTCCCTGCTACCATTTTGATGTGTTACCCAAGATCTCAGCTGGTTTACAGTGGAGCCCAGATTTAAAGCCTACTTTATCCAGTGATGTCATAGCCCAACTCCATGGGCATGATAGTTTTAAAGTTCTGATTTTAATTAAATTGCTAATAGTTCAGTAGGCGTTTCCATCTAGCCAAACTCTTCTGTTCCTTTGCTAATTCTAGGTAAATGGTTTGTGAGTACTGGGAAAGATAACCTTCTCAATGCTTGGCGGACCCCCTACGGAGCTAGTATATTCCAGGTAAGTCTCTGATTCCGACCTAGAATGATGTAAAGGAAGGTGCCTTGGAGGGAGCGGGCCCTGAGTATCCCTGTTCCTCATTAAACACAAGCCCACTGTTTTCTCTTCCAGTCCAAAGAGTCCTCATCTGTGCTTAGCTGTGACATCTCTGTGGATGATAGGTACATAGTCACTGGCTCAGGGGACAAGAAGGCCACAGTCTACGAAGTCATCTACTGAAACATGTGGTTGAATGTTAATAGTTGAATTGGGCCAAAATGTTTTGAATTTGTAGAAATAGAAAAGTTGTAACTTTAAAAGAAAAACCACAAAAACCTGTTTCCAAGCCTTGACACAAAACTACTTTGAGTCTACAAAGAGGTAGCGGTGACAAGCCTATCGACAGAAGGTCACTACTACCTAGACCAAATGGAACGCCTAGGCGAGGTGGACAGAGGGGCCAAGGGTTGAGGCTTGAGGAACGGACCCTGCTGACCGGGCGGAGCCTGCGCTCTTCTGTGTGACCTGCCGAGATGACCTTTCTGTTCCCTGCTTCCCCTCACCTTCCGTCCTTGGTAGAGCAGTGGTGTCTTCCAGTGAACTTGTTTCCTGGTTTTGCATCTTGTGAAATGTTTTTTTGTATTTTTGTTGAAGGTTAAACATTTGTATAAATTGTAAATATATTTGGTTTATTACAGTAAAGGCTTTAGTACCAATAAGTGGTTTTCCTTTTCCTTCTTGTTTTTATCAGCACTTTGGGATCACTGGTGTGGGTTTTATGGGTTAAGCCCAAACACTGGTAGAGGAACTATTAAAATGCACTTCTTATTTTATAAATATATTTGGTCATGGATTCTCGTGGACTGGAACCTAACCAAACCCTCCTGAGTTACTGGAAACTCAAGTGTAGGAGTCGAGGTGAAGATACCTCAATGACAGTTTTATTGGGGAAGCTAAAGTAACTTTGTTGAGAGTCACTCTTTTGTTTAGGATATTCTAGTGATTCGAGGTCACAAAGTTTTGGTTTTTCTTGGTGATTCATTTGGAAACAGAGGATTCTTTCCTCCAGGAAGATCTAGTCTTTTTAAATTTATAGTGGCTCTTTTCATGAGCTTTACATTTCAAGAAATGTAGTTTACTTGAGTTTAGTATTAAGATCAGTGGTGTTCACAGCACAATAGACTTCATTAACCTGTTAAAGAAAGGTTGGATGTTGGCTAGTTTCCTCTTTATTACTTATTTGCTCTATTAACTTACTAAGACAACCACACCCAATTCTTAGGTCCTCTCTTCTCATTAAGACTTTTCCTGCAGCTATAGCCATTGCTGCCTATCAGTTGTCTGGTTTTTATCTTTATGAACATACCTTTCCTCATTTGATTAGTTGCAACCTGCAACCCTAGGCTTTTAATAAGTTACAGTGTTTCCTCCTGTAAAGACTGCAGAGCTCATTCTTCCAACACCTATTATTTACTGTTATATTTTAGAGACTAATGGTGAATAATTTTAAGCCCGTTTTCCTGGCTGATTAAAAATAGCACCTAAGGAATGTTTAATGTTCTTGTTTTCTTACAACACAGCAAGTTGTTGGCAGTTTGTCTTAATATTTTTCATTTGTTATCCAGACCTTCTTGGTTTTATACATTTAACAACATTATTTTATTTGCCTTTTGCCAAAATAATATTTACATAGTTTGTTTAATATTTTGCCTTCTCATTAAGCGAATGGCAAAACTTTAATTACTGGAGCTGATTTCTCTTTCATCCCTTTCTTGAATAATGAAGTAGGATTCTATCCTACGGACTCTGACTTACTAGTATTTACCTCCCTCCTTCCTCCCTCCCTGCCTTACTTCGCTTTCTTCTGTAATAGCAAAGTAGAGACTGAGTTGCTCTAGAAGAAGCCCAACAATACAGTGGCTTACAAACCACCAGGGTTTGTTTCGTCCCCACCCAAGATCAGAGCCCACCAGCATTTATGGTTGGCCATAAAAGGGTGGACTCAGACAGCAGTGGGGACAGTAGAAGTCCAGGGAAAGGAATATGCTTTCAAGCTGATGAGTTTGTTACTTTCATCACCAGTTCTTTGTCAGGTATGTAGTGATATGGAAGACTGGAAATTGTGGTTTCTTGCTCATGTACTCCAGGAGATGGGGGGTGGTAAATCTGAAGGGGTTCTGAATTAAAGAAATAGTACTGTTTTTGCTATCAGAGCATTTTCTCCCATCATGCTTTTTAATTTCCCAAACTTTGGACATTCTCTGTCTGACGGGACGGCACTTCCTGAAGGTTAGGCCTCATCATTGATTATCTCGGGCCTGATGAAATCACTTCTGTTTGCTTTTGGATGAGACCTTGGTTTGCTGACAAGACCTGGAAAAGGGATTCACAAGAAAGTGTGCAGCATGATGATGTGTGCAGGTACACTGCCAGAATATTCACATAATGACAGTTGCCTCACAAAGAAACCCTATGGCTGAGTGATATGTGCGCGTGTGTGCATGTATACTATATTCTCGTGTGTGTGTGTGTGTATGTGTACTATAAACTCATATTTCCTTCACCTATTCACCTACAAATGGATGTTTAGGTTGCTTCCATGTCTTGGCTATTGTGAATAATAGCACAGTGAACACGGGCTACAGGCATCTTTTAAAATGTTGATTTCATTTCCTTCCTATATATGTGTATTTAATATTAAGTTGCTGAATCATACAGTAGTTCTAACTTTTTTAGAAACCTTCATAGAATTTTCCATTTCCAACTCCTCCAGCGTTTCCACTTTAAAATGCTCCAGGGTTCTTTTTTTTTTCCGTATCCTCACTGATACTTTCTTTTGTATTTTTGGTGATAGCTCTAACAGCTGTGAGGTGTATCCCCATGTGGAAGCAGGTGTGTGTTTCCTTGATGCCTAGTGATGTCAAGCACATTTTCACATACCTGTTGGCCATTCGTGTATCTTTGAAAAATGTCTATGCATGCCCTTTGCCCATTTGAAAATTGGGTTATTTGAGGCTTTTTTTTTTTTTTTGTCATGGAGTTGGCTTTTTCTTTAGATTAAAATTTATTCACAAGTTGGAATTTTGGATTTGCTGTAATTTGACCACTTCCCCTTAATTTGCTGTGTAGTTGTTTCAAACACTGAGATATTATTATATAGTCTTTGTGAAGAAAATGTTGGTGTCACTTTTTCTCCATATTTCTGTTGCTTATAATTATTGCAAGAAGTAGAGTTAACTGGATCAAAAGACAGAATGAATTTTCACATCTTTGCTATAATTCACTGTCATGTTGGCTTCTAGAAATACTAGACCCATCTAACTACTCCTAGCAAAAAACAGTAGTGATAGCATGTCTCAGCTCAGCCACTTTGTTCTTTTAAATAATTTGCTAATGCAAGGCAGTAAATGTTAACCTAATTTTCCTACTTAGTTTTGTCTGAATATCATATCCTGAAAATGCGAGCACATTGACTATCTATCTCTATACACAAGATGTCTGTTCTGTTGACAGACTATTTCCAGAAAAGCTTTCATAGATCCTTGATAGGTTCTTTTCAACAAAATGCATGTCCTGTTTTCTCGAGATAGGTTGTATCACATAACATGTAAATGTGTCTGTTGTTTTTCAATATTAAGAATCTATAGTTGTGTGTTAATTGTTTACCATTACCATTTGTTGCTTGCCCCAAAGGGGTAATTTAGAGTCTCCCCTGATTGTGAACCTGAGGAATAAGGTAACTATAAGCCACCAGTGTTTCCTGGTTAAAATGCAAAGTTGTTTGATTACATGAATAATAGCCTACCTGTAATGAGAATGCAAACTGGAAATAGCCTATTTGGCACTGGTGTGTTAGAAAAACACTTTTGCTTAGAATCAACTCTAGATCGAGTATACATACCAAGTGTGACCCAGAGTTACTACTTGTTTGTGGCTTTGGGCTACCCTTAGCCCCTCTTGGGATCGTTCTTCAGTTGCAACATTATAATAAAAATGCCTTTCTTGTGGAGTTTGTCAAAGTTAAATGAGATACCATATTTTGAGAAGTTGACAATTTTAACAGATTTAAGAATCATTAAATTAAGAATTTCTTTAAATGTTTTGAGACTGACACATTGGAGAATTTGACATGGTGCTGATTACATTTTGAGAAATTGCCATTTTAGGTGCAGGCTATTGAATTTCTCAGCCTGTGGTTACCTCGTTGCTTGTGAATGCCATATGCAAGGAGCGGATGAGCTCAGACAGGACTTGAAAAAGCGCACACATCAGGAACTGGCATGATCAGTGGCTGCTTTAGCTTTCAGGTGCATTTGTGATTCTTGTGGAGTCGGGCCTCTGCATCCAGGACCCTTTGAACTGGCATGTTTCCTTGGAAAGAACTACACTTCAGATGTCACCTTCTGAAAAGGCAATTTCTAAAAAAAAATCAACCACTTTGCAGCATACCCAGATTGTAAGGGTGCTATGGGCCTGTTTCCGTCCTGACAAGTCAGCTGACAACTGGTGTTTGTCCCACTCTGCAGAGTCTGTGAAGACTCTAGCTGTGTGGTAAATGGATTTTAACCAACCTGGTTCAGTTGGGAGGATACCCCTCACTTCTTAGAGCACAGTTTCCACCTGTTTCATTCATTATGAGGGTATCAGCAAATTTTTGATGCATGCGGCTACTGCCCTTGATGTGAGAAGTTACTAATTTCTTTGTCCTATCTTCTCAATACCTCCTATTTTCCTCACGCTTACATGTAGTTCAAGAAATACAGCATAAAGTATTAATTATACTGTGAAATGGATGTGGTAAGCCAACATGTGAAGAAGCTAAGTGCAAACGTGAGTCAACTTGTCTTTGTATATCTCATTGAAGAAAGGAACTATAAAGTATTTAAAAAACAGAACTAGGAGGATAGGTATTTCTCTTTTGATGTAAGTCTTCCTACACTCATCCATAGGTGTATAGTAGCCATGTTGTATTCTGTAACTGAGTTCTCACAAGTTGCATATTTCTGCACATTCTTGGTTCTTTTTGTTGGCAACATCAAATTATACACCACCATTTATTAGTCTACTTCTGCAATGTTACTTAAATTTTAACTAAAAATACAGCATTAAACATCTTTATAAAAGTTTTTCTTCTTTTGAGCTATTTCCTTGGAATAGCATCAAAAATTGGATCGCTGGATCATAGGGTGTGAATGTATTGTAAGCATATATTTTATTTCTATAATTGGCTTTTTTGTTTGCATAAAAAAATTCAATCTGGCTTTTCTTACATTACCTCCCCCAACATGAGCAACTCAGTCAAGGCTTTTATTTTTATCATGCGTTTCGGGTGTACAGTTTTACATGGCAAAATTAAAGGAACAAACCGTTCTCTTTCCATAGTATAAACCCTCAGCTCTCAAGTGAGGTCTAGGTGCAAACACCCTTCTGATTTTCTCTCTGATATTTCATCAAGTGATCCATATTTTACTTCTTCATAAAAAGCAGCTGATGAGAAAGACAAACCTCTTGTTTTGGGGGCTGTTGATTCACTGGGTGATTCTCTGGAGTTTTTCCACTTGGGAACCGATTCCGTATGATTTCCTTGAAGAGACATCACTTTGGTTTTCAATTTACGTGGCCATTCCACCAACGCCACAGCACATCACTCTGCAGGAGTGACAGCCACGATACATAACTTCACGTTGGGAATGAAAAGTGCAACCATTCTTAATTGTTTGGTTTAATGACCACTCTTCTCTTTCCCCTGTGGTTCCTTGTATATTATTATTTTTTTAAAGCAGACAGCCATGGTCTCTATTTAACATACCCTCTGCAATGAGAATCCTGCTAAAAACAACTATAATCCCTGGGAAAGCAAATCACTCAGTATGAGGAAACATTGATCTATGGGGAAAAAATGACTTAATGAGCCTTGCGCAGGATTTTCCTATTTCTTTTCCCCTGTAAGAAAGTGAATGTGATGTATAAGAAAATGCATGAGCAAACGGTCTGAGCCACAGGGAAAGCAGCTGTGTGGACCAGTGGGGTTAGGAGTCACCTGCCGTGATGGCAATTTTAAAGGTCTGTAGCAGACTGTCACCACTTTCATGTTTATTTTACTTGAATGACCAGATTTGAAAATAAAGAAAATCTTGTTATATTACTTTAAGACCTTCCTTTGAAGTTTCAGGTCACTTCTAATTAATTTTCTTCCCGGCACCCTTCAGCTGATGCTGGAATCCTAGCCTCGTGGGCGCCCCTGTTCAGTGCTGTCTTCAGAGATGAGTAAAGGAAGAGTTTTTGCTCTCATTTCTTGGGGGTGGGGGGGGAATCTCTGTTGCCAGGGAAACCAGTTTCTTATGGGTGCAAAGAAGGTAAAAGGTTCAAACATCTTATTTGAAATAATGAAATAAGAATACAACTCCCTCTCCCCTCTACCTGTCTAATGTCAATTTCCATGGAAACAGGATCAGAAAGGCCTCTGACAACCAGCACAGCCAGCAAACTCAGGCGTCTCTCCAGGTGGCAGGCATCCTTTTGATATCTGCAAATGCCAATTTGTACAATCCCATGACATATCACTGGACTGTAAAGACTTGTTTGAAGAGTGAATAACAGAATCCACTAGCCAAGATGTCTGTTCTTCCAGCATCTTACCTAATAACTAAGGAATACACACTGTTAGTATGTAAACTCCTTGGCTACAGTGTTTGTCTTTCTAGTTTCTGGGCTGATACTCAGCAGCCTGGTGACCATCTCCTTTGGACTGTATTTTGACACCCAGAATATACATGTCCTGTAGCTTTTTTTTTTTTTAAGATTTATTTATTTATGCATATAGTACTGAGGTGCAGGATGGTGAGAGGATTCACCAGAGACAGAGTGGGGAGCAGAACAGACAGACTGATGAAGTACGCTGCTGAGGTGAGCAGTGGTTGGGTCAGCAGAGGTCTGCCGCGCCATGTGGTCACTTCCGGGGCAGGCGGGAATCAAACTAATGCGGAAGTGGCTTTAGCTTCTTAGTACTGTGCTTCAACTCACTGCGCCACTGAGGAAGGCCCTGTCCTGTAGCTTTTTAATCTCTGCAGTAGTCCCAGGATACTAATTTATATCTACTTTAGATGTTTTGCTTTCTAGAAGACATGGGAGTCAAGATGAAATAGTTGGAATCTTATTATTCTCTAAATAATTAAAAAGCTTTTGATAGTCCCTAACATCTGTGGAGAATCCTTCCCAGGTAAGTGATATACTATTAAAAAAATGCTATATTGTAACCATAATTCAAGTGAACATATCAGTACTGAATGCTAACAAAAGGGGCTCTAAACAAAGGGTCAGTGTTTTTAAGGGCTTTCTCCTCTGAAGAGTTGCCATGTAAAGAGGTGGGTTTGTTCAAATTTTTACCTGTCCAATTGTCTTTTTTGGAAACAAAAATACAATTCAGCCCACTATTTCTGGGTTCTGATTACATTAGACTTAAATTAGTTAGGATAAATTGACTAGAGGTTCACTTACTGGATGACTTGTACTTAGTAAATATTAATTGCTACCAATTAATGACAGTGCAAAGTACACAAACTATTAAAGTTTTTTATCACGAACCTGCCTATGTGATAAAACACATCTGTAGAGCAATATCCTGTGCAGTGAGCACAGGGAGGTGTCCACGCTGCCCTCGTCAGCCTCGTTCCTCTTAGCATCTGTAACCGAGGGATGCTTTCCCATTAGCCACAACTCAACACATTTTCTGAGGGTGAGGTGATGAAGAGTTGGTTAGCTGAATGACTCATGCGAGAAAAGTGCTGAAATGGATTTCGGTTCTGGCCTTTTTCTCCCCTCCTGGCAGAGAAGCATTAAGATAATCACCAAGTTAGTCAATATTATCTTAAGCTAAAAATCACTGAATCTACCACCCTCTCCTGTCCTTCTCTATCTCTCCTCAAATCGGGAAATGGGTGAGACTGACAACCACTTGGACTTGACCTTGAGGCATGTATTGATTACTTTGAGTTAGGTTGGGAGATACAGAAATGTGTATAAGTCTTTGACTTGATTCGAACAGAAATTGCATTTGTATGTAGCATGTGGTTCCTTATGTTGGCAATTGACAGTTGTTCAAAAGCACATTATTAAATGGCTGGTGTTGTTTAAGTGTGAGAACGTTGGGAATAACTTCGCTATAGTCACAAACATATCAGTGACAATCCAGTTAGAATAAGGAAGTTTTCTCCTGGCTAGTGGCTTCCTTAGATGTTACACAAGATTCTCTTGTTGTCATTGTCTATATTTTGAGCTACTCTATCTGATTTACTGCCATTTCAGTTTTAGGAATTACAATTCTGTAATTTGCCAGTAATTAAACTCTTTTAAGTCATTCATATTCACATTTCAGTGAATCTAGATTGTAAGGAAAATAATAGGAGAAATAAATGCCAATGACATAAAATTAGAGTAGATAAAAACATTAGAACAAACCCGGCCCTCCCTGGTGGCGCAGCGGGTTAAAGCACAGCACTGAGAATCTAAAGCCGCTTCTGTATGAGTTCGATTCCCGCCTGCCCCGGAGGTGACCACATGGCGTGGCAGACCTCTCCTGACCCGCCCGCTGCTCCCCTCAGCAGTGTACTTCGTCGATCTGCCTGTTCTGCTCCCCACTCTGTCTCTGGTGAAGCCTCTCACCACCCTTGAGCCTCTGGCCTGTACCCCAGTTCTGTATGCACAAATAAATAAATCTTTAAAAAAAAAAAAAAACATTAGAACAAACCCTAAACTCACCACTGAATTACACTTATTTTTTAACTTTAAATAGAAAACAAGCATGACTCCCTGGTGGTACAAAGGATTGCTCAGCTCTCTCAAGTTATCTGCAGCCACTGCAGCACAAGTTCAGTCCCCAGCTAGGGAGGTGACCCACGTGGAGCCAAACCTCTACTTTCTCGTCCACTGCTCCCCTCGGCAGTGTATTTCAATCAGTCCTTTTATTCTGCTTCCCACTCTGTCTCTGGTGAATCCTTTCATCCCCACCCCTGCACTTCTGGCCTACACCCCAGCTCTTGTATACATAAATTTAAAAAAAAAATCTTGAAAAAAGTACCACAATGAGTTTTCACAGTGGTTAAACAACATAGGTGGGCAGTGTTTCAAGCTAAAAGTTTAAGGTGATACCACAAAACTCACTGGTCAAGCTAAGTCATGTTGTACTGCAATATTTAAAATATTAAAATTAATACAAAAATCTGTGATGAGCTGGAGCAAGGGGAACTCCCTCCAGTGGGAAAGTAAAATGGTACAGTAACTTTGGAAGACAATTTGGCAGCTTTTATAAATTTAAATGTTGTGATGTGGTGAAGTATTACTGAACATTAAAAGAAAACGAACTATCAAATGATGGAAAGTGATAGTGAAAACTTAAATGCATATTACTAAGAGAAATAGGAAAAGACTGTGTACTTTCAGACTACGCTCTGAAAAGACTACACATGTACAGTAAGACTCCAACCCTGTAACAGATGGGCCATGCAGGGGTTGTATTGTTAAAACTGCTTTTAAATATTAGCCTTATTTTATGATTTTAATTTATAAGTAAGTATAACATATAAACTGAAATATGCATGTTGTCTTCCAATTATCCAGTACAACAGCTTTCACTCATGGGTCACTGTCCCACTCATTTCATGAGGGGCCACAGTTGGAGGAGGGTGGCAGCAGTGATCTAATAGCAAAGTGGGGTGTGCTTCAGATTTCATGTGTGGGTAAAGGAGGTAGTGTTTGTAGAGTTGGAAGTTGTAAATAACACTAACGATGTAAGTATAAGCACCCCAAAAATGCCAGTGCTGGTACTTTTCCTATTTAAAGTACTTAACACTCTATCAGCCAAATTAGGATGTTAAGAAATAAAAGGTTTTCTTTAGTTGTAACAAGAAAATTTTCCAGAGTTGAAAATTCAAAACTATCAAGTCAACTGATTGAAAAAGGGCTTGCTTCCACTCTGGTTAAGAAGTCATGTGAAACTAATGTGTGGAACTCTTGTGAAGTGCCTAGAGGTTGGTGGGAGTTCCTTGTCTCTCTGTGCTCACACCTGTTTGCACTGTAACATTGCTGCTAGGCCCATCAAGAGTTAAGGTGTATTTTCCTTTCCGCTTGAATTTGAGCTGGCCTCTTAACACTCTTTGGCCATCAGCACGTGGAAGTGACGTCACAGATGTACAGATTCACAGAGTCCTTGAGCTGTTTTTTCTAGAGGCCTTTGAGTTTCCCATTTCACACTCTTAGGAGCCCGATATCATCATCTGTGAAGTCTACTATAACCTGAGGGCTGAGTGCTCATGCGGGCGACAGTGGAGGCGGCTTCACTGACAAGCAACACCAAGCCAGACATGCTTGAAGACAGGTCCAGTCCAATCATTAGGCGACTAACTGCATGAAGACAGCAGACAGTCACCCAGACTGGCAATCAACAGAACTGTGAAAATTTAAGTCACCACTTCAAGACTTCAAGTTTGGGTGGTGGTTCCTTACACAGCAACACGTAACTGAAATAGGTTGTCTGGTCAGAGAATTCTTTCTTTTGTAGGAAAACAGGTTTAAAATCATAGGACCGTTCCCCTGGGCTCTGTGTATTCTTTGCTTTTGAACATTTTGAATAGCATCTTGCATGGAAGGATCAACTAGTTTGATCAGGTAATGGTGGATTTGTAGTTACATGGTATCTGGGACTAGGGAATGCTTAGAAGAAACTGGGCTGCTTATTGCTCTGTTTCTGCACAATGGTGGTGCATATATGATTATCCTAGCCACCCATATAGCTTAAAAACACTTACTTTCCTAGTGAAAAACTTAAACATAATACCCTGTGCTAATTTAGAAGCTCTTGTGCCCATCTAGCTAATACTTGAAGTATGTGCAGAATGTTGACTGTGGACTCCTGATTAGGATTCGCCTCCTTGTTAGCTGCCCTTGGAGAAGGGAGGGTTTTCTGCGTAAGGTTTGTGCTAACTCCTGGAAAATGACATTAGTCAGACTGTGTGAGTGAATCTACATCTACTGAAGTCTTTTTCCTTACCCCCTTCTCCGGGCATCAACCTCAACGCTAAATATAACACTGCCCTATACAAAGTTTCTGAGCTGAAGGAGGTTAGTGATTTTCTGAGGGAGGAATGCAGGGCTAATGATGGAGGTTGGGAGGATGCCCAATTGTTCATCAAGTAGGAGTCTGTGAAAAAAGTAAGGTCTGGCCTGAATGTGGACTCCGACTCAGTGTCTACGGCTTGTGTAACGGTACTTTCCAAACTTCTTCAGGTTTTGGCATATACAGAAAAGGAAAATACTTATAAAAGGCAACAGAGGGAACATAGAAGCAGCTGGTGTGGAATATCCAGGCAGCTGAGGAGGCTGTGGTTTGCCCTGCGGGCCTCCGGGCAACAATGGGGAATGCTAGCTGTGTTTTTTGTTTTTTTGTTTTTTTTTTTCCCAAAAACCTTTCTTTTATGGCATATATATTAAAGTCAATAAAGGTGATTATTTCACTAGTCCTGGAAGATCCTTAGTACCCCTGGGATGATGCTCAGTGACACCCTTGGCAGGGCACAGCAGGGGCTGTGAGCATGTCTGGCATATCAGTCACAGCGACCCCAGAAGAATAAGCAGAATATAAGAAAGGAGAGGATTGAAATCAATGGGAATTTAAAGTTGCATTGCCAACAGAAAACATCTCCTTATCCCATAAACTTCACCGATGAGATTCTAAATTCTAAATAGCTACTTATGAGTTAAATGAAAAGAGCTAACAAATAAACTACAATTCCCATTTAAGTCAGGAACAAGGATATCCCAAGTTGTCAAATTAATCCAGACTACGTGAAGTTAAGTCACGAGGGTAGGGGTGGGAAGTGCATATCGTGACTGCTCTGTTGCACTGACTTCTATAGCTTACCTCATACTTTTCAGGGTAATCCAGACCATGCAGGCTATCTGATCACTCATCTTAAACCCAAAGTCCAAGCCCAAAATCAAAACAAAATGTTTCCTTGAGTCCATGCCTCTGAGCAACTGATTGGCCCACTTGTCTTCTTATCACACCCATTCTTACTAGAATGATTGCACAACAGTTGCCTCCATGTCTTCATTTCCTGCCTCAATTCTACACACTTCTCAGACTTTGCATCCCAGCCACATGATGGAAACTGCTATTGATTGTCTCTAAGGCTCTCCTTGCCAAATTCATGGGCCAATTCTTTGTTATGCTTGTTTGACCTCTCAGCGACTTTCAAAACCTTTGATGACCTATCCTTCTAGAAACATTTGTTTTTTAGCATTGGAGACAACAAATTCTTGCTTCTCTGGACTCCTGCCCCTCTCACTGGCCTGTTTCTTTATGCCCCTTCTGTATCCTTACTGCCTACCTTTGAGTTGCTGAAGCAAGTCAAGCTTGTTCAGGTGGCCAGGGCCTTTGCACAAACGGCTCCCACTGCCCATCACATGGAAGTTTCATTTAGACATTTAGCTCAAATATTCCTTCCATGATGTTAAAATCGCATGTCCCCCTCTGTTGTATTTTTTTTAAAAGATTTATTAATTTATGCACACAGAACTGGGGTACAGGCCAGAGGTGCAGGGGTGGTGAGAGGATTCACCAGAGACACAGTGGGAAGCAGAACAGACTGAGGAAGTACACTGCTGAGGGGAGCAGCGGGCGGGTCAGGAGAGGTCTGCCGCGCCATGTGGGTCACCTCCAGGACTGGGGATCGAACTCATGCTGAGGTGGCTTTTGCTTCTTAGTGCTGCACTTTAACCCGCTGCATCACCAGGGAGGGCCCTGTTTTATTTTTTTTTTTATAAATATTATATTATCTTAAAATTCTTGTGAACTGGTTTACTATTTTTTTTTTAAAGATTTATTTATTTATACAGAGCTGGGGTACAGGCCATAATACAGAGGGTGAGAGGATTCACCAGGAAAAGAGAGGGGATCAGAACAGGCAGATGGACGAAGTACACTGCTGAGGGGAGCAGCGGACAGGTCAGGAGAGGTCTGCCACGCCATGTGGATCTCTGGGGCAGGCGGGTATCAAACTCATGCGGAAGTGGCTTAAGCTTCTCAGTGCAGTGCTTTAACCCGCTGCGCCACCAGGGAGGGCCTGGTTTACTATTTTTAATTCTCCCCAAGACCACAAAGAGCTGTCTCTTTTTGAGAAGCAGTACCTTCGGCAACCAAAGGAACACAGGACAATGGCCTGCCTTGAAGGAGGCCTCCTATAATCCTTGCATCCTGGTATTCAGGCCCTTGTGTATTTCCTTCCTCTACGGAAAAGGGATAATATACCACCAGTAGAATATTAAGAGAATGGCAGTAGAGGACTTTCTGCCTTGGGATGTTTCTTCCTTTGTGTCATGGGGTCCCGTAGTCCTATGCAGAGGAAACTAAGCCATTGCTAGCAACCAGCACAACCAAGCCAGCCTTGGGAGTGGGCCATCTTTGAGGCAGATCCTTCAGGCCTATTCAGGCCTTTGGCTTACTTCAGCTGCCAACTTTTAACTACAACCTCATTAAACACGCAGCCAACCCAGAACCTCACAGCCATGCTGGCTCCAAGTGCCTACCCCACAGAACGGTGAGAGCTAATAAAAGAATATTGCTATTTTAAGCATTAATTTTGTTGATAGTTTGCTATGCAGTGTAAGATAATTAATGGGAATCCCTATATTTTATTCACTCGAAGAGGATGCTCAAATTAGTAACTGATTCCCTGTCCCTCATTTAATTGTATTAGGCTTCAATATGAGTCAATAATACCAGTCTATCAATAGGTACTTATTGATCATGTGCTCTAAGGAAAACACCGCTAAGCTGGAGATTCGAAGATGAAAAAGGTAAAGTCCCTGCTTTCATGTAGCTCCTGATAGAGCCTTTTTTAAAAAAGACAATAGTTCTTGATATAATTTAGGGGACAAATAAGGACACATGAAAAGTGAAAAACTTAAAACTGAAATTTAAAGAATGATGATTTCAGAGGAAGACAGGACATCTTAGGGTTTGCTTGCTCATGAAAAAATGGCCTACATCTAAAATACTTATAGTTCCCAAACTTGAGACTACATCAGTCACCTAGAGAGCTGTTAAAAACTCAGATCCATAGCCCTAGAGGTTCTGATTCATTCTGCTTTAATTAATCTGGGGTAAATTCCAATAGCTGTCTTTCTAACAAGTTCCCAGATGCTGCTATGCTGCTGCTTTGGGGAATCACACTTTGAGAACCACAACCCTCTAGATTTCTGCTATTCAAAGTGTCGACACATATCAGCAGCACCGTATCTCCTGGTAATTTGTTAGAAATGTAGGATCTTGGGCCCCACAGTGTCAGAATCTGCATATTAACAAGAGCCCCAGTAAATCATGTGCACATTAAAGTTTGAAAAGTGCCACTGCAAAGGATGATGGCTCGTGCTTTCTTCAGCAAGCTGAACTAGTGTCGGGTGGCCTGGAGCACAGAGGTCAGGCATGGCCCATGCACATGAGAATTCTTTTTTATGGTCAGCCTATTTCAGTTTCATTGATTTTTTTTTTTGGAAAGACCATTTTTATACTCATTGATTTTTGCTACAGCTTGAATCTTCCTCATCAGTTCTCTGCTGGTAATTTCAATTCATTTTGATTCATTTCCTCACCAGTGTGGCATTTCTCCCTTTGCACAAGGCAGTGACTAGCTATGACACAACAAACCATGGAATACTGCAAAAGGTCAAGGGATACAACCCTGTGCAAAAGGGCTAGTTGCTTTTTGGAAGCCAGGGAATTTGAACGAGAGCCAGGCTAGGGGGTTCTGTGATATACAAGCTGTTTGCTAGGTAAGTGTATGTGGCTTTGTATACAACTGAAAAATTCTATGCTAACTAAAGGCGGAATGGACTTTTCCACTGGCGCTTAGGAGACAGATGGTCACATCAGCTGCTCTATGCTCAGCTCAAGGAATTTTACCTTGTGCTCACACAAAGTCCAGGCCGCTCACCAATAGAGGATGTGTCTGCATTTTCATGACAGGACATGGGGGACAAAATCCACCCCACACACCATCCTGTTAGAATTGTTTCTTCCTTTTTACTGTTGGTGGGTTTTCATACTTTACCTCATTGTCTGAAACCATGTATTAGCTACATTCTTCTAGAGTGACAATCTCCTCTTTAAAACAGCCTTTTATTTGAGAGGCAATGGTTGTGTGTGTGTGTGTGTGTACACGCCTTCAAACTCATTATGTTGCATACATTTACAATAAATATGTACAGATTTTTGCATATCAATTATGATTCAATAAAAGTGTGTGTGTGTGTTTTTTAAAGTTAGCATGTATTGTCTTTGGGCAAAGATGAAAAAGCCAACCTTTTTTTCTTAAAAAGCAGAGACTTATTTTCAAAAGCTGCAAAAATAGTTATAGATATGGGTTATGTAAATACTGTTGAATTTATATAATAATTCATTTCTCTGAAGCAGTTTCCCATACTATCTCCGCATGGTCCCCTATAATATTTTCCCAGGACCCCATGGTTAAGAGAAATACCTGAGTTATGCTTATTAGTTAGCAATTTAACAATTTAATCATATTTGTACCCCAAAAACATAGTAATAATTTAAACAAATACACATAAACTGAAAAAAAAA
>NW_004567107.1:29956891-30050032 GCF_000260355.1 Condylura cristata
AACAAATACACATAAACTGAAAAAAAAACTTATTAGTTAACAATTTAATCATATTTGTACCACAAAAACATAGTAATAATTTAAACAAATACACACAAACTGGAAAAAAAAAGCTTTTAGATGACCATACTTACGAAAGGGATGTGGCCATCAGTTGGGAAGTCACAATTTCTTAAATTTTGGAAGAGGATTAAATATCACCACTGCTCATTTCCTGTCTCCTACTGATTTTTGTGCTCTTGAAACAAGGTTGTAGAGGTACTAAAACCGTTCCTGGATGGTGCCAATACAGCAGTCGGACTTACTTAACAAATAGGAGCAGAGGCCACAGGCGACCCAGGCTGTGTCCACGGATTCCAAACCCCTTGCTCCTTCAAGATGGCGCTGCCGGGCCAAGGACGGCCTGGCGCTGTGGCACGCCCACAAGCAGCCCAGGATCCACCTCCGCCGCGGAGGGAGGCGCTCACCGGCAGGGCACTGAGGAGACTCTGCAGCTGCCACAGCCTTGACCTCAAGGTCAGATGGGCAGCCCTGGGCGCTGGACCCGACAGTAACGGAGCAGCAGCTTTGAGGGCAGTGTCAGAACATCAGGTAAACAGCTGTCTGTGAATTATTGGCTCACACCGCCAACAACAGCTCTTCTGAGACCCCAGGTCCCGGAGGCAGGTGCAGCTGCACTGTCTTTGCAAAGTTCTTTGGCTTCTCCTTGGCGTTAGCTGCTCTTTCCTTCTTTCAGAGGCCTGGGAGAGAGTCAGAGGAGCCTCGGCGCTGGAAGTCCCAAGAGGGCGCCTGCCTGCCTTGTATTCTCTTTTAAGTCACTCCCCCACCCCCAGCCCTGTCAAGTAGCTGTGTCTGGGGGAAGGGCTGCCCACAGGCAGCAAATTTTGGCGCCCACAGGGAGAACCGCCATGTTTTTCCAAGGCTGTGGCTACTTAGGGGGCGGTGTTGGAAAATGCCAGTCTTGCCCTCCAGTCCGCGTTGCGAGGCCCGGGCTTCAATCTCGTGTTCAGACTATTTAGTATCTCAAGCTAGTTGCCTGTAAAATGCCTGGCAGGTTTGAGTACCGCCATGTTTTCCTTGAAAAGAAAAATCTATGTCTAAATTTTCTGGGGTGTCTCGGGTCTGTGGCCATTGGTTTTATGTAAATGTTGGGAAAATGTACAACCCCCAAAATCCTGGACCTCCAAAATGCCCAGCCTCCTCAGGAACTCAAATGCAGGAAGTTTCAGCAAGCAAATGTAGTCCAAATCTAATTTTTTTTTTCTGATGTTATTGAGATATGTTTTCCCATGTAATTCAAGTGTTTGTTCGTTTTAAGGTTACTAATGTTGCAGGGTATATAATTTTACTATTGGTTCCGGATTATATTTTGTCAAGTTGATACATACAGTAAAAACATATCAGAGTCAGCTTGATGAATTTTACATAAACCTAGGCTTTGCATTTAGGCTTGACATTTTGTTGTTGTTGTGGGGACTGCCTTGTGTAATATAGGATGTTCAGCAGCATCCCTGCCATGTTCTGCCCAGCAGCATGCCCACTCCCAATAATGATTACCCAAAAAAGGCCCTAAGTCATCTCCAAATGTTCTCTGGAACAAAATCAACCCCACTGGTCCTGGCCTACACCCATGTAACCACCACCACTCTCAGGTTGCCAGATTTTGCACACATATCCAAGGCACCAAGTTAAATTTGATTTCAGCTAAACATCAAATGATTTATTGTATTAGTTTATTCTAAACATTTAACCGGAGGTGGGGGGGTGTTCTATATTTTCATCTTAAGGCTATACTACCAGATGAAAATACTGTGTTTTCCCACACCAGAGAAATCCCATATATCCACACCCCAAAGCATACTATTTTTAATGAAGTCAATTTGTGCTCTCATTTCTCAACAATGGATTTTTAAAAAAGATTTATTTATTTAAGCATGCAAAATATGGGGTATAAGCCAGAGGTGCCAGCGTGGGGTCTGGGGGTGAGAAGATTCACCGGCAACAGAGTGGGGGCAGAACAGGCAGACTGAGTGAAATACACTGCTGAGGGGAGCAGTGGGCGGATCAGAAGAGTCTGCTGTGCCATGTGGGTCAGGGATGGAACTTGCGCTGCTGTAGTGGCTGTGGACAGCTTCATAGTGCTTTAGCCCTTTGTACCACCAGGGAGGCCCCAACAGTGGGTTCTGGTTGCCCATATTAACCCTCCCCTGAATGCTCTCAAAGCCTGTCACTTGCTCAACTTGAAAATTCTCCTTGACCCAACCTGTGTACCATTTCATTCTCCACCCTCCACCTCCGGTCTTCTGTCCATCCCTTGTTCGACCCTTTTCTGCCTTGCACATTCCCTCAATACTGTTGAAACATGTGCTGAGAATTGATCTGCAAGCAGACAGCATTCCTCATTCCCTTAGCCTTTTTCTGTTACACATTTTCTGGATTCTGCAACACCATGAAGCTGAGCGCCAGCCTGACAAAGACATTCCTGTGTGTAGGGAGGAGGAAGGCACAGCTGGGAGAAGTAGAAGACAGATCATCTTCATCAGTTCATCAGTGGGGCTGACATCATTTCTGAAACCTTAGACTCATCCACCCTCCTATCTCAGTACCACTAGGCCTTTGCCATGCATCTAACTATGGGATGGACAAAGACAGGTCCTGATGTCCCTCATTCTGAGGACAAAAGCCAGCTAAAAGCCTCCTCTCTACTGTAACACTCATTTTTTGGACATTTATTCACACACTGGATTATTTCGTTTTTCTTTATCAATACACCAGTTTCATGCCAGTCATATCATATAATGGAACAATTCATACAGGATAGATTTAGCAGAAATCACATGCAGGTGGCTGGAAGTCACTGTCATGTGCTAGGTGAAATATTGACAAAGGGCAAAAACCACGACCTTTACATCAAATGGGTCTGAATCAGGGACTTTTCCAGATTTTGCTAACTGATTGTGACTAAGTTAGAAAAACATCAGAGATAAATATTTCAGTATGGTTTTATGATGGAAAGAGGAAAGGGTTAAGTCCTGGGCAAAAATAGTGGGTATTTTAATTCAGTGATGATGCAGCTAGTCAGAGTAGGGGCATTAATGTTTTGTGTGGTCCCCAAAACCTGGTGGGGTTTTTGTCACAGACAGATCACCCTGGCAATTCTGTGGTGGAACCAGCTGGACACGTTCGTTAGGAGGCTTGTCCTGTAGGCCAGAGGGGCCAGTCATTGGCCTCCATGTGAATTTCTTGCCCCTGCTGTTCCTCTCCCTGGTTCTCCTTGATGTTAGCAGTGTGGAGAGGGGCACTCTGGGAGGCTGAGCGTGCAGCAGGACATTGAGGCCTTGAATACAACAAGGGAGCTCGGGCTTGGCAGAGGGGCCGCCTCCTGCAGCTTGCAGCCACTGACTGCTAGAAGTTGGGACAGGGATCCCAACTCCAGGGATCCCTGGAGACAGGGATGGGGTTCAAAAAGGATGAAAGGGACAAAGATATCCCCTGTCGTGAGCCAATCTGGCGGGCGTGCCAGCATGGGGCGGTTGGGTTGTGTCCTGTCAGAACCAGAGTACAAAAGTACGGCAGCATCTCCTGAACGTTTCTTCTTGTGTGTAGGAGAAGAATTTGGAGGTTAAGTCACCCCACATTGTGTGCGGTGATCCCTGTTGTCGCTCTTTTGATCAGTTTAGTAGAAGCGAGAGACCAGTAGTTCATAATGGCGAAGGCCCCAGATCCTGGTGAAGGAAAAATGAGCGAGCCGACTGGAAAGGTCACAAAGGAAAGTTAACCATCGCATGGAAAACTGAAAGATGACTTGTTACTCCCTTGTCATGGGTCTAATTTGTTTAAAATCAAATCCATCTGTTCATTTCACACCCTTTGTTCCACTTCCTTGCTGCAATCCACAGCGGATTACTCCATTACTTTAAAAACTGGCTACACTTACAGTAAGCTAATAACTTATTTTGTGGTTAGCTACGTCAAGATATTCTGGAACATGACCAGCATTTGTCTTCTCTCTGTCTCTCAAAAGTGAACTTTATTAGTGTGGCACATTGATCAGGAGAATTTGTTTCCTTCACAAAACATCCTGTTTCCAGGCTCTGCAGGTAGGGGAGATGTTTTCTGTCTCCCCATAGTCTTTCCTCTTACTCAACACATAATCTGCAAATGCTCATTGGCCTCCCATGTGCCATACATTACAAAAGACTTCTTGGCTCAGTTGATTCCATTGATGATCTCCAAATCTTAATTTCAAATGAAGCTTGCTCCTTTTCAGGAAAGAATTATCTTCCATGCAATAAACCAGAGTCCCCTGAGGCATTCATTGGAGATGCATCAATTCCCCTAAGGTCTCCTAACCCATTAAAATATGTACAGTATTTCTGGTTAACTAATGGATCATTGGAAAAATGGAATTGCATGCAAGATATAATTCAAAGAAATGCACTTGGGGTTGTTGGCCAATCCATTCTTAGGAACATTTGCTGATTGGGAAAATATTTTATTTTTTGGCCTAATCCTTTGCCAGACCACACAAACTAGTGAAGGTCATTAGTTTTGATTTGTTGGACCTAATTCTGAAGACAGAGCAGCAGCAATGGAATTTGTGATTTTTGTCACTGCTCCTGATTAAGAAATGATTGGCTGGTATTTAAGCTCAGTTGGATCTGTACAATTCACGGGTATTGCTATTTTTTTCCTTGTTGAGTATAAGTTATTGCTAGATATTATCTTGCATTCTCTCCTGTCTTCTGACGGGCCAAACATTATGGAAATATAATATTTATGAAATTAGATATTAAAATAGCAAGTGATTTAAAGCTAAGGAATGGGTGTTGAAAGATCCCAGCACACACACTCACAGTAATTTTACATTTTTCATTACTGAGGTAATTAAAAAATTCCTTAGGGCTGAATTATAGTAAAATTTTATGTATCTTTCTACTAAGGATAAACTAATTTTCTTTCCCACTGGACAGTGCTAATTTAAGTAGGAAATATTTTTAATTTTATCTCATTTATTCATATTATGAAAAATTGCAAGCCTTACTAATTTTATTCAGCTTCATTTCTCTCTAAATATTCTTAGATTCAGCCACTGACATGCACATCAAAGTTAAACAGAAATGAAAGAGAATGTTTTGTCTCACTGATGACCTTTACTAGCTCAATCTTAGTTCTTGGGTGCCCCCAGAATAGTCATGGTGTCTGAAATCTTTGTATCTAAGCCCATGGGAGGCCCTGAAAATGTCCCCATCAGTTATCCTTTAAATTTTGAGGTTGGGCCCTCTGTAATGGTGCAAGGGATTAAGTCTCAGCACTATGAAGCTATCAGCAGCCACTATAGCATCATTTCGATCCCCGTCCAGGGAGGTGACCCATGTGGTGCAGCAGACCAAAATTACTGTCTTGCCTGCTGCTCCCCTCAGCAGTGTATTTCAGTAGATCTGCCTGTTCTGCTCCCCATTCTGTCTCTGGTGAGTCTTTCACCCCTTACACCTCTGGCCTGTACCCCAGCTCTTAAAAAAAAAAAAAAAAGATAAATTTTGATATTGAGGAACATATGAAATGTTGTGTGATTTTGGACAAATCCTTAAGCTTTCCTTCTCTGTGACAGAAATACGATGAGCTAAATTGTCTCCCTTACCCAATTCTTGCTCTTGAAGTTTGAATTCAATTCTTAAACAGCTCCGTGATGCCATTTTGTGTCTTAGGGTTCCAGTGGTATTAACTGTAGGGTTCACTTTTCTGATATGTATGGAAAGAGAGGAGTGAACGTAGCATGCCAGAAGTGGTACAGAATCTCATTAAAAGCCATTATAGCTAGATGACAAGAAAGAACTGAGGCATGCACTCTTGGAACAAGATTACTTTATAATGGTTCTCCTATTTGGAAGCTGTGCTCAGAGAAGTGCAAGGATCGAGCAAGGGGAAACACTATACCCAGTGGCACTTGAGCTGACTCACTGGGCGTGGTGCTATACTTCATGTGTCAGGGTGCCTTGGACAGGGGGAGGGGCTCATGCATTGCTGACTTGGGAGAAGGAGTAGATGAAAAGTAGAAGAGGAGGAAGGGGAGGAGGAAGGGAGGAAGAGGAAGTGGAGGAGGAGGAGGAGCTGCCGTTTCTTTTTACCATCCCTTTTGCAAGGTGCTCGGACTGCTCCGGCCACTCTGTGATGAGCTTCACCAACATCACCTCCTATGACCCTTAGAACCACCTACTTGGTAACAGATGTGAATGATAAGGTGATGTCACGTAGCTGGTAAGGTTTAAAGTGGGCTTTGAGCTGAAGTCCATTCCCATGATTTGCCCATCATGGACTGTTGCCCTGATTAGAGCTTGCATGTACCCATTCCCCTCCTTTCACCCCATATATTTCCTAGGGGTTTTCAAAGCTAGCTCTGCTGTAGAACCAAGCCTGATCCCAGGACCTTGGCCCACACCTCTAAATTGGAACTTCCTTGGATGGGAGCACATACTTGGTGACTGGTTTATGCACAGTATTTGCACTTCAGTTAAGGGAGTGCTCACTCTAGTCAGTTATGTCCATCAGTGTATATGGAGGATTATCATGGTTCTAACTCTAGCCACCTTGAGATTGAAAGTATTCTGTTTTTAAAGTTATAGTTGTCCAAATAGCCCTCAGGATAGGAACAAATGTGAATGATGATGATTCAGGTCTGACAACTAGCAGGTAATGATCACTTAGAGCAGCGATCTTGCCAGAAGGCTTCAAGTTTCTATTGCTTGGGCGAACCTTCTCTGCCTGCCCTCAGAACCTGCAAGACAGGATGATATGCTTAAATCAATTCCATAAATCCCAAGATTCAAAAAAATTCCACACCAAAACGTCTTCCTTTCCCCCTTTGATATGACCTTCTGGGTACCTTTTATAAACCTGATATGATGAGCTGAACCAAAAAATCTCAAAACATTACTTTTTATGGAGCTATCAGCAAATTCAGCAGACTGCACAACCCTTCCAGAAGCTACCCCAGGAAATGGGAGGTGGAGCTACTTCAATTAGTTATTAATTTGTAAAGCTATGTATATCCTAACCTTTAAGGAGTGATTCACCTTCCTGAGTCTTATTTTTTTTTCTTAAACCATCTCTAATTTTGGCAATAGATATGTTTTAGGAATGGGGTTCACAATTTTACTTAGAAATTTTACACTTCTCTCTGGCATGTATTCTGCTTGATATCCTCTTTCCTTTCAAGGCTATAACCCCAAGGCTCTAACTCAGCCTTCTTATACCAGGGTGAGGGTGCAGTTACCCTCATATTATCTATCAACAGAGTCATTACATTCTAGATCACGTCCTCCAGAATATTACTGTTTATAGACTTTTCAAATGATGGTCTCAAGATGCAAGCAAATGGCAGAGTGCATCATCGCTCACTATTTCCATATTGATCCTCTCAAATCTAACCACTTTAGGAAAGTTGAGCCAATGGGCACGCTGCTGTCTATTGACCTGTAGCATTTAACTCCATCTGAGCTGTTCTGCTTCTCACTGCAGTTTACTCTTTTTTTTTTTTAAAGATTTATTTATTTTTGCATATAGAACTGAGATACAGGCCAGAGGTGCAGGGGTGGCGAGAGGATTCGCCAGAGACAGAGTGGGGAGCAGAAAAGGCAGATCGATGAAGTACACTGCTGAGGGGAGCAGCAGGTTTGTCAGGAGAGGTCTGCCGCGCCATGTGGGTCACCTCTGGGGCAGGCAGGGCTCGAACTCATGCTGAAGTGGCTTTAGCTTTTTAGTGCTGTGCTTTAACCCACTGTGCCACCAGGGAGAGCTCCCTCAGTTTTCTCTTAAAGGTGTCTATTCTCCTATCTTTCCAAGTTGCATGGAGGCAACTGTACATAATGTTTTGCAGTTTATGTGCTGGCATACCTGTCTCCTCCACTGACTGTGCAATCCCTTGTCTTATGCATATCTGTGCTGTAGGTGGCACTGAGTAGGTCTTTTATAAAGTAAGTTCATTTAAAAAATGTTGGAACTGAAACACTAATTCCATTTTTCTTTGATCAGACCCTCCTTCTTCTGTCTATCCTTTTAAAATAGTTTATGTTGAAGGCACATAGACTATTTACATAATAGGAAGATGAGATTTAAATAAAAAGGGGTGCTTCTATTTAATTCTATGAAAGCATTTCCATTGTTGTAGTAAACCACTAACTTTTTCAAAGCAGTCTGGGCAGAGCATAAACCAGTGTTGCGAGCATGTTTTGCAAATGTTCATGTCATTTTTTGAAATGCATTTGACTGTGCTCAGCACACGACCTGCCACAGAAAAGAGGGGGCCGCAGGGCTGCAGCCCGCCATGGCGCCTTCTTCGTTCCATTTTGACTCTTCTTTCCAGCCTTCCTGCTGCATCACTTAAAAATTACCAGCTTAGCCCTAACTCCGTAAGCAGAAATTATGGAATGCTAATAATTTCTGGTAAGCAATTTAGGAGACATTTAAGTCACTAATATATATGTGATCCCCTTTTCACGGCAATTTCCAGGGAAAGTGCTACAAAGTGATATGTGGCAATAACAAATTCAGAAGGAAGGGAATATGAAATTCAGCGAACAGCGTGAATGATTTGCTGTTAGCATGGGGCCCAATAACACTACAAAGCTATAAACTCTGTCGATCTAGATTGCCCAGTTAGGTGGCAGAGATGCAATTTGTCTTTTCTGAAGCCGCCTGCTGCTTGCTAGCTCCATCTCCTGTCACAGCCTATTAGCTCCCCAAGAAAATTGGTGGGAAATTGCCTGCAGATTGTAGGAAATTGCATCTCCAGGCCCTGGAAAAAATGTAGGATAGCACAACACTGACCCTCCCAGAGCAGCTATTAATACAGCAAAAAGTGACCTTTGACTTTCGGGGAAACGACTTTGCTATTTGCTGAATAAAGACTGTATTATGTGTGGCTGAAGGAGGGAGCAAATGATTATCCTGGCGAGGCTCACAGCCAACCTGCTTTTGAAAGCTTAAATATTAGTTAGAAGAGCTTTTTTTTGAGGAGGGGGGTTTATTTGTTTGTTTTGGGCAGAGAGTGTCTGAGTGCACTGGTCTGCAGGGAGAAGAGGGTTCAGGGGGCCTGCTTTGGAAACCACCTTCCCCCAAGTCGAAAGGATAAAATAAATTGTCTCCAGAAAATGCTTGTGAATCTCTCAGGCAAAAATCTAGGAGTAAATCTTTCAGTTATGAGATTTAAAAACACAGATGAGCACATCAGAGCTTTGTTTTGTTTCCCCTTTGGTTCCCCTGTGAATACATCTGGGGCTTCCCTGCCCCCTCCCTAATTGCATTTCACAATTCCAGTTCTTTCTACTCAGTTCTGAATTATTTTCTTTATAGACCATCCCCAGAAGTTCAGACATCAAGATAATTCAGTGTTCCACAGGGGTACATATTGTGCATATTTTAAGCATCATTAACTTTATGTTACCAAAAAAAAAAAAAAAATCAAGATCCTGACATGGTATTTACAGGCTTGCATTTCTACCTAGAAGATCTGAGCTCCCATTTATGAGTGATATTTTTGGAGAGGGAGCACAGCAGTGTAGCTGCCCCTGAATTAGATACCCTCGATGCCTTCAGTCCGAAACATTGTCCTTTAGCCCTGCTCCCTCTCCAATTGTGGATATTCACTTCCAGTGCCCTTGGGAGCAAATCCGAAATGAGCTAGTGGGACTCAGATCATAGTGCTATAAAATAGTAAGATGTAAATCATATTGACAAAGAGAAACCCCACTTGCGGAAAAATAACTCCAATGGTTAAGCTCCAAATTCATACATGATAGAAAGCACTGTCTGTCCATTCATATGCTCATAATTTAAGATCAAAACTGCTCTCAGTTTTCATACAGCAGCTTCTCTCCTCTCATGAACAGCAGTGTTACCCTTTTTATTATTTGTACAGATGAAAAAATAGCAAAAGGAGATTCCTGTCAGCTTTTCTTCAGAGTTGAGAGGTTTTCTTTAGACCTGCTGCCGTCTTACATTTGGTTCTTGCCTCCAGAAAGAGAAGAATTGGACACCACATCATATCAGAGAGCAGGGAAAATAGCCTGAGAATTTTTGAGCTTTTATATGAGCTCTGATACTCTACCTGTGTGATCTTGGGTAGTATTTAAAATGTGTTTAGGGCCTCAGTTCCATTATCTTTAGCAATAGATGTTCTCTAAGAACCCTTCCAGGTTGTTAAAGCTCCGGGTTCCAGGGTTTAAATTCTGTGATCATGGGTAAGAAGCTGGGGGTGGAACTGAAGGTGAACCTGCATTCCTTCCTGCCTACTTCTTGGACTTTCCTTGCCTGACTTTCCCTGGAGAAGGGCTTTTGTTTGGCCAACAAATGTATTTTGGAGTCCTTGAGTACCCACAGTGCCACCAATTAACTTATCAACTATTATACATCAAGTGAATGCAAGCACTGCCTTCCCCCCACTGTCTGCAGGTAGTGCTCCTATGGAGCCTTTCACAACCCCCCAAAAAGAACCCCCCCCCAAAAGAAGCAAAGAAACAATCATCATTCACTTACATGGGAAAAATTTTGAATGTTCCCAGACCCACAAAATAACCTACCAAGTCATACCAAATAGCACATGAAACCTAAAACAACACTCACATACAGTGAAAGCGGAGATGGTGTGAACATACACAGTTGTAGGTAACAGTTCCTGGGGAAGGCACCTGGCGGGAGGCTCTCTTGCTGCTTCGCTTGCTTGTGTCTGTTACTGCTGCGGTCAAACCCATGCTGAACGCTGTTTGTACCTTTTACCTTTTGTTGAAAATGTAGAAAGCCTCTTTGGACTTCTTCTGTTAGGTAAAAATAGGCACCGGCATAAGGAGAACTTGTAAAAAAGCAGGAGGTACCTACCTGTATTTGCTGTGGATACAGAGGAGCCCCTAGAAATTCTTAAGACCTGCTTCTGGGGGACATAGACCTGCTTCTGGGGGACATAGACCTCCAGGGGGAGGGGACAGTAGCTGGTTCAAGGCCCATCATGGGTGGGCTTCTAGGCAGTGGGATTTACGTATCAAGTCCATATATAGCCATAGCCACAGGACAAAACAGAAATGGGCAAGAATATCAAGAGCGATCCAATTAACCTTGAAACATTAAGCTAAGAAAAAGAAAAAAAAAAAAGCCAAACAGACCAAAGCTCACCTATTATACTATTATATAACCCTAGTTATATAAAATATTCAGAATAGATGAATGCCTGAATGCACAGATGCAGATAAATTGTTGCTGTGGACGAGGGACTAGACGAGGGACCTGGGAAAGGGGAAATGAGCTCCTGCTTAATAGTTACTAGCTTTCCTTTTAGGGAGAAAAGATTTGGGGACTAGATAAATTTGATTTCTGGACAGCATTGTGAATGTACAACAGCCCATAAACTGTGGTTGACTTGATGTGATGAGAATTTTATCCCAATAAAAAAAGTAGCCCAGTTAAATGATGAAGAAAAGAACAAATGCAAGAGGAAATGATTACTTAAATTTAAAATGGAGATTTAGCCTCAGCAGTATAACTCTTGCCACAATCCAAACCACCCTGTAACCTTTTTTATGAGCCTTTGATGATGATTTGAGCAGTGCCTGGAAATTTGGATGTATTAGAACTCTAAATAATTCCACTGCTCCAAAAGCCAAACGAGATATGATTTTGAGATATTTCAATTTCTTGATGACTTACAAATACTATTTTTCTTACAAGCTCCTTTGAAACGCAACTCAGATATCTTTTCTGAAAACATGTCCATTCCTTCTGGCTGAAAGAGATCTCTGCCTTCTCTGAACAAATGACATTTATTGACCTTTGTAGGGCTTTACTTGCTTCCTATCTTGGCTTAGGATTGTTTATTTTTCAGACTTGCCCTACCTCCCCTACTTGGGTCCAGAATCACATCACGTTCACCTTTGTATCCTCCCAGACACCAGGGCAGTATGTACTCAGTAAACATTTGTGTCTTTGCTCTTGTTTTCTTCTTTACCTGAAGTGTGCTTTGTAGAATTCCACAGCAGTGATTTTCCTCCTTTCACTTAGCTGCTGTTTCTTTTTTTTTTCTTTTTAAGATTTATTTATTTATGCACACAAGAAATAGGGTACAGGCCAGAGGTGTGAGAGGTGAGAGGATTCACCAGAAATAGTGTGGGGAGTAGAACAGGAGGACTGACTGAGACACACTGCTGAGGGGAGCAGCAGGCGAGGTCTGCTGTGCCTTATGGGTCACCTCCCTGGCAGGGGCTCCAGCTCGTGCTGCAGTGGCTGTGGATAGCTTCATAGGGCTGCGGTTTAAACCTTTACACCACCAGGGAGGACCCTGCTTTCTTTTCTTTTTTTTTTTTTTTTTGAAGATTTATTTATTTATGCATACAGAGCTGGGGTACAGGCCAGAGGTGCAGGGGCGGCAAGAGGCATCACCAGAGACAGAGTGGGGAGCAGAACAGGCAGATCGATGAAGTACACTGCTGAGGGGAGCAGCAGGCGGTCAGGAGAGGTCTGCCTCACCATGTGGTGGTCACCTCCGGGGCAGTCGGGAATCGAACTCATGCGGAAGTGGCTTAAGCTTCTCAGTGCTGTGCTTTAACCCGCTGCGCCACCAGGGAGGGCCACTGTTTTCTTTTTTTAAGGAACCATCCCTCCCCCACTTTGTCCCCAGAATTCAGTTGGGCAGAGCGTCTCCCAATCTGTGTGCCTTCCCTCTCGGGGCGGGAGGGGCAGGCATTCAGCGTATTCCAAATCTGAGATTCTTTCCACAGATATTGCAGATTTGGCCACATAAACCTGGAGTTGAAGGTGACCATTTGCCATGGCATGGAAAGAGTTTGCCTGGGAGAAAGGCCAACAGGAAGCAAAACAGAGTAGAGCATGGAGAGAGACTGATTCTGGAAATATTGTTTGGATACCAGGATTCTGCCAGGCTGGAACCAGATTTGCCCCTGCATTTGTCAGTTTCATGAGCCAACTGTTCTCTCTTTTGCCGAAGCCAGTTTGAGTTGGGTTTCTGCCACTTCTCATTGAAATATTCCTGTCGGATACATTCCTGATATCTCTTAACTATGTCCAAAATATCTTTCAAGGTAATATATCAAGTGTTTTCTGGAACACCCCTGCATTTCCTTTTATTTATTCTTTTCTTAATTCACTTACCTTTTTGTTTGTTCTTCGACTGTCAACATACACTTATGAAACATTACAATAGAAACAGCTTCATAAGAGAATAAGAATATTTTTGCATTTAAGGAGGGTTATTTCCACAAAGCCTTATACTTAGCTAATTTTGAACACTTTTATATCTTAATCCTATAGGATCATATCAGTATTACTCCCTGCATTTTATAGAGGGGGAAGCTGAGGATCAGAGGTTATAAAGTTATTGAGATGAATTAGCCCATTTAGACTCCAACTTTGTCATTTCCTTCTTCCAATGCAGTCTGCCTTGCATAATGATTTATGTATGCTTTTGTTAGACTCTGGGTCCTTTCCGGGCAAGATCTATTTTTCAACAAGTCACAACATCTAACATTGTCTTTTAATGATGATAGAATTCAATAAGTACTTTTTGGGTGACTTGATAATTGAATGAACCACAACTGAGTGAATAGTTTTTACTATTTGAATTTCAAACCAGAATCCACATCTCCAGATTCAAAGGAACTAAAACCACCAAATTACTATTTCTGGAGCTGAAAATATTATATACTTACACAGCTGTCTGTTTCTTATGAGGTGTCACCAAGGGGAATATATAAAGCCATTAGGACTGAGAATCAGGGAATAACATGAAATAAATGAGGCTTACCTCCAGACTACCCACCTGCAAGTTCCTATGTATAAAATTTGCAAAAGTAAAATATTTAAAACATATCATTTAGAGGCATGGACTCTCCATTCCAACCTCCTCCACTGTTTTTCTCTTGTGCAGGGTGACTCTGACTAGTTATGCTGGTGATCTTGCTGAGAGGACGCTAGATTGGGAATGCATGGAGTTTGGGTTTAGTGAGTTGTGTTTATGTGGCTCCAAGTTGCTTCCAGAAGTGCATAGTGAATATTGAAAATGAAACAGGGGCTGGGAGGGGCCTGCTGTGAGAACAGCTGCCAGAAATGCTCTGGCATTCTCTCCTTGTGTTAACTGATCCTGTGCTGTGCCATGAAGATGGAGGGAAGGACTTGCCTTACACATTGTATCTGTTTTTTAGAACCCAGCATGGAAAGGATGTGAATTTTGAAGTAAAACAAGTTTGAAATAGAGTCAAAAGATGGTATGAAAAATATATTCAGTCATCAGCTCTGAGTAGAAAATAGGGTTCTCATTGAAGCCTAAATATGGAAGTTCTTTACTCTCTCAGGAATATAATGCAACATGCACAGTTATAAAGACACTATCTTTTCCCTTTTATGATAGAGATTGAGGAAAATGCACAGTTGGTAAAACCCTTGCAAGGGACCAAGTGAGTGAGGCACCCTGAAGCTTGAAAGTCATCTACTTCATGGTAAATCTGCCTCTGAAAATTTTCCAAATTTGCTGTTTGAAGAGGTGGTTGAGGAAGCAGACAAAAATTACAGGAAGAATATTAAGGAAGTACATCAAATAGCTACAAATGTTAGTACTTTCACACATTTTATAACTTTTGTGGTTATTCTTTTTAAATTTTAATTAATTAATTTTAAAGATTTATTTATTTATTCATATAGAGCTGGGGTACAGGCCAGAGATGTGGAGGGTGAGAGGATTCACCAGAGACAGAGTGGGGAGCAGAACAGGCAGTTCCACGAAGTACACTGCTTAGGGGAGAAGCGGGCAGGCCAGGAGAGGTCTGCCCACGCCTTGTGGATCTCCTCAGGGCAGGCGGGGATCGAACTCATGCGGAAGTGGCTTAGCTTCTTAGTGCTGTGCTTTAGTTTAACCAGCTGCGCCACCAGGGAGGGCCGGTTATTCTTCTTTTAAAATATGTTCCTGTGGTGACTTTTTTTATTCTAAGGAAATATTAAGTATTCCTTTTACTAAAGAGCACCTCCCTCTCCTTGATGAAAATGTAAAATCTCCAAATCTTTCAAAATTTGGATTTATCCTTGTAGAGACTATCAAATAGTATAGTCATTTCCCTACACACTCATGAAATTCAACCCAGGGTTTTTCACATCTTCTGGGGGAAGCAGTCATTTGTGGTTTGCTTCTGGGATAAAAGATGTGGCATGTGTGTGATTTCTGAGTTTGCAAATTCCAAAGTGATACGATTTCTCTCGGTTTCCAATCACGCAGCAATTACTTTGGACCCTACGTAACATGCTCAGTGTCAGGACCTGGGAGAGCATCACTTTTTTGCCAAAGAGTAGCATACAAGGCGAGACTTTTTGGCTTAGCATATAATATGGAAATTGCGTATTGGAGTAGAGTACCAATTACTACAAATTATGCACAAATAGGCCAAGTCTCAGAGAAAAAAAAAAAAAAGCTTTACACAAGTTCATGGGATAATGAATATCAGAGCTGCAATTACAATTTTCCAACTCCCTAACTGTACATGCAATTTGCAGGTTTACAATCCTGTACAAAAAAAAAAACCAACAGAGAGCACAGGTGGGCTTCTAACCTCTGCTAATGAGAGCATCACTCTTCATTGCTAGGGTAATTAAGCAAATATTTAGTGGTCAGAAACCTACCTAGACTTTAAATAAAATCAATCAAATCACAATCCCATGAAAGATGTTGATATTGGATTTATTTTTAGTCTGAAATGTAATGTGTGTGTGTCTGCATGTGTGCAGCTCTTACTTTTATGATTCGAAGGAGAGTTAATCTAATTGTACTTGCCTATTGAAAAGCCACTGTTCAGCAGAATAGCCTGGCTTCTGACACTCAAAAGGCACAAGGTCAGGAGGGCATTTTCTCTTTGTTGATTGTTCTTTTTTTCCTCAGAATTTTCCTTCTTCCTTATGGAATTAGACCTTTTAAGTAAATTGCAAACAGTTCCCCCTGTGTGAAGCAATGTCTAGCCTACCACAACCTGACACAATCATTGACATTTCTTGTGCAAATAACAGCAGTTGTATTCAGCACTTTCTAGAATGGAGTTGAAAAAATAATGAACTATCTTTTCCAAGATAAAACACATTATATGCTCCTAAAATTGGAAGGGTTTGATATATGAAAGATCAAGAAATTAATACATAATTCTTGTTTTATTTTTGTTGCAATATATCCATTTCACTGTCTACCTCTAATTCTCCTTACTCAGCTATATATTTCCCTTTCTACCATGGAATTTATCACCTTTGGACAAATGATGGACTTTATTTATGACTATAGCTTATTATGTCTCTGCCTCCTAGAATGTAAGATCTAAGAGAACAAGAATTTTTTTATCTGGGTTATCCCAGGTACTTAAAATAGCACCTGGCATACAAAAGGGACTCAAGAAATAGTTGTTGAATGACTATGTACCGCATTTCAGTAATAAAGAGCAAAAAGTGAATGGAAATTTATACTTTCCTTTGAGAAACTTGGTAATTACTCTTTCTATGGTTTGGATATCACAATTGTGATATTAAATATTTATGGCACTGTTTTCTTTTTTCTTTCTCTTTTTTCTTATCCTTCCTATTGGAATCTCCACTTGTTTGGGGTGGTACCATGTCTAGGCAAATTAGTCCATTGTCTATCCTTCCTTGAAGCTTTTATTTCACCTTTGGTCACTAAGACCTAAGTTGAAGTCTATTAGGATTACCTAAGAAAGTTTTTTCTTTCCTGATATAGAGAGTTTCTTTTCCTCTGTGTCACTTGTTTCTTTTTACTGTCTGGAATGAAGATGTAATGCTGGGCGGCATAGCTGCCATCTTGAGACAAGAGGATGAAAAAAAAAAGTTGTAGATGGCAGGGGAAAGGTAGAAATAGAATAAGGTGGCCTACTCCAGGACTAATTATTATAAGAGAAAAGTAAAACCAGATTTGGTGAAGCTTTCTTAGGTGGAGCTATGCTACAATGAACCAAAAACAATGCTGCAGTGTACACATACATCAAAAGGTGACTTAGCTAAATCTCCTTTATTTTTTTCACAGTCTCAATCTTTCAGCAAGTCCATTGGATAAATTCTACATTTTGTCTACCAGCACAGCCCAGAAATAGAGGCTCAGACTGTTGCCAGGAGTGTAGAGGGTTGCTGTATGGCCAGTAACAAGTCAACCAGCCCAGATTCATGTAAAATAAAATGTTACAAAACAAAGTATATTGCGTATATGGCATTAGGTTCCTCAGAAAGCAACCCCATTCTAGCAGATGCTTTTGTTTGCTTTCTTCTTCCACTTCTGGCACTAGGTCATCGTAAATTTATTAACCACATGCAGGGGCAAAGTAGAGAAACTGGAATTTCAGACAATAGGCTGAATCATTTGGACATCTTTGCATTAATGGCACAAATATCTGTATAGACGTGTGTGAATGAGCAAGAGAAATGAGAATCTGTAGCAGAAGTTTTCTCTTTGCATCTGTAATCAGCCTCTAGTGTAGTTTTCTCTTTGATTAGGATAACCATTCTCACTAGTCACTATCATTTGCACAACAACAATATAATTTTTATATGTAGACTATCTCAAAGTACCAGACCAAAAAAAAAAATATATATTTCTGGCAGATTACCCTTGCCTCTATGGAATTTTCAGATTTGGTGTTCAGATTTTCTTTTTCTTAATGTAAAGCTAATCCTATACAGGAAATAGTTACAGTTGCCTTCTGCCAAATACATTTAGTAGCAACTAAATTTTTTAAGATGCTATCTTATTATAGAAGATATCCTTTTTTAGATTTTTGAAAAATTAAGGTGGCAATTTTCTATACTTCAGTGACAAACTTAAAAACAAAGCGTTCTTAGCAGGACATTCCAGCAAAAGGAAACCACTCAGTTATTTCCCTATTTTCTAGCTCTGCATGGAGGCCATGCTACTATAATCTTTTGAGGAAATTTGTGTTATGAGGAGCAAAATGAGAGGAAACAGAAAAAAAAAAAAAAGCAAACCAAAACAAAACAAAAAGGTTGCTTCAGTTTTGATCAGTTTTGTCTATCCTAGGGATGATAAGTATCCCTGGAAAAAATTTTAATTGCAGTTTATATGATTCCTTGCTCTTAGATTCTTCTTCCCTCTTTTCATATCATTAAAAAACTTATTCCTACTCTCAAATATATTTTTTGCCTAGTTATTTTTTTTCATGAAAATATAAAGACAAACATAACTGATAGGATTCAAGTATCCTACTAATTGCTATTCAATGTCTTCAGTTTATTCTTATTCCTCTCTTTCAGTATTCATTTTTTCTATTTGTCTTCAGTAGGACCCAGGAACCCAAATAAAGTGAGCACTCACAGCTGGGTGTAGTCATGTGAGAATTTGTTCCAGAATTGATACCTACAACTTCTGGGAAGTGGAGGTAGCTTGTCTGTCTTTGTTTTTCTCGCTCTTATTCATAGCATATGGATGTGCTGACTGGATGCTTAAAGGAACATTTTCCAGTATGTATATTTGAGAGTATTACACAGGAGCTGTGGTCAGAAATGCTCAAGATTTAATTATTTTTATTCACCCAGATCTTAAGTCCAAAGCCCAACAATATCCTTTTCCCCTCTGAGAATATATATATATATATAAATATATATATATATATATATTTAGGAAAGTCAACTTCATACTAAACCTTTCCATTCTGACATGCCCCCTTGCTAGAGTCCCAAGTTGTACCAAATTCCACCCACTGAAAAATGAGCTGTCAATAAAAATGAGCGATCAGTTGCATGAGGATTTTCCGAGTCAGAAGAAGGGGCTTTCCTACTTGCTCACCTTCCTGGGTTCACACATTTCTTCTCTGGCCTCCAGTGCATTCCTGTGTTTTCCTGCCAGCCAAACCATGCATTCAAATGACATTTTAAATATTTTACTCAGCATTTTGGTTATGCCTGGAGGGATTTGTTTGCCATGTTGCTTGAAATAGAATCCTAAATTCTCTTTTGTTTCATTTCAAAAAATAATGATAATTTGACCACTTTGTATGCATCAACATTTATTTTTATTATTATTATCAAATCATTCCATATGTTAGCAAGGAACTGTGGAGTTAGCTTTATTTTTTCCTTTCCTTTCTTTTCTTTCCATTCTGTTTTATTTTTCTTTCCTTTTCTTTCCCACCTACCCTCCTCCCTCTACCTGCTTGTCCTCCTCTCTTCTCCTTCGCTTCATATCCAACTGCTGCTGCTTTTTTTCTTTTTTCAAAGGAATCTAGAGGCCCAGAGCCTGAGACCAGAAGACTTTAAGGAAGAAATAAAAGATCTATTGTCTACTTCTCCAGTTAGTAGTTGTCATATATTTTTTTAAGGTTTATTTATTTATGCATACAGAGCTGGGGTACAGGCCAGAGGTGCAGGAGCAGTGGGATTCACCAGAGACAGAGTGGGGAGCAGAATAGGCAGATCGACGAAGTACGCTGCTGCGGGGAGCAGCCGGCGGGTCAGGAGAGGTCTGCCAGGCCATGTGGATCTCCTCCAGGGCAGGCCGGGATGGAACTCATGCGGAGTGGCTTTAGCTTCTTAGTGCTGTGCTTTAACCTGCTGCACCACCAGGGAGGGAGGGCCCAGTAGTCATCATATTTTAAGGCATACCGTGTCTTACAAATTTTTGCAGATTAAGATCAGGTTTATTCAGTAGTCGTGAATTAAGCACCTGCTATAAGCTAGTGACTGAGAACTAAGACCAATAACACACAGCCCCTCCCTGGAGATTTTACAATTCAGAGAAGCTTATACATTAGTGTAATCACTAAGCTGGTGCCTCCTACTGAGTCTGTCGCTCATGTGGCCTCAGAACACCATCTGACAACTGGAGAAAAGAATAGACAGGTGCTTGTTGGTGCAGGAGATGGGCTCATTATCACCATGGACTCGTGCAAGCCTTAAAATACCATGGTGTGGGGCCCTCCCTGGTGGCGCAGCGGGTTAAAGCACAGCACAAAGAAGCTTAAGCCACTTCCGCATGAGTTTGATTCCCTGCCTGCCCTGAGGAGATCCACAAGACGTGGCAGACCTCTCCTGGCCCGCCCGATGCTCCCCTCAGCAGTGTACTTCGTCGATCTGCCTGTTCTGTACCCCACTCTGTCTCTGGTGAATCCTTTCACCCTCTGCATCTCTGGCCTGTATCCCAGTTCTGTACGAATAAATAAATAAATCTTAAAAAAAAATACAATGATGTGAGACCCTAGACTTTGTCCCATTCATCCATCCAGTAACATTTATTGAGTGCCTACTGTGTATTATGCATTATATTAGGCACAGGGCCTCCATGGAAGAATAAAATCCTGCCCTCTAACAGCTAGTTTTCATGGATAATTATATTGAGAGTGTTGATGGTGGGGGGTGTTGGGGTGGTCCTGGTAAAGTGTGCTAAATGAACACAAGGATGGGACAGATGTCAAAGGCTTTCCAAAGGAGAGCCTCATTAAGGTAATCTGTATAAAGTCATCTGTGTAAATTAATCTGTGTGAGCGCATGGTTTAATACTGTGGTTCAGGAATAAGCAACTGAAGCTTTCCAGTCTAGAATTGTAGTTTTGTAGGGAAAAACATGTTGTTAACTTGCATATGTTTGGGACCTGAAATCAAACACAAAATACTTTTCTTGTGACAGTGTAGCTAAACTTTTCTATCCAAGTGAAACTTCTGCTTTTCAGTGGGAAGTTAAAGTGATCAGTGATTCCCAAGTTTAAGATATAGACCCCCACTAAATTAGAATGTAGACACCCAGCTCAATAAATAATGGCCCATGTCTTCTTTCTCAAATAATCCTTTGCAAAAGAGATGGTAACAAAGAGTTATGCACTTCAGTGTTTGAACACATCCTACTTGAGTTGGGAGAAATAGTGACTGAGAAATAGGATTGTTTCTCCAGGTTCATTTCCCAATTACCATACTGTAAAGGGGAAATAATCATTTTGGTAACATCCAGTCTATTAGGATCATGATTTACACCAGAATCCCAAGACATAAGTTTTTGTTAGCATGAAAATACAGAGAGGAAAACAGACAACTCAAAGAACTGTAGGCTGATGGTATTTTTCTGTATATGCTGCCTCTTTCCTTGGGTAGGCCAGTTGGTTAGTGCAGGGTCCAACAGATGACAAACGGCATGTACTTTGGTTGTAGATCACAGCTGAACAAACTACTCTGAAGTGTGAAGGGTCAGTGCAGTGTAAACAGAAATCAGCAGTGACCTATGGAGTCGTCTCAAGACATAATAAATACGGTCTTCACGCTCCCTCCCACCTTCTGCTGATTCAGGTATTCTGCAGCACCCTGGGGCTGGTCTCTGGAACAATATTTCAAATCCAGCAGACCATTGTATTTGGAGCAGATTTTCTAACTGTGCTTTTAATTTTGGCAAAATAGCTTTTAGCTCCTTCTGAAAATGTCATCATACACATGGAGCTTCGTTGAGAAAGAATAAAATGCTTTTTAGAACACTCCATTAGCTTTGGCTACCATTAGTTTTGCTATTCTGGAAGAAGATTTAGGGGATAAAAACAGAGTTGTTTCTCAATGCAGAAAAGAATTTTGTGGCAGAATCATTAACTTTTCCTCTCTTTGAAATCCCCCAATGGCCATTTAGTCTTCTAAAAAATGTCTTTATTGAGGAGCATCTAGGCCAGTGTTTCCTCTTGTCAGAGTAGGGTTGGGCTCACCTCCATCTTGTACCATCCCCTGGTACAATCATAGATCATCAGGAGTGTCAGCACCGTTCCCAGCCCATGCCAGGTGAAAAGGCTTTCCTCTAGGTCATCCTTCCTGTGCAGGTATTTAAACAGAGTTGCTTACTTGGACCTGAGGTTATTGGATTTGGTGAGACAGATGATACAGTATGCTCCCCATGCACTCAAGGGCAGGAAAAGAAATTGTTTAGGAAGCTGTCTGAATATTTGCAAACATGATTTCCAATTTCTGTCATATAAGGATGTATGTAGATTTGCTCAGCCAATGGGGTAGCCTTGCAAAAGGTCTAAAGTCACTCATAGAATAATAATAGCTGACACATTGTGCTCTCAGACATATGTGGAAAAAGGGTGATAGGAGGAAAAACTTCCCCACCTCAAGCCAAACCAAACATAAAGCTCAATCCATGATCTACAATAACAACTTAGATGGCCATATTTTCTTTAGAATGCAAACCATTTCTAATGAGTTCATTAGTTCCAGTGTTTCTTTTTTCTACTTACAGTTGATGCTTTGACTTGCCAGCTTCTAGCCATCAAATAAGAGGAGAGCTGAGATGTTTAAGATCAAGTAGTTGAAAGCCAATGATATGTGATTAAAAGAAGCAAATAGAATAAAGACTGTAGACTCACAGGCCCCCAAATTGAACCTGTTGACTGAGACTGTTGCTATTCGGTGGTTAGTTTTACTTAAAAGTGAAGTGTTAGTAAAAGATAAAGCTAATAAAAAGAAGAAGATGGGGGTGTTACACTGAATGAATGGCCCAAACTCACCAGTTGTGTGGCATCATTTTACATCCCAGTAAAATTTTACAGTAAAGTAAAACAACCAACAAAAAAATGAAAGTTTGGGCTAGAATATGTCGCTTATCTGTCTCTTCAACTTGGAAGCCTCTGATGACTAAGAGTAGGAAATCTGAATAGAAGAAATAAAAAAGTGAAAAAATATGAGCTGAAAGAAGTATGACTTACAGAATTGAGTACATATATTATATGTTAGTCATATTTTCATTTTGTATGAAATGCCTTTAGAAATGAAAAATAAGAGCTCAGCTCCGGTGAAAAAAAAAACAACAAAAAGTGTTATCCAACACCTTTGATTTCCAAATTCATCCTGTTGCTTAAAGATATTCAGTGTGCATTTTAGATATTGTTTCTTCTTCAAACTTCATGTTTGCCCTATGTATGTGAAACTATCCATCTTATCTCCCCTTAATTCTTCATGGCACTGCTTAAGTCTAGCACCTATTTTAAATGTTTCCCAACTTAGAAGGTTCAACTTCAATACAAAAGCAAGCATAATTCTCTCCAGTTATCTAGACACCATTCTGCACATGTCCAGGATGGTCTTTGTTGCACTTAGCAGGGGCAAGCACCGGGTCTTTTGTAAGCGTGTGTGGTTCTTGTGGCTCATGACCCATATGGATGCTCAGTAAATGTTGAATTGAAGTGAATTGCTTTCCAGTGCATTTATTGGCACATGTATTTCAGTAGGTCAAGATGCATCTCTTTTTGCACTGCTCAGTGGTTTTCTCTTTGAATGCTTTCCCAACCAGGCCAGAGTGGTTGGATGTCTCTGAAAATTGTCCACAGCTTGCTAAACAAGGAAGCAGCACGATTGCATTGTTGTATTGTAGCCGCATCCCCAGGTTTACAAATCAAGGAAATTCCAGTGACATTGTGCAAAAGCTTGTCTCCCTCCCTCCCTACTTCCCTTCCTCCTTTCCTTCCTTCCTTCCTCCCTCCCTCCCTTCCTCCCCCTCCTTCTTCCCTTCTTCCCTCCCTCACTCTTTCCTTCCTGTGTCTTTGCCTTTTTTTCTCTCTCCTTCCAACCCCCACCCCCTTTCTTTTACTCTCTTTCTGACAAAGCTCTCTTGAAACTCAAACACTTGTTACTGGATCAATAGCAGTGAAGGACCGTTGTTTTCAGCCAAGCAATGCTGGGCAAATATAACTACAGAAACCTGGCCTCCTACCTTCACTGAGGGAATTTCAACAAGTATGAGCTGAAGCCAAGCTGGCCCTGCCCTCCCCCTGGGGATGGCGTCTTCCCACCAGCAGGAATCCCATGTTTCTAGTTCAGGCTTTTACTTCTCTCGATAGTTTAATGATTCACAGCTCTTTGAAGAGACAGCTGGATGACAATGTGCCTTTATGACAGCCTGACTCTTGCTTCCCCTTTTAAATCTCAAACTGTACTGTATAAAGTACTGTTTCCTATCAGCCCGTCAACAAGGCCTGAATAGGCAAAGCAAGTGCCCCTGCAGCCCTCATTTATTTCCTTAGATTTTTCCACAATAAAAGCACAAGGGGAAAAGAAGATGCAGGATGTGAAGAATGGTTGGTAAAGAACTCTGTGTGAGGTCCTTCTCGAGATAATCTCATTCTACAGATCTGGGTGACTAGAATTTCCCTTCTGCCCCTCCCCCCTCCCCCCCCCAGCAGACGTCCCCCTCCCCAACATCCTTCTTACACAAATCCTTAAGCATTAAGTCAGGCGGAAAATGAGTCTACTCTACATTTATCTTGCTGAATGGCAGTCAACTCCCGCTTAATCTTTCAACATATATTTGTTCAATGGATCAACAGATTGTGTAAGCAGCATGACGGTTGGGTTTAGAAATGTGTCTGCTCATGTTTGGTTTGTGCTGAACCATTGACCATTTTGTTTGTGAATCCATCATAAATTATATCTCTGAGTTTCCAGCACTAGCGATGGGGACAGAGGACAGTGTTCAACAAAGACAGAAAGACTTTTTAGTTATTGTCATTTTTCCAGCCTTAAGAATGCTGATTTACTTTATCATGGAATGCTTTTTAATCTTTTCAGACTAGAAAATCTCAAAGTTGTTTTTTCCCTCTTCACCCAAAGTTGTTTCTAGCATATTCTTCTGCTACCTTCTTCCCACTAAAATAAAACCACCTTTGAAGGTACAGCGTAAGTAATAAAAGTAGTATAACTTATGAATCTGGAGCTTTAAGAATTAAATTTTGATGACTTTCTTATTGCTCTTTGTAGACATATTGGTTCAAATCACTGCTCCTTAAAAATGAGAAGAGATTCATTGGGTATTAGAAGACCCAGGTATTACTGAGCCAATTCACTGATGTCTTTTTTTTTTTAAATGAATTGTCAGTTGTTTCACTAAAATTTCAAGTTGTCACTGAACCACTCACTGGTATTTATTGACCGTCTACTGCATTGAAGGCAATCGCAAAATTATACAAATGTAAATTTCTAAACTTCGGTAATTAAGAGAAGTATACACACATATATATTTTATACATATATATGTGTGTGTGTATACACACACGTGGCATTATGAGGATTCCTAAATAAGAATGAAGGGGAGAGAAAATTGTGTTGTAGTAGTGAAGTTCATGCACAAGAAGCAATATTTTTCAAGGAGGTTTTATTCATTTATTTGAAAACTTTGATAGAACTTTACTGAAAGCAGCATATTTTGAGAACTGGGCATATAGTGGAGAGAAAGATAGATTTATTTGCTATCCTCGTGATGCTTAAGAGTGAACTAGGAAAAAGGGAAGCAGGGGACATGGCAAGAGTGAAAACTGATGTCAGCTGGCCCATCTGTATCATAGCCCAGTCAGGCTTGCAAGAAAATTTCACTTGCTGGTTCTTATAAGTAAATATTTCATATCAAAATGGAGAGCCATTAGATAAAAACACATTCCATATCTTTTAAACATCACATTCTTGAGTTTCACAATGAAAATATCACCATTTAGAAATAATAAAGGCTGAATTATAAGCCGATAAATATGTTCTTTCACAAAAACTGCTGTTGCATCTGAATTCTTCAGCCACCTCTGTGCAATGGCCTATTGCCTTACTCACTCCCCATAACCACTGCCAGCAACCTGGCAAAGTGTTGCTGTCCTCATGATACCAACATGGTAAGGAAATGGCAAGTTCTGGAGGACATGGTAAGGAATGGCAAGTTCTGTCCAAGGTCTTGGAGCTAGCTATTGGGAGACTTATACCAGCATCTAGAACTTCAGATTCCTACTTCTGGGCTTTTTCCTTTTTAATTTTCAGTTTCTTGATTAAGCTTCACAATGAAGAGTAAGAACCCTAATTTGAAAATTCATCTATTTACTAATTTTCTGTTGGAAACAATAACCAATATTGTTCTTTAGCTCCAGATATATTTTAATATTTATATTAAATATAATATAAATTCATATGCAGAGGCCAAGACTAATTCTTTCCAAATGGAGATATCCAGTTGTGGTGACTCAATACACACTGAGGTCTCCATGTACTTTGAATGTGGAATAACAGCAATAGCGTAAGACATACAGCATTTAATAAACATAATATTAAGGAAAAGGCCTTAGGAACCACTGAATTAAAAGTTATTTAGACCATGGAGTGTTTTCTTAGATTTGATGGAACAGAAAAGCTGTAGTCATCCTAGACCTAAAACGAGTAGTGATGGTTTTCTTGGTTATAGAAAGAGAAACTCCCTCAAAGCAGCCTAACAAAGGACAAGCTGGGCCCTTCCTGGTGGCACAATGGGTTAAAACGCAACATTGCAAGCTAGCTACAGCCACTTCTGTGCAAATTCGATCCTCACCCCAGAGGTGACCTACACAGGCCTGCAGACCTCTCCTGTCTCACACACTGCACCTGTCAGCAGTGTACTTTGTCCATCCGCCTGTTCTGCTCCCCACTTTGTCTCTGGTGAGTCCTCTCACTGCCCCTGCACCTCTGGCCTGTACCCCAGTTCTGTATGCATAAAGAAAGAAATCTTTAAAAAAAAAAAAAGCAGAAACCTTCTGTGGGTCTGTTACAGAGCTATTAGATAGGCCTGGTCCTATTGCTGGGGATTCATGGGAAGCATGGCCTTTCCTGGATTTACATAGCATTGGGTGTCCATCCTGTGCCTAATCCCTGGAGGGTCCCAAGGTGCACGTGGCTGTGTCCATTTGGAAGAGGACATGAACAGAACTAGCAATGATCTGTGTCTTTCCTTAAGAGTTTCTATTCTGTTTACCTTACACCACAGCTAATGGAGTCACTAGACTCTAAAGGTTCCCCCAATTTGACTAGGGTTGATCTTGTTATTTTAATTGCTGAAAGGTATGACAGAGTTTTGCTTGCACTGTATTTTATTATGCTATATTTGATTTCCTCTAAAAATAGAGGGAAATTGTAATATTCAAAATGGTCATGTTGGTCAATCGCAGGAACAGAAATTAGAATTCTGTATATTCTGGCCATATGACTGTGGCTATCCCAATGTTTCCTAATAAAAGAGAAGAATAAAATTACTCCTTACTTAGTTACTTATGATAAATATAGCATCTCTGCTAATAAGGATCTGAGAAAATAGATCAGTTTTTTTCTTCACAGAAATGTTCCTGAACCAATGCTGCCTTGATTTGGTCTTCTCTATTTCATCTCCCCCTCTGTGTATTTCAGGGTAGGAGCATCAGTCATGAAGTGTGAAAGCTCTAGAAGTCCTGAGCATCCTTCGAGGTAGGTTTTAATGGGGGATTGAGTTACTTCCCTTCCCAAATAGATGTGGAAGCGCCCATCCTCAAAGTGAGTGTATTTGGTACATAAGGCCTTTAAAGAGGTCACTGGGATGGGGCCTAATCTGAAAGGTTGGTGTCACCAGAGAACTTTCTGTGAGCACACAAAGGAAAGGTCACATGAGGACACAACAAAATGGTGGTCATCCATATGCCAGAGAGAGGAGATTCACTGGAAACTGTCCCTGCCAGCAGCTTGATTTTGGACTTCCAGCCTCCAGATCTGTGAGAAAATAAATCTCTGTTATTGATGCCACCTAAGGGCAGCTTGGGGAGACTATTATCGCTATATATACATATATATGGACATATATATGTCCATATATATATTTGAGTAAATAGTTTTAATTTTTTTTAGTTGTTTTAATTTTTTAGAAGTAACACTACATTATAACATGATATACATTTCAGGTATGCATCATTAAAAATCAATGTGTATACACTACAATAAGTTCACAACTAAAAGTCCAACTCTATCTATTTACCCATTTCCATCCCCATATAATTTAAAAGTTTATTGCTGGCCCTCCCTGGTGGTGCAGCGGGTTAAAGCACAACACTGAGAATCTAAAGCCGCTTCCGCATGAGTTCGATTCCTGCCTGCCCCGGAGGTGACCACATGGCGTGACAGACCTCTCCTGGCCCGCCCGCTGCTCCCCTCAGCAGTGTACTTACTTTGTCGATCTGCCTGTTCTGCTCCCCACGCTGTCTCTGGTGAAGCCTCTCACCGCCCCCTGAGCCTCTGGCCTGTACCTCAGTTCTGTATGCACAAATAAATAAATCTTTAAAAAAAAAAAAAAAGTTTATTGCTGTTTTATTTAGTTCACTTCTCTAACTACCACGTGTGAGAGAAATCATATGGCATTTAGCTTTCTCTATCTGACTTTACTCCACTTAGTGTAATATCGTCTAGGTCCACTCATGTTTTTGCAAAAAAATGACAAGATATCATACTCTTTATAACTGAATACTATTCCACTGTGTATTTATACACCATCTTCCTTATCTAATCTTCTGTTTATGAACATTTAGGTAATTTCCAGTTCTTCCCTTTTACAAATAATGTTCCAGTATGGGGGTGCATAGATTTCTTTGAATTAGCATTTTTAAAACGTTGGGGCAGGCCCTCCCTGGTGGTGCAGCGGGTTAAAGCACAGCACTAAGAAGCTGGAGCCACTTCCGCATGAGTTCGATCCTCGCCTGCCTCGGAGGTGATCACATGGCACGGCAGACCTCTCCTGACCCGCCCGCTGCTCCCCTCAGCGGTGTACTTTGTCGATCTGCCTGTTCTGCTCCCCGCTCTGTTTCTGGTTAAGCCTCTCACTACCCCTGCACCTATGGCCTGTACCCCAGTTCTCTATACAGAAATAAATAAATCTTTTTTTAAAAAAAATGTTGGGGCAAATACCCAAAAGCAGGATAACTGGATCATGTAGAATTTCTATTTCAATCTTCTAAGTACAGTGATACTGTTTTGCATGACGGTTGTACCAGTTTACATTCCACCCACAGAGGACAAGTGAGCCCAGATTTTTTTTTTTAAAGATTTATTTATTTGTGCATACAGAACTGGGGTACAGGCCAGAGGCTCAGGGGTGGTGAGAGGCTTCACCAGAGACAGAGTGGGAAACAGAACAGGCAGATCGACGAAGTACACTGCTTAGGGGAGCAGCGCGCGGGTCAGAAGAGATCTGCCACGCCATGTGGTCACCTCTGGGGCAGGCGGGAATTGAACTCATGCAGAAGCGGCTTTAGATTCTCAGTGCTGTGTTTTAACCCGCTGCGCCACCAGGGAGGGCCAGAGCCCAGATATTTTTATACATGAGAAAAAGCTTAAATACAAAGAGGTAAAATAATAACATATTAAGTGGAGGAACGGAATTTAATTCTGATCCCACGATGATGGTCTTTCTGCTATTGTTCTGCCTGCTTCAATGTCCCCAATGCCTTAGTCTGGGAAACTTACACGCATAAAATTTGCAGGTAGGTCAAAATATTTGGTTAGTAGTGAAATACTGGGTTAAAATAGAGGCAGAAACTGAACAATCCCCTTTTGTAATTGTGGGCTAGCTATGATGAGGGAGCAAAGGGAAGGCCTGGAAGCTGTGCTCCTGGAAGATGCCTGGAGCTATCAGCTTCTTTCCAGGGGAGGCAGGGAAATGGGTCATTGTAATATCAGCTGGAAATGGAATTGGGGAGATGGGAGGAAGCTTGTGAATCCACAGGCTGTCTGCTCCTTGTATCAGGCTGGCAGATCTGAGTTTACTTGGAGCAGCCCGGGAAAACGGTCTCATGCAGAGAAGGTTAGGATTTGAGAAGAATTGCAGCAACATTCACTGTAAGGGAGATTTTGAAATGCTGCCAGTTAATTTAACAACAGTCTATCTTTAAAAAAATGACGTGGGTTTACATAGCGTTCATTTGTATTTGCTAAGCAAAGCTTATCATCACACTTCCCTTTAATTTTTTATATTCCTTGTACAATGTTCAGTGTTGAATTTCATCAGTATTTTTTTTATCCTTGGATAATGGAAACCTCTGATTTCCACCCCCTTTCTTCTTTACTTTAGAGAAAGGAGGAACACTTAGAATTTGCCCTGGAGATACAATGTCTTCCAAATATTAGCTCAGGGAATAGGAAGGCTCTGAGTTGCCATGTGCTGTTGTTTTCTGGAATAAATAATCATACAAAAGCCTTCCTCTTTTCTCTCCTATCTCTTTCAGCAGAGTTCAAACCAGGGTTATTTGCAGGTATCCTCTTGAATCCAATTGAAAGACTGCATATCTTGACTTTTCAATCTTGCCTCTGCTTTTTCTTTTCCATTGCCGCATCCCTTTTGATTCTTTCTAAGTTCTTGACCTTCCTCCTTTATTTCTCTCAAACAATAGGCTCTCTTCTGTGCGTGAGCATACATGTCTGTGCCTCTGTGTATGAACAGGTGTGTACCCACAAGTGCGTCTGTATCTGCATGTTTGGGGCGGAGGGCTCTTCCTTTAAAAGCAGCACTGATTGTTCCATTGCTGAATTCCCAAAGGTGAGCCATTCGTAATTATAATTTCTAAGTATTGATAGACTAAAAGTCAAACAAATGGGTGAAATACCAGATACAGACTGAATACAAATAAAGATCATAAATATCCATTCCCCACATCTGTTGTCATTTTGAAAGTTAGATGCTGTGAGGAGTCAGTTTTACGACATTCTGGGTTCAGTTTTCTCAAATATTCACTGGTGCACCTGATTTTAAAAAGAAGCACTTAAAAAAAAAAAAAAGACAAGCACTTTTTGTTATGAAAGAATAAACACCTTACAAGCTGAAAGTCATCAAAATTCTGCCCTTTCCTATTCATCATACATTATACTTGCCAAGCACAGATTAAGGCAGATTATTAACCTACTCAATTACAGTGGAACTCCTATGGAAATGTCTATTACAACCGCATTAATATCTCATTAGTTCATCATGTTAATGTTATTACAATGGTTACCAAAGGAATTGGCTCTGATTGGTACCTAATTTTGAAGGGTTGTTGCCCCGAGCATCATTGGGGTGGGAGGCTCAAATGTAGAGGTAGAAATCTGTTTTCTGTCTTCTTTCCTAAAAAAGAAAAAAAAAAAAAGAAGAAGAGAAAAGAACAAATGAATATTCCTGGCAAAAACATGCCTCAGAGGCTTTCTGAGACTCAAGATATAAATCTATTTTGACAGGTGTAGTCATTATTCTTATCATCTAAGATAGCATTTTTCTTTTGTTTTAATGGCAAAGATAGCAGGAAGACAAAATTTGCCTTCATGCGAATGCATAAAAATGTAATAACAATTAGCTAATGTAATTAAATTATTACTAATGATGATAATACCATGCCTGTGTCTTTACAATGAGTGAGTAGCTTTACTTATTTACATTTTTCCCCAAAGGAGTTCAAATAGATTTACAAAAGAGTTAAACCACTCCCACCTCCCCATTCATTTGCATACATTAAAAGAAATAAAGCTCAGAAGTAGATTTTTCAATCTTGCCTCTGCTTTTTCTTTCCCATTTTATGAGGAAAATAACATCTCTGTAGTTTCATGCCTTTATCTTAGTTGGTCCATCTCCATGTATGGACAGTAAGATTGGGAGAACTAAGGCTGGGGTCCAGGTTCCAGACTCTGGGGAGTGGTAATGTGTCTCAAGGGAGTCCTGCCCAGCCAACCAGCACTGGCCTCTGAGGCTAGTATTATGAAGATTAAGCCTATTGTTGATGCTGTTTTATTTTCTGTACTTACACCTCTTCCTACTTTTCTCATAATCTTTTTTCTTTCTTTTTTTTTTTAAAGATTTATTTATTTATTTGTGCACAGAACGAGGGTACAGGCCAGAGGTGCAGGGGTGGTGAGTGGATTCACCAGAGATAGAGTGGGGAGCAGAACAGGTAGATGGATGAAGTACACTGCTGAGGGGAGCAGCGGGTGGGTCAGGAGAGGTCTGTGGGGCCTTGTGGATCACCTCCGGGGGCTGGTGGGGATCGAACTCATGTGGAAGTGGTTTTAGCTTCTTAGTGCTGTGCTTTAACCCGCTGTGCCACCAGGGAGGGCCCTCTTTCTTCTTCTTCCTCTTCTTTTTTTTTTTTTTTTAAAGATTTATTTATTCATACAGAACTGGGGTACATGCTAGAGGGGCAGGGGTGGTGAAAGGATTCACCAGAGGCAGAGTGGGGAGCAGAACAGGTAAATTGAAGTGCACTGCTGAGGGGAGCAGCAGGTGAGACCAGAGAGATCTGCTTCACCATGTGGTCACTTGCTGGGGGTTGAGCTCAAACTTCAGTGACTGCAGCTAGCTTCTGCAGCGCTGCGGTTTAACCTATTGCACCACCAGGGAGGGTGTTTTCAATGAAATTTTGGGGTGAGTTGCAGCAGTCAACATTTTGGGTTTCCTTATTTTTTTTTTTTAAGAAAAAAAAAAGGAAAATGAGTAGGGAGGGCTTTCAGGGAAAGGAAAAATTGTGTAGTGGGCTCTCTGAAGGGTGAGGAGAAAATTACCTTAGGATGTGTTGACTAAGTCTTGACTGGCGTTGCTGAGTAGCCAGTGTGTGAGACCTTTCTATCAGGTTTGTTCATACAGTGAATGGTGTCAGTATAGATGTTGGGCTTTCACACAACTCTTGTCAGCTGCGTGGATGCAAGCACCTGGTTGGCTTGGGAACTTTGTGGGTGTGGAAGGCACCCAGATGGAGTGTCCTACAAGGACATACAGTGAGGTATATACAAATGAAACATAATGAATTGTGGACTGAGCCATGGCAAGGAGACAAATACGAGTGTGTAACAGACAGTGGAATGTGTTAGAGGCAATCTGTGTGTGTGTGTGTGTGTGTGTGTAAGAGGTTGTTGAATATTGAATAAGAGAAAAAAAGCAGCTACTCCTTGAAAAGACTGCTTTTGACATGGGCTTGAAAGAGAGCCAAAAGGTGAAAGCAAGTTCTAGGTAGGTCAGCAGCATAGGAGATTTTTGAGTTCCAGAGGACAAAGTGTAAGGTGTGAAGGGATTCTGGAGGGGTGGGAGAGTGATTCAGGAGAGGGGAGACATATATCTATAAGGGGAGAGTCTTTAAGTGGTGAAAGATGAGTGTGAGGAGTCAACTTATGATAGCGTGACAAGCATGTGATACTTGATGCAAGTAATATCTTAGATAATTTTAGAGGGAACTGGAGATCAGTTCTGACCACAGCTTCCCCTTCGGGAATGGTCTGTTATGTAGCATGTGGTGAGGTTGGAGGTTGGTGGTAGGATGGGAGGATCTTTCCAGGAACATAAAGGGTTCTATGGGTCTTTCTTACTTAAATAGTGGGCAATTTAGAACATGATGTATTTCCTGAAAATGAAGAGCTTAGTTTAGGAATTTTGAGGTAAATATTCAAAAGCGAATTATAAGAAACAAATGAAAGTTATATGTTAAAATTTATTTTAATCTTTTGGGGCTTTTTAACTGAAAAACAATTTGTATTTCTTACAACGAATAGCAAAAAGTAAACAAAAAATGATGAACAAATCTATAAAAAAAGTTTCTAGAGCGGATATAAATTATTTTAAGGGAGAACCAAGTAAAAAGGATACGAGGCATATGTGGCAGTCTGTTAATTGCTTATCCAAATGTCCATATATTTTTTTCTTCCTGAGTAACAGATTCTGATTTTTTAGCAGGGCATATTGTTATACAGAGAATATTTCCCCAGCCTCCCTTAATGCTACTTGGGATCAAATGTCACCTTCTGAACAATGAGATAATGGGGAATAGGACATACCGAGAGTGGATTAAAGACAGTGACACATTTCTGGACATCCTGTGACCAAGATGTGGAGTCTGTGCCCCCTTGCCTTTGAACCTGATTAGCCTCTGAGCCAGCTTTCTCTGGTGCTCTGTGAAGCTTATGGTACATGCAAAGGTACTTGCAGGTGCTGTCTGAGTGGCAGCCGAGCTCCCAGCTGTCAGCAATGTCAGTAAACCAATTTCCTGTTTCCAGCCCAGTTGAGCCTTCAGATGACGAATGCAGCTTCACCTGAATGGAGCTGTTGCAAGTGAGTACTGCCCACTTGAACCCAGTCAATCCCCAGAATTAGCAGAGGGAATAATAAATTGAAACCATTGTGTTTTGGCACAATTTCTAAACATAATAGAGAACCAGAAAAGCATCTTGGTGCTAAGTGGTATTACTACTTGTCATTATGTGCTTTCCCTCCTGTGAGAGGGTATCTTTCCACTCCCTGTGTGACTTGCAGTTCTCCGATTTTCCTTTTTGATGCTTGGAATATGGAGAAGAAGGTGGATGCTCTTAATTAGCTTGGAATATGTGGCATATGTTAAAGAATGTTGAGCTGTAAAATACTAGAAGTTCAAATCCTTGGTGACTATGAAGTTCCATACCTACGACGGATAACTATGTCTGGATTTTTTCTGGGAAGACAAAGAAACTTCTATTAAATTTAACACAGGAGAGAAAATGATGATAAAGCGAGGAGAGAAAGCCAAAATGGGTATACGTTTGTAAAGGAGAACCTTCTTGTTGTAAATGCAGATTTTTCTTTTCAATGTACTTCAACATATTAAAAAAAAAACCACCTTGTAAATGAGATAGTGGAGTAATCTGGGCCAACATAAACTACGCTAAAAGATCAGGTATGTGCAAATGCCATTTTGTCATTCCAGTTTTTAAAAAAAGGAAAAGAGATTCAGCAAACTATTGAATTATCAGCTTTATTTTGTTTCCCGGAGTTCCAAGGAGAGGAAGTGGTTGGGTCATCATTACAATAACCTCATTTCCTTCTTTGACAGATATATTAGACTGTGGTACCAGGGGAAATGTAGCAGAGTGTATTTTTGAACTAAAGCAGGCATTTGAAAGGGCTTTCAAAGTGTCTTCATAGATCAATTAGAGGAATATTGGTTGAGTAAAAGATTGAAAGAGAGCATAGAGGGTAGTTCCAGTAGGCCAACCAGCAGGGAGTTTCTATTTTTCTCCCTGCCATGGTGTCAGCCGCATCATAGGGTTGGCTCCCCCTTGTGGTTAGAAGGGGCCTCACTGATGCTTGTCATGGCCAGGGACAGGCTTGCTTCTGAATCTTCCCGTGGAAGAATCAGGAAGCTTATTTTCTGGATGTTCACAGCAAAGATTTTCTCATATTTTATTTAAAAAGTATTCTAAGGGTTTATTTTTTATATTTAAAATTAAGCAATATTTTTTTATACACTAATTTGAGGTAATATTGGCTTCCAGCATGGTAAATGTTTTAAGGTTCACACTTTGATATTTTATTGACTTCAGCTTGGTCAGAAATTCATACCTGAACCAGTTATTCTGCTCAGGGAAAGGACTTTTCTGCTTGGCTTAGGTTTGACTGGTTAAGGGTGGAACTGGTTTCATCTAAAGACCTCAAGAAGGGTGAGATTTGTATGGATATAGATAGCTAAGACAGCTGAATGATTACAAAAGACGGAGTGTGTTATTTTGTGGGCAAACACAATGTGTACTATTCATAGAAGATTTTGAGGGTGAGTCTTTAATTCTATAATGTGCATGTTTAAATTTTGATGATAAAGTCATTCTTGTAGATCTCTTGATATTATGTTAGTCACAAAATATACCACAGGGTTAACCCAAGGAACAGAATTGCTTCTTATCATCCCTCTTTTGGTGGCACAGAAATATTGGTCAAAAATTATGATTTTGGTTTAATTATAATCTAAGTTAACACTTACAATTGTAACTGACCAATGTATTTACCTTTTTTGGAATATTAGAGGAGGATTATGTTCTCAGAATGGATAAGGATAGCAACCATTCTTTTTTAGTTGCAGGAGAGACTGTATCAAAAGATTTGCATGAGTTTGCTCAGGTATAAATTAAAAAGAATGTGGCTGGAATGCAGTCCTTTTTGTGTGATCTTTAAGATAGTGACATGAAATATTTATACTTTAGAATGATTTTAGGTGATACTGCAAAATAAAGTTTCGCAAAGAATACTTGCGTGTATTGGATCATTTTATTGAGATCACAGAGACAAATTTTATTAACACATGCTAAGATTTCTCCTGTACTTACTGCTGGTTTTAACCAATTCATCTGTTAACTTAAACAATATAGCAATGATCAGTGCTAAAATGTCCATTTTAAAACTAGCTTATTTCTTCTGTTCAATATTTAACTGAGAAATTAATGTAAATAATATGTTGAAGAAAAAGAGGCCACAGAATTTGGGTAGATAGTTGGTTAAATTATAGATTTGTGGCCCTCCCTGGTGGTGCAGAGGGTTAAAGCATAGCACTGAGAATCTAAAGCCGCTTCCTCATGAGTTCGATTCCCGCCTGCCCCGGGGGTGACCACATGGCGAGACAGACCTCTTCTGACCCGCCCGCTGCTCCCCTCAGCAATGTATTTCATTGATCTGCCTGTTCTGCTCCCCACTCTGTCTCTGGTGAATTCTCTCACCCTCCACATCTCTGGCCTGTATCCCAGTTCTGTATGCACAAATAAAATAAAATCTTTTAAAAAAAATTATAGATTTGTAAATTTTTGGAATCTGATAGAAGCCCACTCCCCCCAACCCTTTTATCTTGTAGATAAATCCTCCTTTGGGGTATGTTTTGCAAGATAGAAATCTAAAGATTTCAAAAAAATTAAATTATTTAAATAAATGAGATACTATCATCCAAAACAGTAGCTAATGTTCTACCAGCAGACTTTACCCAAAGGCCAGATTTACTTGAAAATTGTTAAATATTATAAGGCCCTCCCCGGTGGTACAGCTGGCTAAAGCACAGCACTGGAAGCGAGCTGCAGCCGCTTTTGTGTGAGTTCCATCCCGGGCCCCAGAGGTGACCCACTTGGTGCAGCAGATCACTCCTGACCCACCCGCTGCTCTCCTCAGCAGTGTACTTCCACGATCTGCCTGTTCTGCATCCTACTCTGTCTTTGGCAGCTCCTCTCACTGTCCCTGCACCACTGGCCTGCACCCCAGTTCTATGTGCATAAATAAATAAATATTTCAAAAATTATTAAATATTATATAAGTCCTTGTTCAAATTATTGTGCCTGGAACAGCAAGATCATTATTCTGAGCCACTTGTTAGACCTCCAGAATCTCACTTTCACCTTAAACCTCAATCTGATCCTACGTTTTAACAAAACACCCATGGAATTTATGTATTCATTAAAGACATATAATCAGAAATCACTAACTGTCATTAGGGAGTGATGCTCAGTCTATAGAGTATGGAGGATAGGGAGTGGTTGTTTCTACAGGTGCTCTCACAAAAGCTGCTTGGACATATCACAGAAAGTCTATTTACAGTTAACTTTGTTGGTACATGTGATGTTTCCTGCTAAAATCTATTACTTTTTTAAATAAGCTTTTATTCTAGAATAGTGTTTGAAGTTCAACAACCTATATTTGAAATCTGGATCTTCCATTTTCTAGCTATCTGAATTTAGACAAGTTATTCCAACAGTTGGAGCTTAGTTTTCTCATATCTAGAACCTCTAGTTTCTAGAATGAATCTCTAGGATAGCATCTCTAAAAGTACAAGTATACTGACTTTATACTACTGTGAGGATGACTCCTGAAATAGGTAAAGCATTTAGTGGAGGGTCTGGACGACACTTAGAAGAAACAATGAAAATTGGTGTTTTTTTTTCCTTGCTGGGATATGTAGCCATTGAAGACATTTTGCTGTTCCTGTTCATTATAAATGATGGGACTACAGAAAACCTTCCCTTATTCAGCACAACTATAAAGTGATTCTTACAAAACATTAGATTTTAATCAGCTCTACTTCCAAGTAAATATTTCACAAAATGATACCTAAATAATTAAATAGAACTGAATTGTTTAGCATGGTCCATCTGGATGCCAACTTGTACCTGCCAAAATGATAATTTGGATTTTAACATAATTGATACTTTACTATTCTTCATGAGTCTGATTCATCTAAGGCTTTGTTGCTTCTTTGCTCTTTAGTTTTTACTCAGTGATTATTTCTGGGCTCTGCTAAAAAGGCTTCCTCTTGATAAATTTCCTTGACTTTCTGGTTATCCTTATTTTACCAGGAGTCAAACTGGCCTATTCTTTGGTCCTCAGGTGTGTGACAGGATAGATCCTAACCAAATAATAGTCAGGGAAGCTGCTCTGAAAAGACAACCTGGGCTGAGAGCTGTATACTCTTTGAGTCACTAGTAATTCTTCATGGTTAAACTCTTGGTCTTCAAATTCCTGGTCATACCATCCCCAGATAAGTGAATTGTGGTATGATGGATAGACTGATGATGGTTATTGTGGCACAGAGGGACCTAAGGACAGGTAGATCTATATGACCAATGTGATCTCTTCATGGGTCCCCTCTCCACATGGGCTGTAGGTAGGCACAATTCCTTCCTACTTACACAACTTGTGTAAGTTTTCATTTATTTAAAAATATATTTTTAAGATGTGGTAAATAATACAATATGGGATATTACTCAGCAATCAAAAAGTTAAACACATGCCCTTTGCAACAACGTGGATGGAGCTGGAAGGGAGTGAAATAAGCCAGAAAGAAAAGGAAAAATACCGGATGGTTTCACTCATAGCAGGAGTATAAAGGACCAGGGGGGAAATAATAACAAGCAGTCATCACTAGATTTGTGAATGCTCTGGAAGGTCTGCTCTTATTTATTTATTTATTTATATGCATACAGAACCTGGGATACAGGGCAGAGGTGCAGGGGTGGTGAGAGGATTCGCCAGAGACAGAGTGGGGAGCAGAACAGGCAGATCGATGAAGTACACTGGCGGGTCAGGAGAGGTCTGCAGCACCATGTGGATCACCTCCAGGGCAGGTGGGGATCCAACCTATGCGGAAGTGGCTATAGCTTCTTAGTGCTGTGCTTTAACCTGCTGTGCCACTAGGGAGGGCCCTGTCTGCTCCTATTTTAATGATTTGCTTATTTAACTAATGGCTGCTTTATTCATTAGTAATTAGCATATTAATTGAAGCAGTACTTATCCCTCTTGGTAAAGAGATGATTTTATAATTTAGTCTTTTGTCCTCAAGGCTGAAAGGTAATGTGTGCAAACTTTGGTGAGTTCAGAAACCCCAAATAAGTGCTTTATATTTATTTGAGAGTAGCCTCTGTAGCATCCTCCTCTAATATGTTGACTATGTTAGACATGGATCAATGAGTATATTATTTCTGTGTTTAGTAAGGTCCAGATTTACTCCAGTATTCACAGCTTGTTTCTTTCTTTGATGACATCTGCCTGTCAAAGAAAATGTGTTTACCCTTATTAGCAAAGTCAACAGAGTAGTGACACTAGGTTTCTGAGGTCATCTTCTTGACACATTGAATGAAGCAATTATTTTAGTGGGAACATTATTTTCCATATAAATTATGCTTTCTGTTACCTCAAGACTCTTTTATCTACTGACACCCTTTATTAAAAACTTACTCCAAATTGTTGAATAAAAATGTAGCCTTGTAACGCTGTACATGAAAGTGAAATATACCACAAAGAAGTTAATAACCCTAGAAGTTGAATTAGGTTCTTATATTAGGAGGAATAATCCTGTCAGCAGGAACAGGAGAGAAGAGAGGGAAATGGAGATGGAGAATATACATCAGAGAAATACTTTTGTTGGTGGTGTAAATAACACACTTGAAAGAATTATGTTTGACCACCCTTTCTGAGATGTGTTGTCACTTTCTATTCCAAACGGATTTCCCTTCTGGTTAAAGTAGCCAGAAAACTATGCATTGCCAAGTTCCATAGTTAATTCTCAGTCTTTACCTTACTCTACCCCTAACCGTACTTGACACAGCTGATCATTGCCTTCTTGGAGCACTTTCTTCAGCTGCCTTTCAGAGACAACACTTTCTTCTACTTTGTCTATTCCTTTTCAGGCTGAATTATGAGATACCCTTCATTTTCTAGACCTTTTATGTCATCATCCATGGATTCAATCTTTCCGTTCCTTTACTTGTTCTAATATATACTGTGAGATGCTATCACATCTAGTCCAAACCTTTAAATACCATTTATTTCAATGATTCCTAAACTTGAGAGTAGAACATTAGTTTCTCTGTCATGACCACTGATAAAGATGAGTTAAGTATGTTTGGGATACTTCTGACTCTAGCCAGGGGCATTCCTCTAGATTTTGTTCCTAAATACTCTTTCTCGTCCCTAATAACTCAGCCCAGGCGTGATCTGTAGAACAATTGTCCTTCACGGTCAGAAGTTTCATCCACGCACGCATACCAGCGGAGGTCCTGCTTACAAACAGGTGTTGTCATTGTCAACCCGCAGGCCATCGTGTCACAGGACAGCCGTCGACACTCACCATGCACATACACATGAGGACAGTCAAACCCTCACCTCTCAGTAGTTCTCAGGACAGTCAAACCCTCGCCCCCTTCTCTGTAGCCCAAATCTTCACTTTTTTTTTTTAAATCAAACGTTTAGATTTTTTTGGGGGGGGGGTTCATTTGCTTATTTATGCACACAGAACTTTCTCCTCCCTTATAACTCTCCGGTATTCCCAGTGTTCTCCCAAGAAGGGAAGCAGTCATGAGGTGTTGTTGACATGTCATGATAGTGCCATATGTATCTCTGAATCAACTTCCAGAGTCTAAGTCTCTATCTCCTAAGGTTGAGGCCTGCAGCTTGGGACTAACAGTAGTGGTGAAGGGCTGGTGTTCTGTAATAAAGTAAGCCCATAAAAAAGTACTTTGTATTCTGACAGCTGCTCTTATGATTGTGTCTGGAACAGAGTCATTCTTGCTGTCATAACTTTTTATTATAAGTCCAGAAATTATCATATTAAGTTAAAAACTCTTGAAAAAACTTTTTCTGGAGCTTTCAAAAGGTTCTCTTTCCACCCAGGCCCACCCATTTTGATTTCTTTCTCTCTGGTTACCTTCTCTGATGCTGTCATTGTTTTTCTCCCCTCTTCTTTTAGGTTCTGCTGTTAGTATTAGGGATAGGGAGTTGGGAAAGGCCTTTATGGGGTCTTGCTTGGCATTGAATACCTAATACCACAAGCTATAAGGCACCCTTCCCTCTGAAGATTTGTGTACCACTAGAGTATCTCCTGAGCTTTGCTAATAGAATACACTCCATCCCTTCTCATGCTTGAGTGACATTACAGGAAAGTTCCATTCCCACACACTTAGGATAACCAATCAGGCAATGGTGATTGAATAAGAAACATCCAGTTATGTTAGAGAAAGAAGATGATATATACCAACATTTGATATTAGATATACCAACATTTGATATTCATGCTTAGGAACAAAGTGACTTTGTACATAGCAAATTCCATCCAGCTGCTGAGAAGAATAGACATGTCTAACTCTGAATTTTATTAAGTGACATGGGATTCCTTCTTCCCTTTTGTATCATGATACTAAAACTCTTCTGAACCTTGCTTTTAAACCCATCATTATGTTTTGGAGAATTATTTTTAATAAGATTAACTAGTGTCGCAATGTTTTATTATTTTGATGTGCTAACTGCTTTTAAAATGCAGTCATCTATTATTGAACATCTTCTGATATGTAAATATGGCCTTTGGGGAAAAATGCTCTAAGTAAATTATTGTGCATACATATTTGTGTGCATTTGTAAATGTATTCAGAGCAGGATTTCCCACAAGTGAAATTTCTGGGTCAAGATATATGAATATTTTCATTTGGGAAAGTATTGCTAAATCATCTTTCATTAATAATGTGTCACTTTGTATTTTCACCTACAATATAGAGAAATACCTGCTTTGTTATTTCTTTACCAGCATTGGAAGCTTCCAAATATACATAAAGAAGAGAATATTATATAGATGATTTCACATACATAAACACATATATACTTAGGTATTCATAAGCACCCTTCTGATCTCAATGAAATTACTCTGATTGCCGCAATTTAAAATCAATGGTCAGGAGTGTTATATTTTGATGGAGTGGAAAAATGTCTTATAGGTTCTGGAGGGACAGAGAAATCTTTTTTTTTTTTTTTTTTAAGATTTATTTATTCATACAGAACTGGTGTACAGGCCAGAGATGCGGAGGGTGAGAGGATTCACCAGAGACAGGGTGGGGAGCAGAACAGGGAGATCGACTGCTGAGGGGAGCAGTGGGCGGGTCAGGAGAGGTCTGCCTTGCCATGTGGCTCTCCTCCGGGGCAGGTGGGGGATCGAACTCATGCGGAAGTAGTTTAAGCTTCTTAGCCTGTGCTTTAGTTTAACCCGCTGCGCCACTAGGGAGGGCGGGGACTGAGAAATCTTAATATGCCAATCAGGGTTGAGTGGGATTAGAGAGTACCAGAGGAAGTATCAACTTGAATAACTACTTCCATTTGTAGAGAAGGCTGTTGTTTTCCTTGCATTGTCTCTCCTATTAAATCTTGCAACAACTCTGGGGAGTGGGGAAGGTAGAAAAGATGGGAAAGAGGACAATGGAAGGAATAGGACGTGGAAGAAAAATGATCCCCCTCACTCTTTCATCTCACATCCTTGGATTCATCAAGGATTTGGGGACTGGGTGACATGTTTGTGTTTTTCTGAAATACTGCACATTGTTGCCACCCCGAATGGGATGTTAAAAAAGGATAATATCAGAGTGTTTTTCATATTTTGTTCCCTGTCCATCCCATGTCATTACCTTGGTATTTGAATTTCTAACATATGAGAATGTTACATAACCATCAAGATTGTGTGAACAGATTACCGTTACCCTTGTTTACGTAAAGTCCATTAAGGCCCATTAAGGACCCCACTGTTAGCACTTCCAAAGGGACTTCAAAACATATAAGATATAACATATAATCTTTGCAAATTGAGGTTGTGGTGTGATGCACTTGTGCTGCCTGTCCTATCTCCACCTTAAACTTAGAGCAGTGTCATTGCAGGTTTACAGCAGGAAATGGCATGCAGACCCACTAAGCCATTCTCAGATTTCAGCAGTGCTAGCAGCATCACCAAAGGGGTTCGTTCACCTGATCAAGGTGAGCAAAATTGAGTCTGCTGTTGTAAGGTCAAGCTGCTTTCAAAATGCTGATAGAATATCATGGCTGTCTTTGGTGTTAAAAATCTCTTAGTAAGTGGTTTTTAGGCCTTTTCTTCTGCCTCTCCCAAGCTCTTTTCCAGTGCATTCTCTTGGCACTGGATGATAGAAATATCCCTAAACCTTTGAGCACTCCAGAAATATGCTATACCCTGAATAACTCTCACAAGGAAAATGTTGACAGACTTTGCATCAGACCCATAAAATTCAAACCTAAAAAAAAAATAAATAAAAAAACGGGCCTGGGTCAAAGAAGCAATTTCCAAGAAAACAGTTGGACGCCATGCAAAGGATTTTTGACATAGAACATACTCTTCTTTTAGACAATCAGTGGGAGACTAGCTGGTCCCCAGCCATGCATAAATCTGTCTGTGTGCAATTGGTAGCAGCTCCTAATTGGGGAAGTGGAGGGTGGGGACGGACTGGGGCAGAATACTGAGGCTGGCAGGCAGGGTAGGACACGGAGAGAGAAGGCCAGCGCTCGCTGGCGCCCTTCCTGGAAGCCTACCATGGGACTCCACCAAGAATAAATCACCACCTTTTCTGGAGCTCAAGAAAATAAAACCATAAATAATGAATGGATGTGCCCGAGTGCATCGTGGAACGCCTGGATATTGAGAGAGGGGCAGGAGGAGCATGTCCAGGCCAGGAGAAGGGCAAATTGAGCAACATTTGCTGAATACAGTGAAAAACTGAGTGGCCCAATTAATTTTTATGAAAACTTCTCCCAGTACCCTGAATATCCTGCCTGCACTCTCCAAAAGGGGGACAAAAAGAAAATCAATGCTCCTGACTCCTGGTGGGCAATAAATTGTAAATAGCCTTGGGTAAAGGCATCCATAACTGCCTGGAAGGTTCATTTCCAAGGGCTGAGTTCACTCTTCAGATTTCTCCTCTTGAACTTTTTTCTCCGTATTGAGATAGTGCCACCATCGAAAAACCTCTTTTGTAAATTTCTACTCCATTATGTTGCAATTTTAACGTCTTATGCATTTGGCACTTACAACATTTTTATAATGGTCTTTGGTTTATTTTTGGCTCAGTTTTACGGCTCTCTGCCAGGCCCAAACTTCTGTTGGATAGCTGACCCAAAATAGTTTCAAAGACTCAGATGCAATTTGATATGAAAATTTCAGCACATATATTTAAGTTAGCCTTGGGAAATTAGAAGGTCTTAGAGAAGTTTTCCTAGTTAATTATTGGGCTTACTTTTGTTACGTGAGGTGACAAAGGCATGTCACTTGCAGGTAACCAAATAAAAGATGGTTCTGTGGAGTGGTACTCTGCAATTTGGAAACAAGTCCAGATGTATAGAAATAGAAACTGGGCTGACATTTAAAGGGATCTAAATATGCTACATAGCCAGCTAGGCTGGAGAGAGTCCTCTTTAATCTTCATTATCTAATCACCCACGACTATATATTACTACTTCCACCACCACTAACTAACAGTGATAACTACTAGTCTCTGATTACTTCTAATTTATCATCTATAATCTTATTAAAGTATTTCATTAACTCTTTATAATTGGGACTATTTTCACTGCTGTTCTACTGATGAGGGAATTTGTAATGTAGAACGATAGTTTCAAACCTAGCAAGAGAATCCCTTTTGTGTGGGGGAGGTAGGAGGCTTCATAAATCTTAGTACTTAGACAGCAACCCATACATATTACATCAGGATGTCTGAGGGGAGAAGCCAGCCATTCGTACTTTAAAAAAAAAAAAAAAGAAAAAGAAAAAGAATAGAAAATTAACAAAGAGACAGGTATTTCCAATGGATAATCCTGTTTGGGAACTACCGGCTCATAGAGATTTAGGAGACTAGTCAAGGGTGGCTCTGCTAACACATGGTAAGAGGAAGGGACCATTTAAGTCCAAACTGTGCACTTTTACTTAATATACCAAGCTGCTTTCAGTCTCTTGCTGGGGCAACTGGAAAGTAGAACCTAGGGATTTCATTCTCAAGAAATGCACAGTGTGAGGAAAATTAATAATGTAAGACAAAATCAGTGTTAAACTGTTGCAGTTGGTTGTGAGTCAGAAAAAATTTAAGAGCTATTAAGTTAGTCAAGTAAATGGGTCTACTTGGGTTTTGAGTTTCCTCTTAAAAACAACAGGGCCCTTTCTGGTGGCACAGCACTAAGAAGCTAAAGCCACTTCAGCATGAGTTCAATACTCACCTGCCCCAGAGGTGACCCATACGGCATGGCAGACCTCTCCTGACCCACCTGCTGCTCCCCTCAGCAGTGTACTTCATCAATTTGCCTGTTCTACTCCCCGCTTTGTTTCTGGTGAATCCTCTCACTGCCCCTGAACCTCTGGCCTGTACCCCAGTTCTGTATGCATAAATAAATCAATCTTTTTTAAAAACAAGACAAAACAGCAACCACAGGTGTCCTTCCCTGCAACAGGTTAAAGCACAGCACTACGAAGCTATCTGCAGCCGCTTCAGCACAAGTTCAGTTCTCAGCCAGAGAGGTGACCCACATGGTACAGCAGACTTCTCCTGTCTTACCCGCTGCTCCCCTCAGCAGTGTCCTTTGTCAGTCTGCCTGTTCTTCTCCCCACTCAGTTTCTGGTGAATCCTCTCACTGTATCTCTGGCCTGTACCTCAGTTCTGTATGCATAAATAAATAAATCTTTAAAAGAAAAAGCTCACCCTAACCAGCAGACATTGAGGAGGTAAGTTAATTCAGAGGAAGAAACTGGAGAACCCTTAAGACTAATTATTTTAGTAAGGAAACCAGTTTATTTGGGAAATTACATCATTGATTAATTTATAAAATGGTTTAAGCATTATGTGAGGGTGCTTTAGTTATATTTAATTGTAATTGTAAATGGATAGGTGTTACCTCCTATTTACATAAAGGTCAGGAAACTCATGTGGTCTGTACACAAATGGAATATTACTCAGCAGTCAAAAAGATAAATGCACGCCATGGACAGAACTGGAAGGGATTATCCTAAGTGAAGTAAACCAGAAGGTGAATGATAAATGCTGCACAGTTTAATTTGGAATATAGAGGGACCAAACCAAATATCAGACAAAGACAAACTTTAAACCCAACTCTTGAAAGTTGACCATAGATCTGAGATATGCAGGAGGGGAGGGTCTGGGTGAGAAAGAAGTGGAAGAGAGAAAAAGGGGTGGACTCAATGGACTATGGTGGAGGATTATGGATGACCTGGTGGTGGGAGAACTATGGTGACCACACCTGAGGGGAGAAATTCTTTATTGTAGAACAAAAATGTAGAAAAATGGTAGTTTAATAAAAAATATATTAAAAGCCCTTAAACTCAAGAAAGGTAATAATAGGAACTCATAATAAATATCAAATCTGGGATTTACAACCAGACTTTTCTAATCTTAATAAAGCTCTTACTGTGTGCCAATGAGTGGGGCTATATTGATGAGTAAAAAGCATAGTCCTTAATACCAATGACCTTCAAATTTAGACAGACACTAACAAAGTTTACATAAAAAAACATGCACAAGTGCTAATAGTTCTAGTGTGTAAGGCAAGAGGCATCATAGGGGCTAACTAGGCAATTCAAAGAAGAAAATGGGCCAAGGGATAACCTTATGAAATTTTCTATGATAGCAGGGAATATGGAAATAAGAAGGCTTGTGCAAAGGGCCTGTGAGGTTGGAGCTTCACAAAATAAGAGAATTGTATGTCAGACTGGATTGGGGTTGAAAGGGTGACCTTCTTTCATTGTTAGTAGAGCATCTATGGTAGGTGATATCAGATGTGTTTGGAAAGAACCACTCTGATTGTCTTGTAAAGAACTGACTGAGTTGGTGGATAGCAAACGTTTTTGCCAGGGATCCCTTGTTGATCTACACCAGAAGTTTGTCAAGGGAAGATGTATCTCTTTTCTGAGAGAGGCACTCTTGTACATTTATTTCAGAGTCTACTAAGGCCTTTAGTTTTAAAATTGTTAAACTGTAATAGCTGTTGTTCTATCACAATAGGCCTAGTGAAAGATTAGTAGAGAAGGTGACACATTCAAAAAGCAAGAGATAAAATTGACAGGATAGGAAAAGGGAATAAAACCTATAAAGGATGAATCAGTTTTTTGGTTTGAGAAACTATACAGATGGTGATTTCACAAAAGGAGAAATCATAACTTAGAGGAAGACCATGCTTTGTGGGGGATGATCCTGGCTTAAACTTTGACTATTTTGGATGTACAGCACTTTTAAGACACCTAACAAGTTCTCCATTGGCGACATCTGGACTAGAGATGTATATTTTGGTACTGTTAGAGGCCATGGAGGAGGAGTGCTGAATGTGAGTGCCAGAGACAAGGGTATAGAGTGAGAAGAGGAAGAGTCCCATGACCAAGTTTTAAGGAACTCCAGCATTTAATTGTCATGTAGAAGATGTTCCTGTGAAGAGAAGTAGAATGGAGCAGTTGGTGGAAAGGAAAGCACATGTGTTTTGAGTCACTTGGAGCTCAGGCAAGTTTTTCAAAAGGGAGGAGGAAGGGAACAGTATCAAATGCTAAGTACAGAGTCAAGTTATAGAGGTCTCTCGGAGAATGTCTGTTGTTTTTTGGGATGCATATGCCATTGGTGGCCCTGTTCTGGATGGACCATTGGGGGTAGAGACCAGATAGAAGTAGTTTGAGGAAATGGGGAGGCAGAAATAGGTCAATTTCTCAAGAGCTCAGCCCGTCACCTTAGTGAGAGGCAGGAAACCAACTGTACAATTACTGCTAGGCAGTCCTAGCAGTAGTTCTCTCACTGCTACAAGCTAGCAGCTTTTTCATAGAACCTCTGGGCCTCCGGCCACTCCTTCTTCTCTGCAAACTCAGATTTCTTAAGTAACCATCAGGCTAAGTTAGTTAGTTTTTGATCCAAAATGGAAGTCACATATGCAATCAACATGAATATACTTGGGCAGGACATTTAAAATGGAGAATGGATGTGAAATCTGGGGCCCTTATTGATTGTGTCCATCAGCAGGGATTGGTCCTGAAAGAAGGGGCTTTGAGCATCTCGGTGCACCACATCCCTCTTTTCCCTGGTTAGAGATGTGAGAACAAGAGGTAAAGAACTTATCTCATTTGACAAAAGTCAAAACTGGGCTCTCAACTTGAGTCCTCCTCTTTAAATCTTTTCTGTAGTCTCCAGTGCCTTGTTCACAAGGGGACAGTTCCTGTTACCAGGAGAAGGTCTATCTCTGCAGAAAGTCAGTTCTATTTGTCCTTTGCATGTCCCTAGAAGGCTTGGCATTCATGGGCCATTTCCAACAGCAGCTTTTTCCCAAGCATCCTCTCCCACCACCGGGACCTCCTTCATCTACTCTCTGCCTATGTACACTTCCTCCAGAAGGGTGGCCTGTTCCACCATAAGAATAGACATTATATTTATCTGAGCCAAGACAATAATATCAGGCTAATTAAAACAAGAATAAGTCAAAGGAAAGAATAGAATAGGGGCATTTATGATACATTATATTAAATCTTACATGTTGACATTCCCGGAAAATTTTTGTTCTCTATTCCTTTCCTATCAGTAGAACCAAGATCTCATCTTAAGAGTTTTATAGATATTCTTTCATTTCTACAAACAATAGTCTAGGCTACCATACTTTCAGTTAAATGCTGCTTAACTGATAAATATTTTATAAGCATTTTACCTAATCTTTGAAACAGTCACATTGAATAGAATTTGTTGCCCTGACTTCACCAATGAGAAAATTGAGTCTGTGGTAGATTGAAAATGGTTGCGAAATTCTTTGCTACCTACTCTTCAAAAACTTGGGTGTTTTCCTCCCTTCCCTTGAATTTGAATGAGCCCTTGAGGCTGCTTAGCCCGGTTACATGTGTTGAGTGGCGTTGCCTGCTCTGAGTCTAATCCTTAAGAGACCTGGTAATTGTTGCTCCAGCTGCCTGTGAGAAGATGGGCTTTTCCCAGACTGTCCTGTTTCAAGTAAGCCAAGCTAGCCATGGGGGAAGGTTACAGTGGAAGAGAGTGGGAGGGGAAGGGAGAGAGGGAGGGAGGGAGCAAGAGAGATCTGGCCAACACCAGCTGTTTACCTACTTTAGCCCCACAGTTATCTTGGACATTCCAGTCCCATTAGGTACTATTTAGAGAAGAACCAAAAAGACTAACCAACAGTCAGAATCTTGGGCCCAACATATGTTAGTGCTCAGGCCTCTGTGCTGCCTTCTCTGAGGTCACAGAGTGGAGCAGAGACAATCTCTCCCTGCTGGGCACAGCCCTAATTCTAGACCCACAAAATTGTGTCTGTGGTTAGATGGTTGTTGCTTTAAACCACTAAATTTTGAGGTGGTTTGTTATGCAATGATAAGTAACTTAGACAGTATTTCATTAAGCAATTTTATCCTATGACAGAGGTAGAAACAGTGTCTGGACTGAAGCTGGCATCTGATAACAGAGCCAGGGCACCTTCTACTATTTTGTGTGCTAGTCTCTTTGGGACTTCCCAATAGAGATTTAATTTCTATCAGCAGTGCTCTTAAATTTCTCTTAGCTTAAATACTGAGAATGAAGCAAGGGACATGAAATATTTGTTCCTCTTTAATATTACCATAAAAAGTTAAATGATATGCAAAGTAATTCTGAAGATAATTCTGGGCCAGTATGCTGCTAATTATTTTTATTAAAACTTAAGATTAAGGCCCTCCCTGGTGGCACAGCGGGTTAAAGCACTGCACTAAGAAGCTTAAGCCACTTCCGCATGAGTTCGATCCCCGCCTGCCCCGGAGGTGACCACATGGCATGGCAGACCTCTCCTGACCCTCCCGCTGCTCCCTCAGCAGTGTACTTCATCGATCTGCCTGTTCTGCTCCCCGCTCTGACTCTGGTGAATCTTCTCACCCTCCGCATCTCTGGCCTGTACCCCAGTTCTGTACGAATAAACAAATAAATCTTAAAACAAAAACAAAAACAAAAAACAAACAAAAAAAACCTTAAGATTAATTTGGTGTACAAAGTAGAATTTGTCGAAGACTTTTGCTAGACATTCATCCTTGCCCACACTCACTTTTCAGTTGTCCCAACGTGATGATATTTACCCTACTTTTTGGTTCTTTAAGTGTTACAATATGACATGTCCAAGTTGTTCCTATCCAGCAAAGGAGGCAAAAGAAGAGTGTGGAGATTGAATGCGCTTCCCTCTTTCCAAATTACTAGGAAGCAGGGATTCATGAAACCATTTTGTGGGATCTTTAGGAAATGGCAGGAATTTGGCTTACAGGACAACTAGGGGATGTTCTTGCAGGAGAGATTCTGTGTTTTTGTGGTACAAATGAACCATGTGGTGATAGCCCTGTGAATAGCTGTGTTTATCAAATTCCAAAGCAAATACTCAAGTGAAGCTCCACATAAAATGCCAGACCACAAGCTGGAGGTTCCCCATGGCACTGGCCAGTTTGCAAAAATGTCTGTGGTTTGTGAATGTGTGTGTGTGTGTGTTTAAACTACACATCATTTACACGTGAATGTATTTCTAGTGATTGATACACACAACTAGAAAAAAAGGCTTAGTTGGTATTTCTTAACTAATACAGAGTAGGCAATGGAATCTATGCTGGTATCTGTGAGTGTTATGTAACCAGTGATACCCAATACTGAGTAGGCAGTGGTGAGTAGATCTCATGTAAGTCTTGTTACAGACACTTTCCCTACCCGTAGAGTATCATGCTAGCCAACAGCTAACTCTTGACAAATAAGCCATCTTTGTTGAGATGGAGGGAAATGCTGAGTGTATAGGGAGTGAATAGCTGGCATATATACAGGAACTGCGGATTAGATCATCATTAGCAACAATTCTCTGTCCCCTCCCCTCTCTGCCTCTGTGGGAGGAGGACATGTCCCAACCCTATTGAGCTAGACAGCGTTGAGACTGACTTTAGCTAATGGAAATAACAGTGCACAAGTTCTGATCTAGGCCTTTAGAAACTTTACATGTGTTCCACAGAAACCTCTGACTCCTTATGATTCATATTCCTGCCTTTTCAGCTGGGCACCCTGGTTAAGTAATTATGGACAACATTTACCCCTGTTGACTGGTAGCCTGAAGCAGAACCTTATGGTGTAGTCACAGACTTTTGGTTTGGTTACTGTTTAGCATTGTTCTGACAATTCAATACTGTTTAGCATTGTTCTGATTGATAAATAGCTGTGTTTGAACTTCTCTGCAAATTTTACACTCCTCCCCCTGAATTTGTGCTTATAAATTGAGGCTGCTTTGGAGGCTACCAATAGGTGAAACTCTAGAAAAGCTACCAATGTCAGGCCCTTGATTTATTCAGAGAAGTGAGTTTGTGATTAGAAAGACTCCTGGCTGAGGAAGGACAAGGGGCTGTGTAGGGTTCAGAATGACTGAAGACTAGATACTTGGGCAACTGGGCAAGCTTCATAGGGTGGTAGGACCAGTCTTCCACTGTGAGAGATTTGCAGCTGCTGGGTAGATTAAGTGAGTCAGCCAACTGAGCATGTGCAGTTGAGGAAGAATCTGATAACGGGGTCTGGTGAGAGGGTGGACTAAGTGGATGGACTTGCTGCAGCTATGAGAATTTGAAGGTTTCCTGTTCTAAAATGTTTCATGAGACACAAAAGCTTTGAGATGAATTTTGAATGCTTCAGGTCACACTGTGTGACCGACTTCTACAAGCTCTCACCAACAGAATGAAATCAATTTTTGAGATGTCATCAATTTCTCTGGACCTTATGAGAACTACTGGTGGAAGAGTTTCCTGGGAAGACAGTCAATGTGGCCATATACTAACTTTACCACTTTCTTCATGTCATAAATTCTGGAAGGAAACAACTTTGCCATCACTGTGGCCACATCAACATCCTAGGAAAAAAATCCAGAATTCATTTGTAGGTAAGAAATACAAATTCCTGATGGTCTGTTTACTTTTGTTCTTCTTGCCTTAGCTGAGTACCAATGAAAGAATGCTGAGGAACTACAGTGCTTTTTTGTGAGGTTGAATTAAAATGTGAAAGAAATTTCAACCACTACTTACTGAATAACATGTCCTGCAGTAGCTGTTGGCTTACTTCATTTGCCTTGTATCAGGATACAATAACCTTATGAGATAAGTATTTACAGATATGAAGAGTTAATTAACTTACTTCTTGCCACACAGCAAATTGGGAGAGCTATCTTGTGAACTTACTCTTCTTACCATTATGCCTGAGAATCTTCTGAAATTTAATCTTGACTAGAAGATAGAATTTGGTGGAGAGATGGTGATTGAGGCTTTAGAAACAGATTAGGGTCACGTCATTAAGCTGTACATGTTAACTTTATACACTGTTGTATGTCAATTATATCTCAATAAATCTGGAGGAATACACTGTGATTTTTCTCATATATAGATATAGAAAATAAATAAAACAAATGAACCAACAAAGCAAAACAAACTCATATTATAAGAACAAAATAGTGGTTACCAGAAGGAAACGGGGAAGGGAGTGGGTAAATCAGGTAAAGGGAGTGCATTGAATGATGGAAGAGGGATACTAGACTTAATGATCATAATGTAGAATATTACAGATGTCTAATTATATGTGGTACACCTGAAATTTATATGATGTTGTAAAGCAGTATTACTTCAGTACAAATTTAAAAAATTGAAAGAATAAAAAGGAAACCAATTTAAGGGAAGGCAGCACAGACTGTCTTACCAAGATAGGCAGATAGATAATGAAGTTGGAACTTACTCCCGCCTCAGCTTAAGGCTTTCTGCGTCTTGAAACTGAATTAGAATGGATATTTGTAGCAGACAGAAAGAAGGCAAACTCTCCTCCAGTCTCACATCTTTCCCTACCACCTGCCGCAGAGAAGACTCTTGATAACTGGCCTGTGTGATTTGTATTTGATGCTGAGGCACCATAAAACTGCAGAGATATCTATGGAAAGCAGTTTGGAGATTCCTCAAAAAAGTGAAAGTAGATCCACTATATGATACAGCAATTTTACTCTTAGATATCGATCTGAAGAACATGAAAACACTATTGAATATGAAAACACATACACCTTTATGTTCACTATAGCACACTTTTTACAATAACTAATGTATGGAAAGAAACTCAGTGCCCATGGATAGGTGAACCAACAAAGCAAAACCAACTCATATTGTGGTATATGCACTCAATGAAATACTACAAAGCTATAAAAAATGAACTCTTGTCATTTGTGACAACCTGGATAGAACCGCACGATGGTTATGTGAAGAAAAATAAATCAGAAGGAGAAAGACAAATGCCAGATATTACTCATATGTAGAATATAAGTAAGTAGCTCTTAAAGAAAGGAAAAAGTAAGCTATGACCAACTCTTATTTCTTGACTATAGGACTGAGCTTAATGGAAGGGGTGTGTGGAAATGGAGGGTGCAGAGGACCAGTGAACTGTGGGGGAGGGTTATGTGTACTTTGGCGGTGGGAATGGTTTGATATTTGAAGAGCTGTGAGCCTGTACTGGTAAAACATATCTAGTGTTGTGAACCAGTGAGGCCCTATAAAATAAAGGCAAAACCACACCAACCAAACAAAAAACTGCTGAGGTCAGTCTAACATTGAGGGTACATCCACTTTCAATGGCAATTTTGTTAGCCTCTTAGTCAAGTGGAGGAGAAAGTAGATTGAAAACTGGAAGAAATGGGTCTTAAATCAATTCCACATGTAACCATGGGCAAATTCCTTAGCATGTTTCAACTTTATGCTTTCTTATCATGAGAGGGTTAGGAATCAATACTCCTTTCTTCTTCATAGCAGCAAAAATGAGAAAAAAAAAAAAGGATCCAGTATGAGACTCTTCTAGAGAAAGCAAGGATCAGTGGCTAAAATCCAGGCTTTTTCTTGGAAGTCCCTGATTCACCTCTGAGAAACTAGGAGTTTTGAGACTCAATTTAAAAATTGCCATTCTGGATCTTTCCCAGAATTAATAGTATAGAATTAATGAGTGCTGTAGTCCAGCATTACCTTCTAATTGTCCTCCAAATATTAGCTTCCTGGATATTCCTAAATCTTTCAGGCCTATAGAGTCATCCTTTATCACATATGTATATTTTCCTTTAAATGTTTAATGAACAGACTTTATCCTAAGTTCTCTCCTGTCCTCTCCATCTCTACCTGCACACTTGAGGGATGTCCACATCTCTGAGTCATATGTTGCTTTTGGCTTTACTGACCACACATCTCTTCTGCAAAGTCTTTTCTTTCTGTTCCTTTGACTCACGCTGAACAGCAGCTGCCTTGCCTTTGGTTTACCTCCAAGAACCACTCACACATGACTGTATGTGCAGTTGTTTTTAATTATGGTTTGCAAGTAATGTAGGGTTGGGCTCACAACACCTTACAACATATCTGTTCGAAATTGCTCCAGAGGCATAACTAGCACTGAACAAATGGACAAGCTTTTCTTCTTGAAAAGAATTTTCCTCACAGTGCTGGATTCCTTCTCTGAACACCCCAGTCCCCACTTTATTTTGAGGTCACTTACCTCTCAGATGCTCCCTTGGCTCAGTCTTAGTTCTCTTGGTAAAAAAAAAAAAAAACCAAAAACATGATAAGGCATTTATTTTTCTTTCTTATATTCTCTTCGTCCAGATGACCACCATTATTCTACATAAATGGCTCATCAAGTTATTTGGCTTAACAAAAGACAGTTCTGCTCTTACGAGAAATTCTGCCAAGATCTTTTTTTTCTGCCAAGATCTTTTAAAATAGCATTCCTATATTTTCCAAACCTTAGTTATGAAATTCTATGAGGTATTTGTGTTAAGAGGTAAAGAAGATGGAATGTACAAAAGCTTCACGTAACTGTCACTAAGTTGATTAGAAAATTCATTGGAAAACCAGAGTTTTTAAAGACTCAGATTTGAAATTTAAGGTCTGATGACCTGCCCCAATTTGCTATATTCAGGTTAGTGATCCCAGGATGTCTATTTAGCTATATAATAATCAGGTGTTTTACTCAAGTTGCAATATTTACCCAGAGAAAGAAGATATTTTTAAATCACAGGTGAATAGTTTGGGGACATTTATACATAATCTGAAATTTTAACTTTTTATTCTCTTTATTAAAATGAAAGGAGATATAACACATTCTCCTATCATCTGTCTTGATCAACATTCAACCATGGCAAATCCTACTTCATTTAACTGCTTGTTATTACCCATAGATGTGTCACTTTGAAGCAAAAATCAATACATCAAATCATTCTACCCATCATATTTCACTATATATTTCTAATAGGTAAAGGCTCTTTCAAGACAACATAGTCATATAATCATTCTCTTACCTAAAAGTCTAATAATTCCTTACTATCAAATCAAAACCACAGTGAGATACCACCTCACACCTGTAAAAGGTGTGAGATGCCACCCCACATCTATGAAAGGCCCACATCAGAACAACCAGAAACAAGTGTTGGTGAGGATGTGGAGAAAGAAGAAAACCTATACATGGTTGATGGGAATGTAGACTGGTGCAGCTCATATGGAAAACAGTATGGGGTTCCTCAAAATATTAAAAATAGACTTACTATATGACCCAGAAATTCCACTCCTAGATATCTGCCCAAGAATGAAAAATGCGTTAATTTAAAAGAATATATGTACTCCTATGTTCACCACAGCCCTATTTATCATAGCTAAGTAATTTAAGTAGTCTAAGTGCCAATAGAAAATGTACTGAATCATAAGAATTTGGACTTGACATGTGTGTGTATGTGTGTAGACACACACACATATACATATATATATATATATATATATATATATACACATAATGGAATACTATTCTACAAGCAAAAAAGAAAAACTCATGTCATGTGTGGCAACATGGATAGAAATGGAATTGATTAACTTATGTGGATTGAGCCCAAAGGAGGGAGAAAGATACATGATGATTTCACTTAAGGGTAAAATATAGAGAAACCAAACAAAGGTTCATAAAAAGACAGTCCTTAAAAGCTAGCCATAGAAGGCCCTTTCTGGTGGTGCCGTGGGTTAAAGCACAACAATGCAAGCTAGCTGCAGTGCAAGTTGGATCCCCAGTAGCAGAGGTGACCCACGTGGTGCGGCAGACCTCTCCTGACCCACCTCCTGCCCCCCTCAGCAGCGTACTTCCTCGATCTGCCTGTTTTGCTCCCCACTCTGTCTTTGATAAATCCTCTCACTGCTGCTGCACCTCTGACCTGTACCCTGGTTCTGTATGCATAAGTAAATAAATCTCTAAAAAAAAAATCTAGCTCTAGATCTGTCACCTCCAGGAAAGGGCATAGGGAGAAGGAAAGAGGGAGGGGAGAAAAGGGGAGCACAATGAATTATCGACTATGGTGGAGGACTGTGGGTATTTTGGCTGTGGGAAAATCATTATGACCACACCTGAGGGGAGGAATACTTTATTGTGAAAAAACAAGCAAAGATACAATGACATATCATTAATTAAAAAAATAAGAGAACAGGTCATGCACCACAGGAATCATATTCCAGTTCTGATCCCCTCTATCCATAATGGATTAGATGATATGCTCATTGCCCTGAAGGAAGCATGCATACAGACGAGAGAATACAGTTATAATAACTATCACTGGAAACAGGCTTACATCTGAAATATATTAAAACCACCTACAAGCCAATAAGGAAAAATAAAGACAACCTAATAGAAAAGTGGGCAATATAATTGAACAGATATTTACAAAGGAGGATAGATACATAGCCAAGACATATGTGAAGGTCCATAATCTTACTAGAATTCATCACAAGAATGCAAATTAAAATTGTAATAATATAGTATTATCTATCTGATAGCATGACTGCAATTGAAAAGTTAGATCCTTGTTACACAGCTGGTAGGATATGCATGACCACCCACTTATCCTGTGACCTGACAATTCACCCCCAGGTATATGCTCAGTAGAAGTGCATACATTTGATTCTCTAAGAAACATACTCCAAAATGTTTATATGATTGACTTCTTTGTAAGATTCCCCAGTTGTCAACAGTCCAGATATCCACCAACAGTAGAAAAGATAAATAAGTTGTAGTGTATTTATACAAAGGCGTATTAGAAAACAATGGAAATGAAATTGCTGTTACACACAGCGCAGATAGAATTGACAGGTATTTTATTACATAGTATAAGTCAGACACACAGGGCAATACTGATGATTCACTTACATACCTTTTAATAATAGGCAAAATTTATTAATGGATGCATTGTTTTCTATGTCTGTTATACATATGAAAAGTTTTATAGAAGATGATTTAGTTGATTCTGTCCCTGGACTGTGTTCTATTTCCTAATTGCTATGTTTTAGGACTGTATTCTATTTTACTGACATCTTGAAAAACATAAGGAAAAAAATCCAGTAACTATCAAAGACATGGTGTCAAAAGTTAAGAAGCTATGAATGAAAAACTAATAGCTAGAAAGATGTAAATCAACTGGGGATAGGTGAAGACATGAAAAAAATAGAGCAGTAACAATAGCAATTTGTTTGAACATCTGTGCGCATACACTTTTTAAAAACGAGACCCACATAATATGGTAATTTTTACTTTATAACGGAAGAGGTAACATATCTTTTGTTTCCTGCACATAATTCAGAAAATATAGAAATACGTTAAAAATAGGGAAGGAGGCCCTCCCTGGTGGCGCAGCGGGTTAAAGCACGGCATTGAGAATCTAAAGCCGCTTCCGCATGAGTTCGATTCCCGCCTGCCCCGGAGGTGACCACATGGTGTGGCAGACCTCTCCTGACCCGCCCACTGCTCCCCTCAGCAGTGTACTTCATCCATCTACCTGTTCTGTTCCTGCTCTGTCTCTGGTGAAGCCTCTCACCGCCCCTGAGCCTCTGGCCTATACCCTGGTTCTGTATGCACAAATAAATAAATCTTTAAAAAAAAATAAAAATAGGGAAGGAAAAATAGTTACATATTTCCAATAATACAGTTGCTCTAGAACAAACTTTGAATATATTGTTGAATGACTTTCTGTTCAACACTCTTAAAATACACTTAACAAAATTTGAATTCAATCTACAGATTTTTGTGCTTCCTTTTGCTGATGTCCATTCATATGTGTATTTATGCAATACATTCTGTTTGTTTAAGATGCTCTAAACTGAAAGTGGAGATAATCAACTGTGATGAGTTTTGAACTGAAGACCTGGCTTCAGAGACGTGGAATGAGGGCAGGCGCTACAGAGCAATGTAATGAGAAACTGTAGCTACAATCAGATGAATTCCCCTCAGAGAAACAGATTTTCCTCCACATTCAAGTCTCTTAACTGAATACTTTGGAGGCCAGTAATTAGGTAGTTAGGGAATTCTCTGAATTCCCCAGAAAATAGTTGCATTATTTTACATTCTGCATTAGTGATGTGGAATAAGGCAGAACAAGGCAGCTCAAAGGAGGAATAGGCACTTTTATCTCCTTGCTCATCCTGTCAGGACATCTGCCTGCTCAGATGGAAATTTCTTTGGTCTGCTTTGGAATCCTCCATTCTGTTGTGTTGGTTAAATTGCAGGGTGCATACTGTAGTCCTTGCCTTTCCAGAGATTGGGAGAGGCTTAGTCATGGAAAGCACAGTGACATTTTGCCCCCTCCCCCTTCCAGTGTCCTATCTCTTTTCCTCATCACCTCATCCAAGGCACAGGGTAAACTGAGATGGGGCCATGATTGCCTTGTGCTGTTGACACTCACTCAGAACTCCCTGTGAATCATGGCCTGTAGAGGCTCACTGTTGAGGGCATTTCTTCAAAAGGGAAAGAAAAAAGAACACTTAAAAAGCACTTTAAAAATTAATTGTGGTGGTCCCCCTGGTGGCGCAGCGGGTTAAAGCACAGCACTAAGAAGCTAAAGCCACTTCTGCATGAGTTCAATTCCCACCTGCCGGTGGTCACCTGCAGGTGACCACATGGCGAGGCAGACCTCTCCTGACCCGCCCACTGCTCCCCTCAGCAGTGTACTTTGTCCATCTGCTCCCCACTCTGTCTCGGGTGAAGCCTCTCGCCACCCCTCAGCCTCTGGCCTGTATCCCAGTTCTGTATGCGCAAATAAATAAATCTTTAAAAAAAAATTGTGGTAAAGTACACATATCATACAAATTGCCGTTGCAACCATCTGAAAGAGTATAATTCAGGGGCATTAAGCATATCCAGAATGCTGTCAGCCAACATTGGCATCTAGTTTTATCACCCCAAAAGGAAATCTTGTACCCATTCCTGTAGACTCCTCTTCCCAGAACTACTGTAAGTACTAAGCTGCTTTCTGTCCCTATGGATTTGACTAAAATAAACATTTCATGTAAATGGAATTGTGCAAATATGTGACTTTTTCTGTGTTTGTTTTCTTTTACTCAACATAATATATGTAGGTTTATTCTTGTACTATGTATCATACTTCATGTCTTTATAGCTAAGTCATATTTTTAGTATAGATATACCATGTTCATTTACTCATTTACTGGTTGCTGGGCATTTTGGTTGTTTTCATCTTTTGGCTTTTGTGGATAGAGCTGCTATGAACATACACATTCAGATATTTGGTTGAACTCCTGTTCCCAATCCTTTGGGGCCTATAACTAAGAATAGAATTGCAGTGCCATTTGGTAATTTTATGTTTAGTTTTCTGAAATATTATTGACTGTGAATCACAATTGTACAGAACCAAAGACTATACCTTTCAATACTGAAGTCTACCTTTGGAAACATTAGGAGGTTGTTTCAAAAAAATTCTTCCTTTTTGTTCATCTTAATCTTTCTCATTCTTTCCAGGCCTAGTTTTTTTCATGTTGTCTCATGAAATCTCAGATTTTTGTCCCCTGAAGCAAATCACTCTGACCTACTTTTTCCTTTCTTACTTCCATTATACCATCACACTTATAACTTCTTATCTTATTATTTTCTAACAATTAACAAGGTCACATTCACTCTCTATATGTGTGTGCTTAATGAGGGATGACTGCAGTAACTTTGAAGTTGGGCTGAGCTTAAGAATGGCTGGGATTCTCTCAACCTGCACCTACTTCTGGTCACACCCACTAAGCCCTGTGTTCTGGAAGGCAGGCTCAGTATGTGTGCAAGCAGACCTCATTTTATTGCCTTTTGCTTTCTTGTGCTTTACACATCCTTTTATTTCCCCTTTTACAAATTGAAGGTTGGAGGCAACCCTGTATGAAGCACATCTATTGGTGCCATTTTCAACAGAGTTTGTTCACGTTGCTTGTCTGTGTGTCATTTAATTAACGTATGTATTTTTTTTAAGATTTATTTATTTGTACATACAGAAGTGGGGTACAGGCCAGAGGCTCAGGGGTGGTGAGAGGCTTCACCAGAAACAGAGTGGGGAGTAGAACAGGCAGATCTACGAAGTACACTGCTGAGGGGAGCAGCGGGTGGGCCAGGAGAGGTCTGCCGCGCCATGTGGTCACCTCCGGGGCAGGCAGGAATCGAACTCATGCAGAAGTGGCTTTAGCTTTTCAATGCAGTGCTTTAACCTGCTGCGCCACCAGGGAGGTCCTGTATTTTTTTTTTTTTTAAAGACATGTTACTATTATATACTTATCTGACTTCAGTATAATATAAACATATACTAAACATACTATTCATATGACTTGCTTTGATGCAATACTCACTTTATCCTGGTGGTCTGGAATGGAGCCCACACTATCTCTGAGCCCACACAATCTCTCTGCCTATATTTTAAAGGATCATTCTGTTGGCATACCCCTGCTTACTAATCAATGATTTCCTGTGTTGCTTTAAAAAACTTACAGTCTAGTGGGGGTGTTCAGGCTGCAATGCTTTATCCTAAAGTTTAGGACTAATGATAATATTTTTGGGACTAATGGCAGATGGAAAAGACACGTGTATGTTTGATAGCATTAGGAGGTCCTTAGATGCTTTAGTTCACATTGAATAAGGAGTTGGTAGAAGACTGTTCATTATCATTTTAGGGACATGTTGTTAAGTTCAGATTGAAAATAAAATGCTTACATAGAAAAACAGATTTTCTAATCTTGCAGTATTGATGTAGAGAAATGGAGTGTGTTGATTGGAAACTACTGTGATTTGTTTAGTATAAAAGAAACCAGAGGGGTATCAAGAGCAATTATTTGACTGAGCTTCTGGAAGACAGAATGGAGTTGAGTAGAAATTGACTGCTTAATACCACAAGAAAAGTGAGGTTTTAGGGTTTGACTATGTTATGGTTCTTTTACTTGTAGAACCGTTGACTTGACATCTAAGCATGGGAATTGGCTGAGAGATTGGAGGGTCACTGTTAGTGCTCAAAAAAGAGATAGAAACTCTCATTTACAAAAACTAAACGGGGTCCTCCGTGGTGGCACAGGGGTTAAGTCTCAGTGCTATAAAGCTATTGCCAGCCAGCCACTGGCTGAGTTTGATCTCCAGCCTGGGAGGTGACCAACACAGTGCAGCAGACCTCTCCTGTCTCACCTGCTGCTCTCCTCAGCAGTGTATTTCAGTTGATCTGCCTGGTCTTCTCCCCACTCGTCTCTGGTGACTCTTCTTACCCTGCCACACCTCTGTCCTACACCCTAGTTCTGGTGTACATAAATTAAAAAAAAATCTTTAAAGAAACAAAAAAAAAAAAACAAAAAACCCAAAACTGAGGGAACATTGTATTTGGATATATAAGTTTTAGGTATACTTCATTAAAAACAACATGCTATATTATATGCTGCATTTATACCTGGAAGTCAATTCTAGTTTTTACTGAGAAACCCACAACTTTTTAATTTAGAAGTTTATGGCTATTTGGCATTACCTGGATATGATATCTATGCTATATAAATATAGTTAATAACTTGTTTTATTTTAAACATTTATTTTCATATAAAAACTAATTATTTTGCATTTTTTTTCTGTCCTAAACCTAGCCATTCTTAGGTTGTCATCCATGCCTCACTGCTTGAAACATATACTACAAGGGTTTATTGACAAGGAGGAAACTTAGGAATGTGATAAGCCAAAGAATCTTAATGCTTAGGACAACCTGACCCCTTGTTCTATACATTGAAATAATGGGGTGACTATTGCATGGAGGTAGCATACACTTTATGAAGATCACAGAAAATTACATATGACATTAGCAATGAGGGAAAAAAAATCACTACTGTCTCCTTTAAAAACATGTAGGAAATACTACCAAATATATTTAATAGAGTTTATGTTGTCAATCAGTTGTTGTTCAGTTTATATCCTGGGCTAGGAAAACAGGTGTTATGCTGCCAGAGCTGCCAGATTCACACATGGGTTGAGATATGAATAGTGGTGCTAATTACACTTTGCAGAACTGGTAGCCAATTAACGTAATAGAGAATCCCACTAAACTTCACATCAGCCATGCTAAAAATAATATAATCTCAGTGGTGACTGATATGCTGATTTTATTTGCCTGTGTAACTACCATAAAAATATCTTATGTTTTCTGTATTTGCTATTGAAATCAAGATGCAATTACTGTTAAACTGAAAAATATTAGAGTTTCTTCTCTAGTATGCATTCTTCAAATCTAGGCCCAGTTGCTTCAATTTATAGTCTGGGAAGGAGTAGCTACCTGGTTAAATCACATAGTAAAGAAACTAGTTCACTGCTACAAACACATGGGCACTAAAGTCATTTTTATTGCTATATTAATTTGGCAATGAAAAATTCTAGAATATAATTGTGAGTCTACTCTTTGCCTTGATGATTTAAGCAAACAGTTACCATACCTCCATCATAAAAGCAAGCGCAAGCCAAAAATACATGTTTTCTGAAAATCAGTACTATGTGGGATCACTTTAATGAAAACATTTTTTCAATCCCCCTCACTAAATTAGCTGATACCAGTTTTTAAAATTGGTACTTACATTTGTGCAAATGTAACTAGGTGTAAGCTCATTATGGTCATAGATTGTAGACAACTATAAAATCAAAACTTTATAAGTTAAATATCAAGAAAATTACCAGACCAATGAAATCCACATTCTACCCTGACTTAAAAAAATTTAGTTGTTGATTACAGTGGACTCTGACTCTTTCCTTCTGCCCACCTTTGTATAATGGACTCAGTTTCCCGATTTCTTTTGTCAAACAAATGAGAACTTTCATTCAATTTACCAGGATTTCATCTGACCTTCAATTGACGCCACTATGTCATTTCTATTTTAGTTCCTCCTCTGCTTTCTCTGTATTAGTTTATGTAAATTAAAATAGTACTATGTGGTGTCCATGTAATAGAAAAATGCTAACACACGGAAATGGAATAGAAGCAATCTTTATAGGAAGGTGGCCAAAAGTAGGTTTTAAAATTTTTTAAGGTTATCATCCTAAAGAACACACAAAGTTAAAAAATTCTATCCTGACCAACTTGGCAGGAATCTCTCCCGTGAACATAAACATTTTTCAAATATTTCTGAATGTATGAGGTTCTTTTTATTTTCTGGTTCTAGAAGTTTAGGTCTGCAACTTGATTTGAGCATCCAGCTCTATCTCCTTAGATTTTTATTTCCTAGAATTGATATAGCTAGCATTTTGGGTTACTGAACCCCTCTGTGAGTTTTGGCTTTTTAAATTCCTGTAGCCAAAAGGGGGGGCGGAATAGGTTGAGTAAAGAATGGCATACAGAAAAAGTCCCTCTTGCCTTTCAGATTTCTCTGCTCACTGCAGTCTGTTGGGAAGACTCGGACATCTCAACTGTGAATACGCCAGCCCTTGCTCTCCTCCTTCTTCTTAGTCTTTGATCTTACATTGCCCTACTGATCACTCGGGTACATACATTTTGATAAAGACTTTCACATTTTTACCCCCCAGGTTTTATACTCTTACCACACATTCAGAGCCCTTCAGTGATTGAACTTTAATGTACCTTCGTTTTCCAAGCACCACCACTCCCTGCATTACGCCAGGGTCCAGCCACACTGGATCACTCTTTGTTCCCTGTGCTTCTCCAATTCTGTCCTTGCTCATACCATTCCATCTGTCATCTGTGCCTTCTGAAATCTGACTCGTGACTTCATGCCCAACTCAGATGTCTCCTCTGTGGTGAAAGCATTCCCTGACCCGGGGCTCTCTTTGAATTCCTGGGGCACTTGGACCTTCTCTCCATGACCCCAGTTTCATGCTGTCTTCCCATACAGTCATTTACGTGCATGTGTTACCTTGGAGAAGTAAGGTAGAAGGTCTGATTCATGGCGGCAGGAAGCAGGTCTAATTCACTTTTCTATTTTCCCCACTCTCTAGCCCAGAGCTTTTGGCATAATAGAAACCAAAACCTATTTTCTGTAGAAATAGGAAACAGAACATCACAATTCCTGAAGAGGTGTGAATAAATAGTTTAATATAGCTTTATGTAATAGATGCTATTTTACCTTCAAAAATACCATCAACCAGTAGAATCTGATGAATTTTTTCCAGGTTTAAGCCAGATAGTTATTTTCATGCATGATCAATAGCAAATTTAACAATTTGTTCAAAGGTAAGGAATGATCATTATAAAGACTAGGCAGCCAATTTGCACTCACTAAAATGAGAAGAGGCATTTCATGCACATGCAAGAGATCTAATGGGAAAATAGTTGTGGCCCAAACTCTGGTCCAAGGACATGTTTTAACCATCTAGAAACTATGCTTACAGCAAACAGCTGACTTTGGGAATTAGGAGCGCTTGTACTTTCTGGCAATCATTTTTTTTTGGGGGGGGCTTTAAAAACTAATAACAGATTGACATCAATTCTTTCTTTTCATTGACTTAGTTTTGATTGATTGATTTTCTCTCAGTGAAGCATTATTAATGAGAATATGAAAATACACAGGAATATTTTCTTCTCCCAAATTCTGACATGAAACTGAGGTTAGGCTTATTTGAAGAAATGTTTTGGGTTTTAAATAAATAATTTTCTTCTGCTGAGTTCTATTAGTATAAACACTGCTATGAATGGGCACATTTTTCCCCTGGTGGTGTTTATTTCCAGTTGATTCTAAGTCCATGCTTTCTCCTTATTACATCATTACTGGTTGCTAAGGTCAAAATAATAATTTCATCAAAAGAAGGTGACTACCACGCAGACATTCTTGGTTATGAGGAGGACAGCATGGGACAAGCATCTTAGTAAAGACGAGGGTCACGCCTTCCAGCTGCCCCATGTCTGGTATTACTTGGTCAGGGAATTTGTAAGTGTGCAGATGAGGTGGTGTGAGCAACACCTTGTTTTTCATACTTTTAAGTATGACCTGGTGCTCTGAGGAAGTTTCAAAAATGGCATGTTCTTGGGAGAATTAAAACATTTTTCAACTCTATTTTATTAAAAAAAATTAATGTAGTACTTTCTCACATTGGATAATAGAGTATTTCTCCTCTCAGGTATGGTCACTGCAGCTTTCCACCACTAAAGCACCCAGAGTCCATCACCATATTCCCTTGTGCTCTTCCCACCCTGTTTTCTGCTCTGTCACCCTCCTTCTTCTCTCCATATGTCTCCTAGGGAACCTGTGGTCAGCCTTCAGGGTTATTCTTTGGCCTTTGATTCCTTTGTATTCAACCTATAAGTGAAATTGTCCAGCATTTATCTTTCCTCTGCCTTACTTTCCTTCTATTTCCATCCATGTTGCTGCAAATATCCATGAGCTTAACTTTTTTGATTGCTGAGTAGTATTCCATTGTGTATATAGATCACTGTTTTTTTTTTTTTTAACATTTTATTTGTTTGTTTATTTGGAAGATACATTGTAGTATAGTGATTGAAAATATGACCTCTGGAACCTAGAACTAAATCCTGGTTTCACCACTTAGTACTAGGTGACCATAATAAAATTCGTTCAATCTCCCTTTACCACATCTTGATCCACTCAATTGTTTTGGGTCATTTGGATTGCTTACATATCTTGGATATTGCAGATAGTGCTACAGTCAACAAAGGAGCACAGGTTTTATTTTGAATTAGTGTTTTTGTGTCCTTTTGGTAGATATCTAGGAATGGAGTAGCTGGGTCATATGACAGACCCATTTCTAGTATATTGAGGAAACTCCACACAGCTTTCCATAGTAAGTGGATCTCTTTGCAGTCCTACCAGCAGTATAAGAAGATTCTTTTTTTGTAATATTAAACTTTAAACAATGACATACAAGACCATGAGAGGGACAGTTTTCCCTTAAGGACTTAGTGAAAACTAATTTAGTGTTATAATATATGTAAAGAAAAAAAATTCTGTCAGAAAAAGTGGATGGCAACAAGACATACATTGTTTATGCTTTTCCAAGCTGACTGACAAAAGAACATTCCAGTCAGTTCTGGCTGCTGGTTGCATTGAGAAACCTCTTGGTGAGAATGTGTCTAATATGGCAATGGACTCAAAGAGCTATCGCTAGAATGCTTTGGGTCTTGTTGCTAAAGCAACCTCTACTGTCAACTGTAGACACCAAGCCTTCTTGACTTAATGCCATTTGATTCTGAATCACTTGATAGCTGCTTGCTTTCTGACTATAACTTGTATTCACATATAACTTTGCTTACAATGAAGGAATGTGTTCACTGTGCCTGCAAAAAGAATTCTGGTTTCTGTGATGCTTATTTTTTAAGTCAAAATAATAAATTTGATAGTTTTGTGACTTAGGTTAAAGTGAATCAACCTGTCCCCATTACTGACAAAATCTTTCTGAGGCTATAAAGCTGAGAAGACTTTGGAATTGCAAGCAGTCTCCTCTGTCTGTACCCTCCCCCTTTCTTACATGCACACACACACACACACACACACATCTTGCTATCTTGTGAGGCTGCTGGCCACTTGTACAAACTTTAGCCAGCTGGAGGTGGTGCATGTGATACTCTGAGCACATTCTTTGCTGGTGGAAATCGCTGGCCCAGGCATGGGGACATTCATGCAGTTTGTGTACTGCACAGGGTTTCCACTAAGAGTGCAGGTGAAATTTGACCCTTATTTTGTTCTCAAAGCTCCCCAAGCTGATCCATCTGGAAGTAGGCCTTGTATTTGAATATGCAGAAAGGCAGAATTTGGCAACGAACACAGGCCTCCAAATACGTGGATCATTATCATTTTCAGGAAACATTTATAAATTTGAATACCTATCACTCTGTCTATACACACACACTATATTTAATATACTGTAAATATATGTATTTCTAAGTTAAATACATATACAGCTCTTCTCATGTACTCATCATTTAGTACATGCAGCAGTAGAAATGGATTTATCACATCTATTATTCATCACAATAGATTAATCACATCTCTTTCCTGGAGTAGAGAGTTGGAGAAAACCGTAAAGAGCAACTCCCTACCTACTCCCTCAAAAATGCCTTGAAACGATAAAACCTAAAGACATGACTACAGGAAGGTGATAATGATATGTTAGGTGGAGCAAACAAGGGTGGTGAAGAGGCCAGCAAACTGCTGGGGGAGGTGGTGAGGACCCACAGTTTATGCCCAGACCTGACCACAGTGTGTTGTTCAGTGTGACAATGGGATTTGAATGAATCACTGTGCTAAATGCAGAGGAAAGCCCCTTGGATTCATAGCATAAGTACATCAAACACAACATCACACAACCCAACACAACCAATCAACAAACTAAACAAACAAAAAAACCTATGCTATTAATGGAAGGATTTTTTTTTTAAGATTTATTTGTGCATACAGAACTGGGGTACAGGCTGGAGGTACAGGGGCGGTGAGAGGCTTCACCAGAGACAGAGTGGGGAGCAGAACAGGCCGACTGACAAAGTACACTGCTTGAGGGGAGCAGTGGGCGGGTCATGAGAGGTCTGCCGCGCCATGTGGTCACCTCCAGAGCAGGCGGGGATCAAACTCATGCTGAAGTGGCTTTAGCTTCTTAATGCTGTGCTTTAACCTGCTGCGCCACTAGGGAGGGCTCTGGGAAGATATCTTTTTAATAAGGCTTTTAAGAAGGAGAACTCAGATTTTAAAAAGTCTCCCGAACGCCTTCAGTCAGTATGGTTAGCAGAACCAGGTAGGGCATGCATGTTTAGGAAGTGAAAGAAGACCCAAAGGGCACACTACAAAAGGAGAACCAAAGGCCAATGGCTGCTACAGCGGCGGTGGCCGTGATCGTCACGCGAAGGGCCATAGTCTACCTACACCTGAAGAGCCACTTCTTTGGGAGTGCCATTCTCTGTGGCCAACAGTCTATGCAGCTTGTGCTTCAGCACCTGTTTCCTGGGACAGGAAGCAGAATCATGGCTCTTCACTTAAACCTTCCCCAGAGAGGTGGGAGCAGTGTGGGGATGGAGGGGAGTGGAGAGGGAGGGGCAGGTCCGCTGTGCCTCACTTTCCTTTCCTAAGAAAGTGGTGTGAATGGCCCACAGGTTGCCTCAAGAAGCTTCCTCCCAAAATCTTTGCAGAAGAGCAAAACAAGAAAAAGGGCCTTCTCTCTAAAGGAGAAAATGTCGTAATCTTTTTTCTCAATTCTGTTTTCTTTCCCTATTTGGGAAGTCTACTTCATGCTTGTATAAGGGGACAATATTTTACAAACAGTAGCTGATCTGAGATTTTAATTACTGTTGATGAACTGTGAATTTTCACGCTAAGCGAAATACATTTGTTCAGGGTGAAAAAAGGGAGAAATTAAAAAGGGCAAGCAAAAAATTTGGGGCATTTCACTCTGGAAATCACTAATGTAAGGAAGGTAACCAAGTAACTCCTTTGTTCACTAATACTATGTATAAATCTAAGAAAAGGTTGTGGAGACTCCCTCATGGACTCCATACCTCCCCTCAACACACATACTCTGGGAGATTAATCTTTCCTATTACCTCTCCCACCACATCACGCTGAGCTGGAAAAGCCTTCTACTTGCCTAACTCAAATTCCAGCAACATCAACTTAACATCTTCAAAGACTCTAGTAGAAATTCTTTTCAATAATGAATTATAGGCAGCTGTATTTAAATAGGAACCTAATTTTACTACCTATCAGTAAGGGATTGGCTCAATCACCAAAAATATAAAGAATTAATTAACAAATACAAAACTTTTGTTTGTAGTATTTTGACCTTTATATTTCTGGAAGGAACCCTCAGAGCCTGCTGCAAAGATAAAGGAAGTGTGAGTTTCTGAAATTGTCACAATTACTACCAACAATAGCCGTAATACTCCGTTTTATGACTAAACTGGATTTAAAAAGGAGCCAAATTGACCAAGTTTAATGTGGAAACTTGTCATTGAGAAACAGTTCCTGCTTCCATGAAAGATGTCCAGAAGTTTTGTTTTATTATCATTGATTTTTTTTTATCTGGTTGTCAGTTTGGGGGTACTTGGTGATAAAACTAAAGTACGATTCTTGTCTCTCTCTCTATTTTTTAAAGCATTGGCACCAGAGTCTGTCTGCCACAGTGAGTCCAGGGAGAGGATCAATTACCCTGGTTGTGACTCCAGAAAGTCTGTTAAAAGAGACAGAGTCCTGAATAAATAGAGTTAACCCCTCAGAAGTTACTGGAACTTCAACATTCACTTTGTATCTTACTGGAAAGGTGTTCTTTGGAGACCAAGGGGAACTTGCATGAACTTCTAACAGGAAGCTATTTCATATCTCTCCTTAAGAAAATTATTCCTTGAGTAACTATGGTAAAGAGAGATGTGAAAGGAAGAGTATCTTACTATAAACTCTTATCTATTGAAGGAAATCCCATCCTTTGATTCCTTACATTTACTTATATTTGATATCAAGTGAGCTTCTGGAGCAGTTATTTTGGCTACTCTCTTTTTCTTCATGCTCAGCATCAATTATAGATAGACCTTTTACTGTTCTCAGAAACACTGGTAAGAATAAGCATATAGAGTCATAATTTAAAGCCAGCTACATATAAATCCACACTGCAAGAGTCCTCACTGACTAAAGGAGACTGACACATCAGTACTATTCATGAGAGCCTAGTGTATATATTGCAGGTGGGAATTAGGTACAAATAATTGATTTTCATATTGTCTGTTGAAATACTGGATATTATTGCACATATATATTAATTTAATATGTAGTGCATATGTTTGCAAAGCGCTTGTCAATATATTATATCATTTTGATCTTTATCGATTCTAAGAAGCTAGATACTACTCACTTTTTATGTATAAAAATATTTATTCTCGGGCCCTCCCTGGTGGCGCAGCGGGTTAAAGCACAGCACTGAGAAGCTAAAGCCACTTCCGCATGAGTTCGATTCCCGCCTGCCCCGGAGGAGACCACATGGCGTGGCAGACCTCTCCTGACCCGCCCGCTGCTCCCCTCAGCAGTGTACTTCGTTGATCTGCCTGTTCTGCTCCCCACTCTGTCTCTGGTGAAGCCTCTCGCCGCCCCTGCACCTCTGGCCTGTACCCCAGTTCTGTATGCATAAATAAATAAATCTTTAAAAAAAATATTTATTCTCCACATGGTTAAGTGCCTATCTGCTAATGATGATGGTGGTAATAAATAGAATATTTCCACGCCTAATATATTTATACATATACATATATATATATACACACACACACACACACACACACAGATACACACACACACATATATTTAGCCACTTATTTGACATGTCCACTTGAATGTTCCTTAAGCTGCTTAATATGTCTAAAATGAACCCTTGATTAGACTATGTACTTGACACCACCTCAATCTCTAGGGACAAAGTGGAACAGAGTAGTTTTAGAGAACAAAGTCATCTCTTTGTGCTCTTTTGCCAGTTAAACACAGTTAAATAATCTTGAGATACTGTCTTATCTATCCCCCCAGAAATCCATATTCCTCAATTGTTTTTCACTTTCTAGTTTCTGGCACTAAACTCAGTACTCCTTTTTTATTTATTTGCCAAATAACTTAGGAAAATTTAGTTCTAAAAATCTTGGTTTAACCCAGAAGAACTGGAAGCCACAAGTTTGCTCCCTGACCCAAAGGATTCTACAGTGATGAGGTGTTATCACTTTGAGCTACCCAGGAAGCAGGCTCAGTAAGAATGGGCATGCGTGGGGTTTACTATGGAGTGTTTTTGGCATCAGCACCTGGGGGAGGGAAGAAGAGGAAGCAGGATTGGGTGGAGGGAGAAGTCAGACTGCAGTGCATTCTTGGCAGAAGCCTCACTCAGCCCATAAGAAGCTCTGAAACTGGGATAATCCTTTAGGGCCATCTTGACTTGGCAAAGGAACAGGGCCTTCCCACCACTCAATCACCTGTTCACTGGAGGTGGGTGGCCACCACAGGGCGCTGATCCTGTGCATGACTCTCTTCACCAGAGGTGATCCTTGTAGGGGAGCTGACAGCTGATTTTGTGCAACATTCACAGAAGTGGCAGACTGGGGACCAGTTCTTGGGGTAAATCTAGGTGGTGAAGTTTCAGGCACTGTTACATCTATGTGTAGGAAATCTGGGGACGCAGATACCTGGTCTACCTTTCAGATTTACCATGTATGGTTTCAGGCCTCTGAAGACATACTTAAAAGCCTGTCTCCAAGAATGTAATTGGAAAACATGTGCAGGCAGGCTAGTTGCTGGCTCTTACTGCTTCTTTATTTATTTATTTTTTTTAAGATTTATTTTTTATTTATGCATATAAGAGTTGGGTACAGGCCTGAGGTATAGTGGGTGAAATGATTCATGAGAGACAGAGACAGGCAGAGCTACTGAGATACGCTGCTGAGGAGAGCAACAAGCAAGACAGGAGAGGTCTGCTGTGCCATGTGGCTGGGGATCCAACTTGCGCTGCAGTAGCTGCTGATCACTTCATAATGCTGAGACTTAACCTCTTGTGCAACCAGGGAGGCACCTAATTATTTTTTTTCTAATGAAATTTTATTGATTTTCCATTTGTTTATATAAATACATCATTTTGTGAGTACTTCCCACCTCAACATGTATACATTTTTTACTTACCTTCACCAAAGTGCCAGTGGAATATCACCCTATCCCTCTCCCCATCCCCTTTGGTAACCATTATATCTTTCACAGAGTCTAAAAGTTATTTTTATTGTTTTCTTTCTGTAATTGTTGGCTGTTCCACAGATTAGTGAAGCCACTCAGTAATTGTCTTTCATATCATGACTTGTTTTTTTTAACAAGATGCATCCATTTTGTTCCCAGAGATACCATTTCATCATTTTTAAATAACAAAGTAGCATTGCATAGGGATATATTCCTCAATTTCTTTATCTAGCTGTCTGTCAGTGGGCTTTTTGATGGTTTCCATTTTGGCTATTGTGAATAATGGTCCTGTGAACATAGGAATGCATAAATATTTTTGTATTTTTTTGTTTGTTTTTTCACATTCATACACCCGAAAGTGGAATTGCTGAATCATAGATTTTTTATTTTTTGTCAAATAGTTTTTTGGTATAATCATGCCAAATCATGGTTATAATCATGTCATTTTTATCATTCTTTTTGTTTATATGGTGAGTACCTGTGAGTACTTGTATATGTTGAACCATCCTTGCATCCTTGGGATGGTCCACTTGATCATGAAGCTTTTATTATGTTTTTGTGTTTCATTTGCCAAGATTTTGTTGAGGAATTTTTCCATATGTGTTAATTAGGGATAATATTGGTATGTAGATTTCTTTTTAAGTGCTGTCCTTATCTAGTTTGGGATCAGGAGAATGTTTACTCTAAAATATAGTGGGAAACTCTTCTCTTGAATCTATTTTGAAGCATATGGGAAGGATAGTATTAGGTGTTTTTTGACTTCCTAGACATCTGTAATTCCTTCCTTAGGTTTGGGAAATTCTCAGCTATTTTTTTCTTGAATAGGGTATTGTCTACCTTTCTCTCTTTTTGTCTTCTGGGACATCCATTATCCTTATGTTCCCTCTTTTAATGGAGTCTGATATTTCTTATGGTGTTTGTCAATATTCCTAAATCTTATTTCTGCCTCTTCTTCCACTTGGGTCATTTGTACATTTTCATCTTTGGCATCAGAAATTTTCTCTTCTGCCTGCTTAATCCTACTCAGTATGCTTTCCATGCTTGTTTTATTTTGGTCAGCTTTGTGTGTATGTTTTTATGGAACTTGTGAAGGATTTGTGTTCCTAGATTACCTTTCTGTGTTTGGTTGAGCACTGAATTTCCTTATGCCAGCTATTCTAAAACTTCTATCTGTTAGGTCCTCAAATTCTGTGTCATTTACATAGATCTCTGGAATTTTATTCTTTTCCTTCCACTTTGCCTTCTGTTTAAATGCTGTTTTACTCCCCTCCCCCCAGTGGGGTGCTATAGTTTTAGTTTTATTTTTTTATATTTTTGCTTAATTTGGTAATTTTGGCTCTTACTACATCTCACTGGGCTGAATTTGAGCATAGAATTTGAGCATATAGGATGATGGGAAAGTTGGAGTCCAAAGACTTTGATTCAATCTTGATGGGGAAGGAGGGCAATTCCAGGTGGAAAATTTTCTATTGCCTCTTCTCCCCTTGGTTCCAGAGCAAGCAATGATCACTGTTCCACAGAGCTCAAGTTCTGGGACCCCCACCTCGTGGCTGCTCCTCTGTGTGGTGTGCAACAGGCTTCACTCACTAATCTCCCTAAAGGGAGGGGGGAGGGGACTCTGCCACCTGCTATACCAGTAGCCAGAGTCTCTGTGACACCACCACAGGCCTCGATGCCCAGGCACATACAACTTAGCTTTCCACCATCACTGCAAACAGTCTCCACATATGTTCTGTGCACCAGCTGTCTACTTTAGCGATCCCCAGCTCTTCTGGCTCCTGCCCTATGCACGATCCACCTTCTTTCTCCCTGCTCTGCTACCACAGTGAGCTATAGCCTCAAGTAATACATCTCTGGGTTAGTTCCATGATGCTCATGATGAGCTGCTAAAACTTCCTCTGGAAAATATCTAGTTTTCTTTTGCTCTCCTTGGGAAAAGTCCATCAAAACCTCCATGTTCTGTTATGTTCCGAGTGGAGTGTCTGGCTCTTACTACATCTAAGTTATCATAGTTTACTGGGCTGAATTTGAGCATAGGCTTATTTATCTGGTATTTCCTAGCTGCTGACCCAAGAAAAAATAGATTTGTTTGAAGTTCGTTGAGCTATGTTAGAGGGTGATGTTTTTGTAATATAAGATTATGAATTCTATTCCCAGGATCATATGACTTAAATTTAGCTGGGAGCTGGACTGGCTGTGTTTCTATTAAAAGAAAGTCCTGGACTACTAGAGAAAGTCTTGTCATAGCTTCTTCCAGTGTTTTGGAAACCTTGAAAGAAGGAAGAATATTTGGGAAGTGAGAAATTCGATAGAAATTGGAGTAGACAGGGACAGCAAGACCAGGAAGGTATCAGTCAAGTTAAAAATGTTGATGAAGCCCTCCCTCGTGGAGCAACAGGTTAGAACTCAGCACTGCAGGCGAGCCGCAGTGCAAGTTCGATCCCTGCCCCAGAGGTGACCCAATGGCACAGCAGACCTCTCCTGACCCGCCTGCTGCTCCCCTCAGCAGTGTACTTTGTCCATCTGCCTGTTCTGCTCCCCACTCTGCCTCTCACTGCCTCTGGACCTTTGACCTCCACCACAGTTCTGTATGCATAAAAAATTACATCTTTAAAAAAAGTTGATGAATTGATTTGTTAAAATATAACACTTGCGGGCCCTTCCTGGTGGCACAGCGGGTTAAAGCACAGCACTGAGAAACTAAAGCCGCTTCCACATGAGTTCGATTCCTGCCTGCCCCGGAGGTGACCACATAGCGTGGCAGACCTCTCCTGACCCGCCCGCTGCTCCCCTCAGCAGTGTACTTCGGAGATCTGCCTGTTCTGCTCCCTGCTCTGTCTCTGGTGAAGCCTCTCACCGCCCCTTAGCCTCTGGCCTATACCCCAGTTCTGTATGAGCAAATAAATCTTTAAAAAAAAAAAATAACACTTGCAACATTTTGCATTTTATTTCCACTAAAAAGGGCATACATTTTCCCCCCTGATAGGCCTTGTGTATTTTTTTCTGATAAAAGTATGTCTAAGGCTAGTATCCTGTTCTTTGAAATGAAATAATAGGTGAATTAGCGATGGCAGTTTGAAATTATGGACTTTAAAGTGTTTTACATATTTGTAACCCAGAGAGAATTCTTTTATAAATGTTCTATGTTTTGAGTGGTCCATCATATTCATAAGGATTATATCTAATTTCCAGTCTTCTCTAATTTCTGTTTGCTAGAACAGCATAAATAGGACAATAGGCCAGTAGGTTATCAAAATCTTCAAAGTTAGAGTCCATTTAATGTAACTGGGAAGCACATTTAACATTGGCGGTTTCACAATCTTCTTAGTGATCTCTTCAGGAGCAATGAAGCCCCTTTAATTTAGACAACACCTCTAACAGTAATGATTCTGATAAAATTTCATTTTATCATGGCTTATGGCCCTTGTAAGAAGCCCTCAATCTCAAAAATGGAGTTCCAAGAGTGATGTGGAAAATTCTAGTTTTCTGTGTGCATTGGTTAGAAGTAGATCCTGTTCCTGATTGGTGATCTTGCATCAAAATATTAAATTTGGGGTTATTTCTTCCTGAGTTGCCTTTTTTTTTCCGCCTGAAAATGCAGTGAGGAAATATAGTATTGCCCTTTGTATAGCCATACTGGAGAACCAAATAAAATACTGAAGACCTAATAAGATTTAGCTTTCCAGCAATATAAATAATTTAATTAGATTAATGACATTGTTCTACCTGAGGGGTTCCATAATTAGTGGATTATTGAAGCCACGTGAAAGTTATCTGCCATTAGCACCTGGAGGAATTCCTGTTGTCTTAGAAAGAGGAATCAAGCCATATGAATATTCTTGTCATGCAAACTGTAAAGATAATAAGCCCCTGGCATTTTGTAAGCTATATAAATCCACAGATTTCACATTAAATATTTAAGTCACAGGAGGTATTATTTGTTAGGATATAGATAAAGGGAGTTCAATTGCTTCATCCCTTTTTCTCTCCTTTCAGGAAGCTTCTTTCTTTGTTGAAGACCCTTTCAGGCCTTTATTATTGTGCCCCTCACCCCTTCATTTGTATATTGTTTCTGTTATTATGGAGGCATTCTTTGAAATTTGTATGAGAAATTCAAAATATTTTTGCAGAAAGTTTGTCCTTTTCACATAAAAAGGAAATTCACATGAGGAGTGCATACAGAAATGAATCAAGTTGTGTCCCCAAATATGGCAAGTGACAGAATTCTGTGAAAAGACCATCTCATTATGTTGTCCCTAAAATATTTGAAAATGATTTTTTAGCCTTCTGTATTCAATCCCTCTCATGCATATTTTAAATAACTTGGAAACAAGACTGGCCTTTAAATGTGGACCTACTATTTTGCATTTCATACTTTGGCTAAGACCTTTTATATAAACAAAATTCATTAATCAGAAATTAAAAGTAGTTTGTGAGACCATATGACTGAATGGCTGGTGCAGAAAATACTGTTCCCAGAGTTTCTAGATGGCACAGCAGTTTATAGATGACACAGCCAATTTGGTTGCTGCAGGAACATGTTTGCTGAAGTGTTTCCAGACTAGAGCACTTCTCTTTGAGTAAAGGTGCTTCTTACTGAATTGGGTTCCATTCAGTTAAGAAAATATATCTGTCAAGTTAAGTCTCACTCAAATGTTGAAGTGGAGAAGAATGAGTGGACACACTGACAGGGTTAAGGGAGTCAGCAGGCAATGGTGAACCACCACAGGGTAGCACCAGCGGAGAACCCTCACCACACACGGGCTGCAGGGAAAAGAGGAGGAAGTATCTGTCAGTTTCCTACAACTGTAGAAGAGCAGTGCCCAGGAAGAATTAAAGTGAATTATCACCACTGGCAGTGGATGCAAGTTGCTGCCAAAGCAAAGCAGCAGGGCAGTAGCTGGTGGAATAAATAACCCCAGATCTCTTTTCTGTCTCCATAGATCCTAAGACCTCCCATCTCCTGACCCTGACTGGAAATTGGAGGACAAATAATCTCACTGTTGCTACCCATGGAATTCAGATTCCCACTCCATGAAGCATATGTTGATGGGTGGGGTGCAGACCAAAGTGGCAAGTGGAGATGTCCAGTGCAGTTATATTTAAAAATATTTGGCAGAATAAACTTAGGGGGTGGTATAGGTATAATCAGATCTCATGCGCTGTATGCACAGGTATAAAGTGATAGGTAGATAAGGAAAACACTTTCTCAGAGTAAAACTGAACTGGAGACACATTGCTTGCTTCACACATTAGAGATTAGTCAAGGTGGGAAAAAAGCAATCTAGAACACTAGATTCTATGATGCTTGCTTTGGTGAATTGTAAATTTGTTACTGTGCCTACCCCAGAGGATATAACAAAACAAAACATTAGTGTACTTTCTATAAAAGTTCATAATTGATCACTGTGAGAATATTAATGAATAGCTACATTGAAAAATATTTGACAGAGTTCTGATACATAGCTTTCATATATATTATATATAAGTAATATAAATAAGCTAAGCAGATATGCTGTATACAATATATTTATATATACTATAGAACATTACTCCTTTTTCCCCCTAGAGAATTTATAAAATTAGGCCCTTTCTGGTGGTGCAGTGGGCTAAAAGCTCAGCACTGCACACGAGCTGCAGTTGCTTCAGTGCGAGTTCAATCCCCAGCCCCGGAGGTGACCACATGGCGAGGCAGACTGCTTCTGACCCACCTGCTCTTCCCCTTAGCAGCGTTCTTTGTCGATCTGCCTGTTCTGCACCACCCCTGTATCTCTGGCTTGTCCCCTCGTTCTGTATGCATAAATAAACAAATCTTAAAAAAAAATTATAAAATTACCAGCCTGCTAAAGGTAAGAGAGTGTTTGTTATGGTCACATTCATATTATTTCCTGAGACTGATGCTGTATTATCTGCTGAGCTAATGTGATTTGATGGGGTATATTTCATAACAGCCTGTGTTGAGTGAACATGTCCTTGAATAAGAGTTTTTGTAATAATTAACAAAAATTCACTACTCCTGTTTCTGTAATTGTTCAAAGTTCATGATCAAATACAGAGTTTCTATAAATATTTCCATAGTCCTGGCTATTCTTGTCTAAAACATGTTACTGTGCAAATCAGGGCAATGAAACTATCTAATGACATTTTTTCTTCAGTGGGTCTTGAATGGTTTAGTTAGTTAATTAAAGTTCTTATATTACTTATTCTCTACAGTGACAATAGAAAAGATTCTTGTACATTCCAGTTTTTTTTTTTTTTTGCTGGGAAGCCGTTAAAAAGGTCTTCTTAAACAGAATACTTTCTTAAGGAATTTCCTTTGTTTGTTGAAACAATTGACTCAATTTCTTGTATGTGTGGGGTGTTCTTTTATACTCATGATGTACTTATCCATAATGTCATCCTGGTCTTGGCACCTTGAAATTGTCCTTTGCATAGATACAAACATTTTTTTTTTTTTTTTGAAAGAGAAGCAAGATGCTACTGATTTGCATTGTAGTAAAGGATGGTGCTGACTTTGTACTATTAGCTCTTCCTTCTGTGTGGAAGTATGAATATATAAAGCTGAATGTTAACATTTGGTTTGCTCTTCTATACAATTAAATTCATACCCTTGATCTCATTTTGCAGATTGCTCCATGGAGTTAGTCAGTACAGGCAACATAGAGAAATAAAATGCTCATGCAAATTAGTACTTTCTAAATTGTTCATAGGAAATCATGAAGCCTTTTGAAATTCCCGTTTGCTGAGATGTTTTCAATGGAGAGCTTTAAGATTGTCATATCTAGTTAAAATGCTAGTGGAGATCACCAATGCTCTTGACATACTTAAGATATATTGTATTTATGTTTAACAAGACAGTACAATTAAAAATATTTATGTAATTGTTTCTCAGAGAGTCCTGGAAATTACCATAGGGTTATGAATTACCAGAACGTTCATAAAAGCAGGAGAAGGGGGAAATTTTCAATGGACTGATCCTGGGATTTAGCTATAGAATTGTTGGGTCTTTGGCGTTACCATGAGGATAATGTAGGTGACTGGGGAGTAACTGGTGGGCTGATGAAATATTTGAGTTATAATATGCGTTTAATTTTTTCCCTCAGTAGGCATTGTGAGACATATATCAGATATCTATCACCTTGTTTTTTCAAGTGAACTCCTACTAATAACTAGCCAATGTTTCTTTAATCTTCCTGGAGTCAGTGGTGGTATAAATAAATCATTACTAAGCAAAGAGTTTCTAAAACCTTTTATCCTATTAAAAATTATGAATTTAACCAATCCTTATCAAATTATAGTGGTAACTTTTGCTCTGTCTAAATTAGAAACCCCTATTTTATAGATTTGTAACCAAGATTTCCTTGAGGAAAGAGTCTTGGCACTCAAAGTATTGAGAGAGACTGACAGTCTTTGCTACTTACTATTTGCTCCTATTTCTTTATTTTTTTAAAAACGCTTTACTTCAAAACTGAACTATGGGACAACAAACAAAAACCTGAAGTATGTCTTCTTCTTTTTTACCACTAGATCGAACTTTAATTACATAACTGAAAGATCAAAGTCTGTGCTGCACATGAAAATATTTTCTGACCCCTTCTTTTTGTAAAAAAAACTCTTTCTCTCCCTCTCTCACACAAAAGACTTGAAGTTCTTTGAAGTTCTTCCAATTCTGTTTTCTAATACCATCTGTTGATCTATATTTTTAGATCCTTTTGTTATTCTTTAACATCATGCGGGATAAAATGTTTCTTTTAAACATCCTAGATAATTTGCAGCAAATAGTAATTTGAGCAAAACATTGAACTGCATAACATTAAATAATTTAGAAATTGTACATAAATATTTATCTGATTTTCCTTGGAAAACATGGTATGTAGGTCATGGACTTGGTAAATCTACCTAATGCAGCCCTATAGAATTTTCCTGGTAGAATTTTACCTGTGAGGTGATTGTGATCGTGGAACTGGATCAGAAAGAAATGGTGAGTCAAGGGGAAGTTATGAATCATGGGAGTTTGTAGAGAAAATTGAAGCCAAGAAATGACCACCTATAGGTGAAATTGAGGCTGGAGAGAGACTGGGAAAAAGGAACTATGTTGAAGAAGACACATGTTTAATTGAGTGCATACATTTTGGAAATAAAGGCCAATGCCTATGATTTTTTAAAATATGTGTCAGTATCTATTTGCATGTAGGTGAACTTGATTCATTTAGAGTCTTAAGTGTAGGTTGGGCATTATTTTTCCAAAATAGAAAATTTCTAAATTTATTGGTATCACTACTTTCTTTAGAGGGTGAGTTGTGGTTTGTTGGGGTATGCTTGTGTGTATTTGCCTATGTGTGTGTGCACACGTGTGCTTTTATTTTACATGGGCTTATGGAAAAGGAAACTTTCTCATATGAATATGTCAGGGAGTGTCTCAGGCTTGTGCCAAGATTGGGGATATCAAGAGAATGGTTTCAAAGGGAGTCATAAATTTGGGAAAAAGTTGGTTATTAGACAAATTCATCCAATTTGGGCAGCTGGAAAAGTTGTTCAGAATTTTGAACATCAACTTGCAGGCTTTTCAAAACCAAGATACTGGAGAGTGACTGGACTAAGAGAGGGGGATGATTGAAGGAGGGAGGGAGGAAATAGTTTTTGAGTGCTGTATCTTTGGGACTGATTGCTCATTCTGGAAGATGTGACTAAGAGACTTGCTGGTATTTTGACAAGGTCAAATGATGAGGGCAGGAACTAGAGTCCAGAGTTTGCCAAAAGGTAAGGTAAAGTGGGGGACAAGAGAGGTTTCAGCATTTGGGTTAGGAATCTGAAGAGCTAAACTCAAAGACAAGGGAAAGTGGGAAAAGTCATTTTTTTTTTTTTTTGGATTGCAGCTCAACTGTAAATCATTTTGATTTCTGAACTTAGAATAGCATAAACCCATATTGTCAGTTGTCCTATGTAAATTTACATCCTCTCTGATGGAAAATATCATCATTTATACCTCAAATTGTTCTTACAAGCAATTGCTTGTCGTGCTTGGCAAACAGTAAAACACAGCCAAGTATCTAAAAAGACAAGAAAACTATAGCAAAAACAGCAGAAAAAAAATGCAAGTAAACCAGTAAAGCTCCAGATACTGGAATTGTCTGAGAATTAAATAATTATTTTTGTTATGTTTATTAAGGGGACAAAAAGTAGTCTGAGTTTTTGCAGAAAGCTGGAGGCACAACACAAAAAGTTCTAGAATTATTAAGTAAATTTATGGAATCGGTGGATAGGGTGATAATCATATTTGAGTAGATGAAGAGAGAATTCACAAAATGGAAAGTAGATCAGAAGAAAATATCTAGAAGAAAGCACCAAGTGGTAAATAAATAAATAAATTACAGAAAACAAGTAAAAGACAGAAGATAGGTGAAGATCAACATAACTGGAATCAGGAAGAAATAATGGTTAACAGGTTTTCAAAACCTAGTTAAAGACTAGTCACACATTCAAGGAGTGCTATTTTAGCAGGATAAATAAGAAATCTATCTCAAGGAACATAGGGAAGAACCTTATTGGTTGTCAGAGTGTAGGAGTAGACTCAAAGGTACAATAATTAAACTGACAGCTGGTCTTCTCAGCAAAATCAGATTTGAATTTGGGAAACAAATATGGAATCAAAGTCGTAAACAAGATTAGATTTAATGCCCAGGGAGCTGGAACCCATCAGGATTGCAAAGTAATCCAGAACAGAAGTGGTGTTATAGAATGATAATTTTAGGAAAATTTTAAAATGCAATAACTCAGTGATATTAGCTGTGGAGTTGTGTTTATGCCAGAAACTACTTTTGTATATCTCTCTTCCTAACATTTCCTAATACCTTTAACAATTTAATCTGATATGTTGGGTACAGACTTCTGGAAATTTGCTTTTAGTATGTTTTTTTTACTAACGGAAAAAAAAAAGAGATGTTATATAGCATTGCTCTTGATTCTTTCATGGTTTATGTAGGTGTAAGTGGCTTTTTAGGAGTTAATGATAAATTAGCATTAATGATGGAGTAGGCCTTATCTCATTTGATGCAAGAAAATACAGCTAGACACTGTGATATAAAGCTGTTCTAAGGCAGGCACTATCATGCTATTCAGAACTCAAAGAGAGTAACACAGACTATGAAAAAATACTTTCAATTTAAGAAAGCAGAGAGGAAACTCAGTCCAACAATGTAGGTCAAAAGCATTTAGTAAGAATAAATATTTAAAAAAATATTGTGATTTGTACATTCCTACCAAGAAAAATATTGTTGAGATAAGAATGCCTAAAGTCAAACTTGGCCTTGTGTTTGTGTTACTATTAGTCTGTAAAAAAGGCAGTCTTCCCTTTTAATAAAACCAATGACATAGAATCACTGAAGAAAGTCTACTCAGCTGTCAGTGTGCTAAAAACCATCTCAATAGTTCTAACAAGTCATTGTAAGGTTCACGATATATTTTAAAAATGCATCGCGAATAATATGTCTGTATCAAATCTTTTAACACCTGTGAGGGCATTTATTCAAATCATATAGTCTACATAATCTATATGATTCTATCCTACTTGATAGCAGGATTAAAGAAAGCAGCCCCCCCCCCAAAAAAAAAATTCTGGCAGATGAAAGGCCAAAATTAATGAAGGCATTCTGTTGAGACCTGGACAACGTGACTGCCAAAAGTTGTCCCTGAAATTTGAGATGTCCTGAAATAAAGATAGACTCTGTTAGCAGTTTCCAAATAGATCTCAGTTCAGATAAGGACAAATGAGTAATGACTGAACCAGCTGCAGGAAAAGATCAAGCATGAGTATGACTATGTGACACTGACCCAGTCATGAAGAAATGTAGGATTGAGGTAATAAGCAGATTCAAGATCAGTGTCTTTCTTTGGATCTTACTTCCCAAGACCCATAATAGCTGAGATGAAGACTTTTCTATGCCTTTGAAGAATATGCAGCTTTGCATGGAAATGCTTAGCCAGCAATAAATGTGGGTACATAGGAGTGTCTTAATTAAATTATGGGCTAATTGATTAATTGATTAAGAAAAGATGAGGAATTATTGAAGCAGATTTAATATAGCATCCTGTGACCAGCGTTTTCTTTCTGTAAATCCTTAATGCAGAAGGGATCAATATTGGAAACTGTTATATGTTGATCATTAAACTAAGTGATAATCCACATAATCCCTTGGAATATAAATTCTGTAAGTCATAGGGTGATGGGAAGCACAGAGAGGATAAGGAATTCAAGTACTCTTTGTAGGCCTTGGCTTTTACCATCTGCTTGTTGATTCATTGGTCCCATTTCTTCTTCATCTGTTTATTTGCATAGCAGCACCAGCTGCCCCCTCAAATTTGAATTGCCTGACTTAATCAGACAGGCCCTGATTGAGAACTGAGTTACAAATTGGCAGATGAATACCAAATTGTTTTTAATAAGACACAGAGTTCTGGGTGCTTTGTGCCCATGCTGTATCTGTTTGTTGGCAGCTATAATAACCAGCAGCATTCCTTTCATCTTGAAGAGAAAGGCAAAAGGCATTCAAAAGAAGCCTTTGAATTTTGTACTCAGAATTTCCACTCATCTGCCTAATGTTCTTTTTTTTAATTAGAAGGATACACATATGACTTAATTAATCAAGCCTGTCTTAGGGAATTATGCATTTATTAATGGTTTCTGCACTCAAGCACATTATTAAGGGATTTGTGCTAAGCACCTGACATAAAGCAGACTAATTTTGCTTGCTTTGCTTAATGTATTGAGAAATGGCATGTTGATCAGATTTCAAAACATTCAAGCTATGAACTAATGTCCTATTTAGAAGGTTTAAAAATTCAGTGTGTTGGCAATCTAGCCTTTGAATGTTTCTTTACAAGGCACTCCACTACAGAAAGGGAAGAATAACTTGATGGAAAGGAGCACATAAAAGGTGAAAGACAAGGAAAGAATAGAGAGGGGCAATTCCTGAGGACAGGGTAGGGCAAGGCCTTTGGAAATTGAATGAAACTCCTTGTTTCAGTCTTTCTGTAGTTTTTGGTGACAACATCAGAACTGATCTTGTCAGGCCGCTGCTGGATGTGTAAGTGGCTCACATCGCTGAGTTGATATATAGAGACCCTGTATGAGAGACCCTGTATGTGAGACCCTGTCAGAAAATTGAGGGTATGAATCCACATTCAATTGCTAATCTAATTGTATTATACGCTCTTAGGAATACTGACCATTTTAAATTTAACAGCAATTACAAATATATTATCCAGTAGGGTCAACACCATTATGAAAAAGATATTACATGTTGAACCAGGAATTATTCCACATAGATCAGGAAAATGTGGTGCCTCAAAAGTTTTTATTCTCATGACTTCAGCACCTAAATAAATAAGCAACCTGCTGAACACATCAGAGAGTTCTTTCTGTCCATCTGCAATGAAAATTGGTTTAACCAAATGAAGAACAGGCTTTATGAATTCAGGACATTCTCCAAGTGATTCATCTGCACTGAACGGTGGCTAGATGAGGTCATGGAAGGGTAGCTCCCCAGGAGCTGTCAATGTTAAAGACCTGCCAACATTCTCGTAGGACAGCAGAGAACGTTAGGACTGAGGGCCCGTCCTACATGGTGGTTAAGAGAAAGACCTCAAGCCAAAGCACTAGCCTGGATTTGCACCTTGGTCTACCACTGAGCAGGACAATGGCCACACACTGCTCTTTAAGTTCTCTAAACCTCACCTTTGAAATGAGGATAATAAGTATCTACTATCTAGAGTTGTAATGATTGGATGAGATAAGACAAACTCTAAGCGTTTTCATTTTATTATATTATTAACTAATCATTAAACATGTGCTGGGAGAAATATTTCTTGGTGGGGTTTTTCTGTATGTGAACTTGATTAGATCATTGGTAATGTTCTTTGCTGTATTGGTTGGTAGAAATCTCAATTTATACTTTGTAGCTCACTTCTGCCAATTACAATGGACTTTGCTACATGTATATATAATTTATTTAGTTATTTATGCATACAAGAACTGGGGTACAGGCCATGGTTGAGGGGGAAGAGGATTCACGAGAGACAAAGTAGGGAGCAGAACAGGCTGATCTACTGAAATCACTGCTCAGGGGAGCAGCGGGAGCGACAGGAGAGGTCTGCTGCATCATGTGGGTCACCTCCCTGGCCAGGGCTGCAGCTCCTGCTGCAGTGTTGTAGAGAGCTTCATAGTGCTGCTCTTTAACACCTTGCATCACCAGGGAGCCCCCTGCATGTACTTTCTATAGTACGAAGTTGGCTTTATCTTTACTTTCTTTATTAACCCTTCACTCTAATTTTATTTCTTCTTCATTAAAAAAGACAAAAGTCTTCTGGCTAGTTTTTCAGGATTCTACTATGTAGTCTTTAGATAAAGAAATCCACCTATGTCTCCTAATCCACAAAAGTCTTCTGGCTAGTTTTTCAGGATTCTACTATGTAGTCTTTAGATAAAATATTCTTTGCTTTTTCTGGAATGCTCTTCTCTCTTAGTGCTGGTTAACTTTTACTCATTCTTTCTAAAAAAAGATTTATCTATGTATACAGAACTGGGGTACAGGCCAGAGGTGTAGGGGCAATGAGAGAATTTATCAGAGGCAGAGTGGGGAGCAGAGTAGGCAGATCATCGAAGTACACTGCTGAGGGGAGCAGCAGCCATCAGGAGAGGTCTGCCAGCACCCACTGAGGCCGCTGCTGAGCTTCACAGTGCTGTGCTTTGACCCCTTTTGCCACCAGGGAGGGCCCCTTTATTCATTCTTCAGATAGTCCAGGGCACCCTTTTCTGACCCATGGCTCTGGGTCAATTCCTGTTGCACATTTTCATAGTATCCAGTGTTCTCTCTTATCTCTTTTTACCAATTACGGAGTATAATGATGTCACAATGTGGGAAACAGTCTTGCTACTTTAACAACGTAGCAATAGCATTCTCCCTAAAAAAGATAACTATACAAACTGAAACTTTCCCGTGGGGAGAGGAAGCATTCAGAAGGATGAGACCAAAGAGGAAAAGAAGCACAATGGACTAGGGTAGTGGACTATGGGTGATTTGGTATTGGGTGCACTATGGTGGCAATACCTGGTTGGGGTATCCAACTATTTCCTCAATAAAAATAAATATATATGTTTGACACGAACTATGCAACCTCTGTCGTCAGACACGGTCCAGATGGAGGGGAATTGCTCTGAAAAATCAGACTTTCCACTCTAACTTATGTTATGACCTCCCTTTTTTGTATAACCGTAATATCAAAATATTCTGAGCAACTTTCAGCTTACAATTGGACTGCCTAGGCCGCACAAGGCCTGCCTGCCCTGACAAGCAAGCTCTGCACCCGGGTGAAAAATTCCCCTGAAGTCAAGAGACTTGACTATTGACTGATAAAAGCAAAAGGGCTGTTTTTGCAAAGTCTCTCTCACTGCTGGATGGAGGATAACCCAAATCTTATCGTTTTATTATCTCACCTGGCCTTTTATTCAGCTTTTTAAAGAATTACTCAAACTTCCTATTGTTTGGCCTTTAGATGTGGAAATTCATCCAGGTTGCCTGTTTTTAAACTAGTCAAGTTTTCCACCTGCTACACCTTAAAGGAATCCACAAAAGTCTTCTGGCTAGTTTTTCAGGATTCTACTATGTAGTCTTTAGATAAAGAAAATTCACCTATGTCTCCTATTCAGAGATTTGATTAGCAAGGAATTTCCTCTTCTGTCTCTCAGGATGATTCAGGCAGAAAAACAAAAACCCATTAAGTAGTAGATAAGGTTTAAGGGGCTTCTATCTTAGTTGATCTCCACTATAGTAATATTAGTCATAAACTTTGTGCACCTATGTACTTGTTTTTAACCTTGATTGATTTTTGGAATGTTATATCTCAGCTAAAGGGCAATACAACCCTAAACTGTTCTTAGGAAAAACAAAGGTGATTGTAATCTCTCAGCCCAGTTCGTGTGCTGATGTCATCCCACTGCTTGCTCCTAACGTATAAAATAAACCTCTGCTGAAGGCAGAGCAGGAAGACTTACACTCAACTCCGACTCCCGTGTCTTCCTTGCCCCCCTTTCCCCTTTTTTCTCCCTTTCCCCCTTTTTTAGGAATCTCCACTCGCCGATGCCTTCCCACCTTAGGGTCCTGCCTGTCTTGCCTCCAGACACCTCAATAGTTGGGGCTGGTCTCCAACATATGTACATTAAAAAAAGAGAACAGGGCCCTCCCTGGTGTCGCAACGGGTTAGGACACAGCACTCCAAGCTGGCCACAGCTGCCTCAGTGTGAATTTGATCCTCTCCCGATGGTGACCCACATGGTGAGGCAGACCTCTCCTGACCTGCCCGCTGCTCCCCTCAGCAGTGTACTCGGTTGATCTGCCTGTTCTGCTCCCCACTCTGTCTCTGGTGAATCCTCTCACCACCCCTACACCTCTGACTTGTACCCCAGTTATGTATGAATAAATAAATAAATCTAAAAAAAAAAAGAAAGAAAACAGTACTTCTTGAGAAAATACTTTAGTGTGCATGTGGCACTGAAGTCCTTTTGGGACTGGCGTTTGTACTGTATACTTCATAGAAGGAAAAATATGCTTCATGAGATAAAGGATGAAGAAATCGAAACTCTTTCCATATTATCATATTTTCAGTTCCATAAATTTTACTTCATAATGGACAAAAACAAGAGGAAAACAAGGAACAATGGAAGAGGCAGTGAGATTGGAGGAAGGTTGTATACTATGCAGAGGAACACTTCCTTGGGCTCTGGCTGCAACCTTGAGTAATGACAACCAACTGGACAAATGTTTAGACTAGGAAAAGTGAGTAAGGTAGCCCACTTTAATGCACAGATCAAAAGAATGCATCACAGAGGGACATATAGGTAAGCCAGAGCCCACAGAGCAGGAAGAGTTTAAGGTAACCTCAGTTTACCACATGTATTGTTAGAAAAGAAGACTTCATTTAGCTATATCAGGCGTGGGGTTGGTGAAGAACTCTGCAAAGTTGTTTACCAGCATCTTAAAGTGAAGGAAAGCTCCAGTTGCTACATGAATTCTGTCCGTTGCTTTCATTATTATTTTATATCTGTCTTCATCTGTTGAGGGCTGAGCTTATATTTATTTTGTTCATTTTGACTTCCTGGCAACTAGTTCGGTTCCTGATTCGTTATAAATTCTCAGTAAATGTTGGTTGAATGAATCATTGTTGTGTATTTCCTTATATTCTTTTGGGAACACAGCTTGGAAAAAGCAAAGTTGGGAGAAAGGGTGTAAGTTGTCTAAGGTCACAAAGTAAGTATGAAGCCAGGATTTGATCACAGGTCATCCTTAAGATTCCTACTCTCAGAAAAGAATTTTGAGATTCAAATATATTCAGATATATTTCTATTCAAGGATCTACAGAAGTTTATGGAGTTGGATTATGAATAAAATTTGTTCACAAATTTTATTTTTCAACCATATTATTTTGTTAAGAATATTTCAGTTATAAGTAAAAAAAGCAATGCAAACTGGCTGCAGCCACTTCAGTGCAAGTTCGATCCCTGCTGGGAGGAGATCCACATGGCCAGTACACCTCTCCTGTCTCGCCCGCTGCTTCCCTCAGCAATATACCCCCTTGATGTGCCTGTTTTATTCCCCACTCTGTCTCTGGTGAATCCTCTTAACACCCCTGCAACTCTGGCTTGTATCCCAGCTCTGCATGCATAAATAAGTAAATATTAAAAAAAAATCAAAGATAAAGAAAATTACCTTAGCCATCATAGGGAATTAATGGACTCCGAAGGTATTGTCAGGCATGGCTGGGTCCAGGAGTTCTAAATTTTTTTTTTTTTTTTTTTTAATCTCAGATAGACTTGCTCATTATGGCTGACAGCTTAAAATCCAAATAGAGCTATGTTAGTAGCCTCAAGGGAGAGAACATATATATATATATATATATATATATATATATATATATATATATATATATATATATATTTGCTACTTGGGCTGAGTAGTCCCTGAACGTTGCTTGATTGGCTCAGCTTGGGTAACATCCCACCTACCTAGCCTAGAGAAAAGAGATGCTCTATTGACCAGCTGAGATCATGTGCCTGATGCCTTGGCAGAGAACATAAGGCTCATATAATCAATCCTATTATAATCAGATACACTGTGAGGGGGCTTCACAAAGGAAAGGGTGCCAGGTAAATGACAAATGACACATGTTCACGCCTATTTTTTCTTATGCTAGCTTAAGCGTGCTGATTTCTGGTTCATATACTTGTAGCTGATTCCTGATTACTTTAGACTCCATATGTGTCCCTTGAGCAAGTTACTTACCTCTGCAAACCTTGATAATTTTCTTTTATAATGGATCTTTCATAGAGTGTTATTGTGGTGAATAAATGACTCAGTGCATGCACAGCTCTTAGCACAGTGTCTAGTCTGTAGAACTGTACTTTCATTATTACTCTCAGATGCTTGAGAAAAGAAATTGAGGGGTGTCCTCAAATTCATAGTGATTTTGAGTAGTTGTACAAATCATGGGATGAAAATGTCAAGGTTGCATAAGATTAAGATACTATTCATTGTGGAGTCTGGTAATAACCTTTTTGTTAACTTTTTTGACTCCTCATTATTTACCATTTCTGTTTATCACTATTAGAATGTATGTATGCTTATCCCTTTGAAAGTTTTAATTGTTTGCTCTATTAACAGGGTCACTCTGTGTGGTGTGTTATAGGGGGGTTGACAGAAGGAACTTAAGTGTAGAAACAGCAGGAAATATGTTCAGAGGTCATTTTAGATACTGGACACAAGCTAATGATACTTTTGACCAACATGGGAATGGCAGAGACAGTCAAAATGGATCACATCTTGTCTATATTTGAGTGTATAGTCAATACAACTGGTTTTGTCTCTAGCTATTGTGAGGTTAGAGGTGCTATTTACTGAGAGGTGGGAGGAAGATCTTTGGGAAAATATACAGTGAGTTTAGGTTGTAATATGTACGTTGGAGATGTTTATTAGATATACAAGTTGAAATATAGACTAGACTGTTAGATATGACTTTAGAGCTTAGAAGAGCTCCTACTTCTAGATAAATAATTGGCATTATTAACCTTCAGAGTTTGAACTTAAGTCCTTCTAAATTTCATAAGCTCTGTGTCTTAGCCATCTGTATTGTACAGTCTAGAAAACCAGTGGAAAGATTTTCTAAATCTTGCATTTAATGAAAATATCCATATCATTTTATAGTTTGACTGAATGTGCAGCTTATTCCATCCAAAATAATATCCCATTATCAGCTAAACAACAATAAGTTCTATTTTGTGGTATGTTTTGTTTTGGTAATAATGCTTTTCATAGGACAGACTGTATATCTTATTTTAATTTTGAATCAGAAAGTTAGAGAATTGAACAAAGCATGTTTTTCCTATTTGTCCTGAAAGCAAAAGTAACATCTGAGACATAAAGAATAAATGGCCAATGACCTATAAAAGATATTTCTTTGAATTTTTCTCTAAAGGCCAGAACTCCTATTAGATATGAGATGAATGACTTGGCTAGAATTCTATCACTATTTACTTAATTAGTAGCAAATAATATTAACAAATAATATTAAAAATGTCTAGGTCACTGAAGACAAGCAAATATTGGGTATCATTTTACTATTACATAAAGTGTATTCATTTGGAGTGATTTCAGAAGATGCCTGTCTGTGGTTGTCAGATATTTTATGGACAGTAGATATGGTAGTAAGTAGAGCAGCAGAATTATTATGTCAAGACTAGCCAAAAATAGGACCATAATTCCTCCAATATGTATCATTAGAAATATTTTGCAAGACATAAAGTGACTAGAATTTTGAATCATGACACAAAATGATAATCCATAAATTATACATGTACCTGCATTTTTATGAAAACATGTGACACTTCCTATGCTTTTAATGCATTCCCAGTGTCCCTAACATATTTCATATTTAAAAAACTCTAGATTTTCAAAAAGAAGCCATATGTATAGTATCTTCCTCAATATTTAATATGCATCCATTTACAACTGCAATAAATGAGGTGATCTATGAAAATGAACAGGTAAAGCTTGTTTTCTTATTTCTTTTGAGCCCTGGTGTGTTTATCTAGGTAAGGACTTGGCAGTGCAACAAAAATTTAATTCAACTGGTCTTTGCACTATGAAATTTAGGATTGGGTGGGAACTTAGGAAGATCTCTGTGCTCAAGAGAATTTTACTCCTTCATTGAAAAACAGAAGATCAGGCCAGAGAATTGCTGATGGCCTGGCTATCAGACAGCCAAACCAGTATGATGCAGGAAATCTTTACCTCCTCAGCGGTGACCCTTATTGAGGGATAGGCAGATCTACCTCAACGAAAGCCTATGATTACTTGTCTAATGAGTGGGATGAAAAAATGAATATCCAAACCTATAAATAATGATATGCTCAAGGAGGTCACTCGGAACTGGGTGAAAATCCAGCTCTGGTTTGGGTTAAAGCTATTCGTAAATATACAAACCTTAATCCTAATTTAAGAGAGGGTGAGTTAATCCAGGGGACACATTTTATTAGTCAATCTGCATTAGATATACACAGAAAACCTCCCAAATTAGCCATGGGATTCCAAACCCACTGCATTTGCTTTTAGAAGCTGCTTTCAAAGTCTTTGATAACAGGATTAAAGCAAAGGTGGGAATATTAAGGGCAAGGATGAGTAAGAGGAGGCAGGCTCCACTAATAAGCACTGCTCTTGCTTGTGCCCTGCAGACGTGGGCTTACCCAAGCTCAAGAGACCAGAGAGCTGGTTATCCCAGAAGAAATCAAGACTCTGTGTTACTGGAACCATTTGCCCAGGCACTGGAACAAGCACTGCCCACAACCCAGAGATCCACCTGGGCTGTGCCCTAGATGCAGAAAAGAGGGTTACTGGAAGAGGGACTATACCCTCTGCAAAGGGAGGGTATAGACCTCATTCAGCTTCCTGTCTGCCTCCTACACTGAACAATGAGGCCTAAGGACCAAGCTGGTTGTCCAGCTGACCCTCTCCATGGCTGAGCCTTGGGTGACACTATGGCAGTGGGAATATTAATTTTTTGATTGATATGGAGCTTCTTACTCTGTACTCACCCAGCACTCAGTACCTATCTTCCCTTCCCCAAAATAAAGTAGGAGTGAACAAAAAGTTAAAAATTTTGACCTACTCACCCTTTGCCCTATTCTTTTAACTCTGTCTTCTCTCACTCTTTATTAATTATCCTCAGCTGTCCAACCCTCTTACTAAGAAGAGATTTAATGACAAAACTAGGAACCCAGTTGTCCCTCAAGGAGATTCCAGTCCTTTGTGGCGTTTTCCCATAGCTGTAATAGAAAAAGAGACAGACCATTCTAGTGTATTGCCATGGGAAATAGAGGACATAGGAGACTAGTCCCTTTGGCTTGGTATCAAGTAATACCTGAGAGGGTAATATATATGGTTCCAATAGAGATTCAGTTAAAGAATCCCGGGAGATGCCCAAACTAAAAACAATATCCCATTAAGTCCAAGGCATGTGTGGGATTCCACCCTCTCATTAATAAATTCCTACCACATGGGCTGCTAAAGTCATTCCAGCCCCATATAACAATTTCATAGTTCCTGTGTAATTATGTGGAGAATACTGGATGATCAGGGACCTGTACCTCATCAATGAGGCAGTAGTCCCTTAATATCCCATTGTCCCCAAACCATTATCCCTATTCATTCAAGTCCCTGGAGACACCCCATAGCTCACTTGATTTAGAGGACACATTCTTCTGCATAGCCCTCTTTCAGGGTCTCAACACCTCTTTGCCTTTGAGTAGAGGCCTCTGACAACCTAGTCTTGATAATACACTCGGACTGCTCTTCCCTAGGGATTTCCTGACAGACCTCATCTATTTGGGAATGCCAAGGGGAAGAGAGTGAGGGATTTATCCCTGGCAAATAGAGTTGTTGTTCAATATGAAGACGATATCCTTATTTGTGGCCCTTCCATAAAAGCCTCAGACCTGCATATTATATTTGGGTTTTGTACTTCTTAGGACAAAGAAGACACCAAAATTCTCAAAGGTCCAGATAGCCTTCTTAAAGGTTAAATACCTAGAATTTATCCTCATTTCAGGAAAAAAAGATTCTGCTCTACGAGAGAAAGTAAGCTATCCTTAACTGAGTCTCCCAGCTACTCAAAAACAGTGGAGAACTTTTCTTTCTTTCTTTCTTTCTTTCTTTCTTTCTTTCTTTCTTTCTTTCTTTCTTTCTTTCTTTCTTTCTTTCTTTCTTTCTTTCTTT
>NW_004567107.1:30050132-30072632 GCF_000260355.1 Condylura cristata
TTCTTTCTTTCTTTCTTTCTTTCTTTCTTTCTTTCTTTCTTTCTTTCTTTCTTTCTTTTTTAAAGATTTATTTATTTGTACATACAGAGCTGGGGTACAAGCCAGAGGTGCAGGGGCGGTGAGAGGGTTCACCAGAGACAGAATGGGGGGCAGAACAGGCCCACTGACAAAGGACACTACTGAGGGGAGCAGCGGGCTGGTCAGGAGAGGTCTGCCGTGCCATGTGGGTCACCTCCAGGGCAGGGATTGAATTTGCGCTGAGGCTTCTGCGGCCATCTTGCAGTGCTGCATCCCAACTTGTGCGCCACCTGGGAGGGCCCCAGTGGAGAACTTTTCTAAGGGCAGGATGTTGTAGATTATGGATATCCAACTTTGGGGTTATAGAGCAGCATTTATCTCGAAAAACAGTGATTTCTCACGTTCCGTTAAGGCATCACCTAGAGCAGAGGTGCAGAATTACTGGGAACCTGTCTAGGACCTGAAATACCTCTTCAACAGGCCATGAAATGAGTGCGGACCAATCCAGACCCTTAACTGGAATGTTACTCCTGTTCTTCTATTGTCTTTAATTTCTGCCTGCTTTTCTCTCCTCCATCATTAGGTCCCTTTACAAGTCTTATCATGGGATTTCTCCTAGTCATTTAGTTGTTTGTTTGTTTTTTTTTTACCCACCTTGCCCTTTCTGGGCAAGAGATTCTACACTCAAGATTCATCCTGGCTATGATAACTCAAAAATATCTTATTAAAAGCAACTTCTGGATATGAATAAAGGGGACTGGCAACTCTACTCTGGTCTAAGTGTAGGCCACCACACCATGCCAGTGGGCCTCTGCCTTGAAACCCAGTCAAAGAGGCCCTTGCAGGCCTGTGAACCTGTGCCTAGGATGATCCCAATTCTTGACTCACTTTTCTTGCCTCCCCAAATATAAACCCTGGGAAAACAATTTCTGTGCAAACATTCCTTCTCCTTTTTTCCTAATAAGCCCACTCTTTTTAGCTATAATTAAATCTCCAGACTTATTTGATTATTATTGGGGGTCCTTCCTACCTTTTTCATTTATGAGAATTTTGATGAAGGAATAGAATGAACTGGAAAGAATAATTCTGAACACACTGCCTGCCCAGGAGAGCTTATAGATAATTCCCACTTGGGTTTCAACAGGAGTTAAAGTAAATATCCACAAAAGATTTTCTCTCTGTGATTTGAAATCTTAAATGTGGGCCTAGTACCTAATCCCATAACAGATGAAAAAGGCACAATACATCATCAGCAAAGGATTTCTCCCTCTTTCATTTTCTTCTTGTATGCTATTTTAGGTGAACACTTAACCTGCCTACTTTATCTACATCTTATAATGTGTATCTTCTTTATATATTGTATTACATCATACAAGGTGCACCTTCTCTGTACTGTGTATGTATATATGTATCGTTTCGGATTTTTTTTTTGAAACTTTTGATCTTTCATATCACTGGAGAATTTTGTCTGGGGCACACTTTTAGGCTGAAAGCATCTGTTAGAAATCATTTTCTCACTTAATTATTGAAATGGCCCTTCAAATGTAATTTGATATTAAATTCTTCTACTATATTGTAGGTTTCACTTTTAAGAACACCAACACAATGGACAAATGTTTTCTATCAAATACGTTTGATGACTGATATTTTGGTTTGCCAGTATAATGAAATGAGATTAGTGCTGCCAGATTTGTTTCTTTTATTTCCCCCCTCTTCATTTTTGTTTGAAGAAATGACTGGTTAAATTACTAGGGTTGGAGAAATGCAGCTGCTTTCTTTATGTGCTGCATAATTTTGCTCTCTTGATTTCCTGGTTTACTTGGCAAGGTTTCTAAATCAATGTTTAAATAGGAAAATGTCCCGACCAACTGAAAAGCCCTTTTGGTTCCTAAATACATTTATGAAGCAACACTTGATAATTTCCCAAATAAGAGAATATTACAGTGGCTTGAAATGTATCACTGTACTTCTCTGGGGATCAGGGCATTTTAAAGTTTATTTATTTACTGATTTTGGTGGGAGCTAATAGCTGGCACTACATTTCAACATTTGAAGTTGAAATAATATCAGCATCAGTTAGAAAAATGACAATTTCCAAGTGAAACAGTTATTCAAGAAGGCTTTAGAGCAGCAATTGATGAGCAAGGAAGAAGCAGGACTTGGGACGAGGGAGTTTCTTAGAGGAATTAAAGCTGTCGGTCTTTGACAATGCATGCCGCTTCACACTTGGGAGCTCTGTTCATTTCTGTGTCCTCTGAATCTGCAATAATAAACTTTCAACCAACACATGGCCAAGACATTTCCATTTTGACAGCTAAATCAATTGGCTGTGCTGATAGAGTTTCTTTTTATATGGAACTCAGCCAAAGTTTTCTTTTTAACTGTTGAACTAGACACTCCTAGCTAGCTTTAGAAAAGGAAGTTGTACTACAAACCACTTGTTTTTCACTACCGACTCAGAGATTGACTCAACCATCAACTGAGTCGGTTTGCTCCTGATGCCTCTTTCCACCCTCCCTTTGGCAATTGGATATTTGAGACAGTCATTCCTTCTCTTGGCCCTTTCTGCTGTCACTGTCCTGATTAACTTGTGTCAAGGGGGAAATATGATCGGGTAATCTTGGCTGTAGCTATGTGACTCATCTGCTGGTTGGAGAGAAACAGAAACAAGTGAAAATGTCTATTGCTCTACTCGCAGTCATTGCCAGGCTGCCTTAAGAGTGCTAGAAGGCTGTAAATAACCCTTGGCTCATACTTGAGTTCTCCTTCTTTTAGGTCAGACGCTTGGCTGATGTGTGAGTCTTGCTGTCAACACAGAATCATGAGCCTACCTCTAAACCCCTTGATACAAGAGGAGCTCTGCCTGATGGTCTCAGATTCACTGAAGGTGACATGACTGCCTGCTTAGTCCACAGGATGTTCTGCGCTGATGAGAGTCTAGGTTTGTTATGTGTGGCAGCTGTGGGCTTAGATAGAGCTTAGCAATTAAATTCCAAGAGAGGATTCACTGTGGAAACTATGTTGAGCATGAACACTCTTGAAATCCCCTTAAGTCAGGGTTTTATTATATGACACTGTGTCCGTGTAAAAGAGTTCATGTCAGAAAGGGAAGTTGAAGGGTGGAGGGGAAAATGTACAGTGAAAGTGGAATGTATGTGTTTTTAAAATAAAAAGCAAGTCCTACTGGTGCTCTGACTTCAACTCTGTGTGAGTTGTGTGGCTGTCAGCCTTTGTGGATGGGAGTCAATATCAGACTGCTGACAGTGCCTCCTGTCACATTTGAATAAACACTGGATAACTGGGTGACCTGCAGAAAGCTTTGATTATAGACTCCAGTTCTGCTTGTGAGAGGAAAATATCTGGGCCTGATTGGCCCAGATACTTTTTAAGCACTAAAAAGTAAAAGTGAGTTCAAATGATGGCAATTAAATCTTTAACCCCCATTACAACAGAGAATGGAAATTGACAGCAACTTATAAAGAATATTTTGGTTTGTTCTCACGTCCTTATTACTTATCTGTCTGATTATATTTGGATTTTGGATGTGAGAACTAGCAAAGGAGTAAAGACCAAGGCCTGAATTGTTGCTACATGATGATATTTAAATTTCGTGTTCTCATCAGGGACTACATGGACATAATCCAACTTTTTGGCCAGTAAAATGTACCCTTTATCTTATCTGCTTGTCTAATTTTCTCTTTCCCCTAACTGACTCTATCTCACCTCACTTGCTGCCTAGACCACTTCCCTAGTTCTCATACTTCACCCTTTGGTCCATCTCCCATCATCTGTGTGGAACCTGTCTCTAGTCACAAAGATTCTGTCGGTAGGTTGGAACCAGGGAAGTTCTGGCCACCCCTACTGTCTTGCATAATTCTTAAGGCAGTACTGAGAATACGGTGTGAATGGTTTCTTCTGGAGTTGTGCTATACATCTAGTACTACTCTTCCTTTTGGCTTCTTTGGGGTACAGAAGCATGGAATGGGCCTGCTTGGGGTCAGTATCACTATTGCATATGGAGGAGATGGTACCTTGACTTTCCCAGGGACTAAATTTCCCTGGTGGGTAGGTCTTGCGGATCTGATTTGTAATATGTGGTCTAAGGACATTATGGAGTAAAAAAGAACTGCATGGAAGTCTTTATATATGTGTGTTGGGCAGATTGCATCCAAGTTTCATCAACAAACTTAAGATGGGGCTTTCAGTAATGTTATCAATTTCCATGTTAAATGCATTCTGATTCTTGTTTGCTTCTCATTCTTCTATAGAATTTTTACCACTCATATACATATTTTATAGGACTCTACATATGTGACATTATCATATAGCTGAAATTCTTTTTTTTTTTGCATTCTATTTCTTTTCTCTAACTTTGTCTTCTCTCTACTTCTTCTCTCCCTCTCCCCTAACTTGACTCAGTTCATTCCCAGCATGCCTTAACAGCCTAAACCAACAAGCTTGTTTGTGTTCCCTTGTGTGTTCTTCTGTACTTCTATGCTGATACAAAGATACATCATATACATATATATATGCTCATATACATAATTTTTGGTTAATGTTTTTCTCTTTAAAGTATTGTCGTATATATACTTTTCTGCATTTTGCTTTAGAAGCCAGCAGGTATTTCCTTTTACTGGCTGTATAATAGTCTTGTGGCATCTCCTTTTACTGGCTGTGTAATAGTTTTGTGGCATGGAGTTACTAAGGTTATCTAGTTGTTCTTCTGTGGATGAGCACTTACTCTACTTCCTGGTTTTTGATAGTACAGTGTTGCCTCATTCTTGCTCATGTTTCCTCCGGCTTCCTGTGGTTAACAGTACTCAGATAATGGTATTTTCATTTACAGAGGATAGCCTTCTGGGGATGACTTAGCTCTGTGGAAATACATAAGTATCCATAATTTAAATACAGACACTGCCATGTTGTTTTCCTCCAAAGGCTGTACTTATTTTTTAATACTTGACTTCCTTACTGTTTTCTCCATCAGAATGAAAGCTCCTTGACAGCAGGGACTTTGCCCATTGTTTGTATGCTTCAGTACTGTGAATTACACCCAGTTACCATGGACATTCCATACGTATGTGTGTATGTGTGTGTATTTTAGAGATTTGTTTTATTTTATTTATACATACAAGAACTGAGGTTTAACTCCTAGGTATCTACCCAAAAGACGCAAAAACATTAATTCAGAAGGGCATCTGCATCTCTAAGTTTATTGCTGCTCTATTTACAATAGGGAAGATATAAAATCAACCCAAATGCCTAAAAATAGATGACATATACAAAATGGAATATTACTCAGCAATCAAAAAGAAAAACTCATGCTATTTGCAGTAACATGGATGGAGCTGGAAAAGATCATGCTTAGTGAAATAAGCCAGAAAGAAAAAAGAAAAATACTGGATGGTTTCACTCATAGGGACCAGGAAAAAATACACACATATGTATGTATATATGTTGATTGTAATAAAGTAAAAATGAACATCAGCTAACAAAGTAACTATAAACTTACATATATATATATATATATATATATATATATATACACACACACACACATCATTCTTCACTTTGTACATTTTCATCTCAGTATATGTAATCCCTGTAGACTTCCCACCACCACTTTACCTGTATGCCATCACCATAGTCCCATGCACTCTTCCCACCCCAGTTCCAATCCTTTCCCCCCTTTTACCCCCATAAAATGTCTCTGGTTCATAGTTGTTCATTGTTTTCATTTTTACTTTATTACATTTGTTTGTCTGTCTGTCTTTCTCTTTTTTCCCCAATACCTTACACTTCTGCTATGAGTGAAACCATCCAGTATATTCTTTTTCTTTCTGGCTTATTTCACTAAGTATGATCCCTTCCAGCTCCATCCATGTAGCTGCAAAAGGCATGAGTTTATCTTTTGTGATTGCTGAGTAATATTCTATTGTATATATGTACCACATCTTTTTAATCCAGTCTTCTATTTTTGGGCATTTGGGTTGATTCCACATCTTCCCTATTGTAAATAGAACATCTACAAAGACACTTCTCCAAAGAAGAAATGCAGATGGCCAGCAGGTATATATTTTTGTTCAACATCACTTGTAATAAGGGAGATGCAAATTAAAACTACAATGAGATACCATCTCACACCAGTAAGAGTGGCACATATGTTGGTGAGGATGTAGAGAAAAAGGAACTCTCCTGCACTGCTGGTGGGAATGAAAACTAGTACAACCGCTATGGAAAGCTATTTGGAGGTTTCTCAAAAGGCTGAAAATAGAGCTTCCAGAATACACATGACTATGGTGATGGCACATGGGTTAAGTGGTGATGGGACATCTAGGGGGATTACATACCACTGAGATGAAAAATGTACAAAGTGAAGAATGATGTTAAAAAATATATATGTAAAAATAAAATTAACGTTATGGCTAGAACTGAGGTATGTGTGTGGGGTGGTGAGAAGATTCATCAGAAACTGAGTGATAAGCAGAACAGGCATGTCTACTGAAAGATATTGCTGAGGGGAGCAGCAGGCAAAACAGGAGAGGTGCTGTGCCATGTGGGTCATCTCCCTCACCCGGGATAGAACTGAAACTGCAGTGGCAGGCCTTAGCTTGATGATGCTGAGACTTAATCTCTATGCTGCCAGGGAGTCCTTCCATAAATACGTTTTTGTTGCAGATGGAATGGGCAGGAGATAATTAGACCTATAGAGCTTCTGCAGCATCTGGTACAGGAAAGAGGCTGCAGGAGAGAAACCCTACTCTCAGCTGTCTGCCTGTGTAATGTTGAAAAATACTAGGCTCAGTCTTCTGGGTGACTGGGTTTGTGGGGGTGCAGAGGCACCCAAGCAGTCAATGAAGGGGACCTGACTGTTGGCTTCCTGGCCTGGATGGGACTCAGGACCTTCAAACACAACATCTACATTTTGGGGAGTCCTTTCATCATTTCCCAAAGGAAAGATAATTTATTCCTCTTGGTTTAAAGGCAATTGGAAAAAAGGGAAGTAGGCAAGTAGAGAACTACATCTTTCCTTCTCTGGCTTCTGCAGGTTCCAGGCTGCCCTCTAGATCTTTGTCCCTCAAAGACTGCACTAGAACCCTCAAAGGCTTAAAGCCTCATCTGGGATGGTCTGTTTTGGACTCACAGAATTAGAGTGCCTGACCCAGCAGAAGTTTCTGACCAACGACCTGAGAGTTGCTGTGTTTGACATGGTGGCGGGCCCCAAAGACCCCAGGCTGTCCTTAGTTCAGTTATTGGCTATTGGCAATGCAACCCAATTCTGCAGCAGGTCCAGGGTGTCCCAGTTCTCAACACAATGCAGCTGTTTCTTCTTTAGCCACCTCAGATTGGCTGGGTGTGGGGTCACGTGAAATGCCTGGGCCTCTCCATTCCACAGGCAGTATTTCAAGAGTTTCATACCACTCAGTATCTTCTCTTGGTGCCTCTCCTCCTCCTCCAGGTGCCTGGCAAAGTCCTTGGCCAACTCCTGCACCCCCTGCCAGGAGTTGTGCAGGGAGATGGACCTAACCATCTGGTAGAAACACCGTGGAGTTGTCCTTCCACACTGGCCCTGATTTGTGTTTTCCCTTTGGGATTGTAGGAAAAATGCCTTCAATTACCTCGATGCTGTGGTGTAGACTGAAGATCCTTCACACTATTGTGCTCTGCTACTGCTGTCACCATTGCCAGGGCCAGAGGTGGCTTGACTGCTTAGGCTGACTGAGGTGACATTGATGGAGTTTCGAGGCTGGGAGACATGAGAAGGTAGGACATTAGGGTTTTGGAGGGGGGGTTGAAGGATACAGGTGACTGGGGTGTCAGCTCCCATAGTAGCTGTGAGCACTTGGGTCACAGTGCTTGTGGACCCCAGTAAAGCTCTGTAAATCCTGGGCCTGGCTACCCTGATTGTTGGGAGCTTCCCAAGATTGAATCTCCTGACTCTTGTCAAATCTAAATTTGATTCTTTATGGCCCTGGAACAAATTTGGTGAATCCCTATTAGGCTCTGATAGAAGTTGTGGTGGAAGCAGATTCTCCCTATCTTTGGGGTGACTCCATGCCTGAATCCTGTTAACATTGGTAGGGAGCTGGACCCAAAAGCTCCCTTGTGGGCACCCAGGTCTACAATCTGCCTTAGGTGTTTCCAGGTTGAAGTTGGGCAAACCCCAGGCTGGGTTCAGGAACACTCCTAAGGAAACACAGGCTGTCTGGTTTCTTCTGGATTCTACCCAAACTCTACCAAGGCTGGTATCCCTAGCAAAACTGAGGCAGAACACTGGGAGGGATTGGCTTGTGGATTCAGGCTTTAGAAAGAGGTTGAGCTTCAGAGGTATATCCATGGCCCTGCATCCCAAGTGTCATAATACTACTCCCCAAAGACTTTCATATTCCATTCATACTTTCACCAGCCACTGGGGAAGTACTTTCCTTCTACATCCTTGGCAGCAATATGCATTATTCCACTTTTTCATTTTTGCCTATCTAATATCTCCTTGTTACTTTAATTTTAATTTTCCGGACTACTAGTTTATTTTAATACCTTTCTTGGCTTTGTTTTTCTCTGAATTGCTGCACTTCCCATCTTGCTCATATTTCTATTGGGTTGTTTTTCCATATTGTAAATTTGGAAGATAATAAGTGTATTATAGATACAAATGCTATGTAACCTCCGTGCATGTGTTTTTCTCACATGGGTGGTTTCCTTAATAGATGTTTTGCTTTCTTTTCCTACACATTTGGAAACAAATATAGCCAAATAGATTTTTATGTTTTCATAGTTTATTTTTTAAAATTGACATACAACAGGTGTACAACATAATGATTTGACATTTATATACAATATGAAATGATCACGGCAGTAAGTCTAATTCCTATGCTTTGCAATTTTTCAAACTTGCAGTACATTCTTTGTTCTTCTTCATGCATTTGCCTTCTTTTCTATTCTCTACCCCTTTGGTCACCACCAATCACTTTTCTGTATCTGTGAGTTTTACTCTGTTTTGTTGCCTTTGCTTTTGGGGTCAAAACCAAAAAATTATTTTCAAGACCAATGTCCAGGAACTTATCTACCTACCCCTTATATTTTCTTCTAGGAGTTTTATAATTTCAGGTCTTTAAATTCTAATCTGTAATTTATTTTGAGCTGGTTTAAATTAACATTTTTTCTTTTAACTTTTCTTTAAACTAGTGGAGTGTGTGTTTTTGTAAATAAAAGATAGCTTCTCTAAGGCCAATTATGGTAGTGTTCTCTCCTAATGGAAAACGCGATTCATGTGAAGACCAATATATTTGAATTTTCCTTTCACTTTATTTTATGAGTATTATGCAGTTTTTCATTGTCTTTTCCTCTTTCTCTTTTTTCTTGTTGTTTGATAAAATTTATCACCTGTCACCTGTGTTACTATAGTAGTTTTTAAAATGCATTACCAAGTAAGTCTGTCTCCATGAACTGTTATAATATTTTCATTCCGCATATGAAAATTTGATACTGTTACCCTCACTTAAAAGATAAAATGAAATCTTCAGAATATTTTCACATCTTTTCCTTCTCTTCTTCTAGATTTAGAATTTTCCTGGCATATCTTACTGTTTAAAGGATTTTAACTAAGATTTCCTATTTTAAGAGAACCTGTTACTAATCAATATTTTAAGTTGTGGATAGTTACACTATAGATTAAACAAAGATATAATGTATATATATTTTTGTGTGCAAATACATATTTTATATAAATTATAAGAAATAGGTATTTATATTTTTGTGTATAAATATATAAATTATAAGATTCATTGTTCAATGTAATTTCTGCTACCTTTTAATAATTGTAAGATGAAGTTCAGGTTAATTACATATTAAAAGTGCTTTGTGATAGTTTGATGGATGATATCCTTTATGAATTCTTGTGGATTTATAATAGCCTTTCTTTCAAATTGATAGGTGGATATCTTTGTTGTGTTTATAATTATGGGAAGTGAATGACTTTTTTTAGTAGTTATAGGGAATAATATTCCTCTATCTTCTAAATATCAACATAAGATAGTGATCCATCTTCTTAAGTAGACAATTTATTCTTTTGTGTGGATACGGTAAGATTTCCATTACATTTTCAGAAGTCCAGAATTGTGCCAGGCTATCTCAAGTGTCGTATTTTTTTCAAAGATTATGACCGGGAATTCAGTGAATTCCATATTGGTCTTTCTTACCTCAGAGAATTGACCTGTTATCTGTTAAATTATGTCCCTGTTTTAATTTTGTGTTTTTACTTTCTGAGTTCCTCTTTTTGTATCTTAATCTTTCATATCTTTTTCTTCATGATTTTTACCATTTCCTCAGGCTTCCCACCCTTTTACATTTGAGATATTTCTTCCACTTCATCTCTCATGCTACTAATGTTGGTCTCAATGATGCCTGGAGTATTTAGTGGAAATATCTTTTTTGCCCCTCAAACATACTTTTTAAATTTAATTCTTAATCATTCTTCATTTTGTGCATTTTTCCATCTCAGTTGCAGTCGCTGTGGTTTCCCACACCAGTTCACCTGTGTGCATCCCTTTAGTCCCATGCACTCTTCCCACCCCAGATTGATCCCATTCCTCTCTCCGACCCCATAAAATGTCTCTGGTTTATAGATGTTCGTGAGTGAAACCAAAAAAAGATCAAACTCCTGCCTTTGCAGCAACATGGATGGAGCTGGAAGGGATCATGCTTAGTGAAATAAGCCAGAAAGAAAAGGAAAAATACCAGATGGTTTCAAGAATACTTTTTAATACAGCACTTGAATTGTATTTCTAGCTAATATTTTATCTCTTCCAGGAACTGTTCGCTGTGCCTGAATTCTTTAGACTATTCTTTGTTTCTCTAAAGTTACCTCTGTGATATTGGATTACTGGGATGCAAGTATGATTGGAGTATGCTGAATGCTGGGACAGTCCTCAAATAAGTTTTAGAACAAGTGGGTTCTCCTCTGTGCACTGTTGGTTTAACAGGAAGCTGATAGCGAGTTCATTGTTGAGGTACTTGAAGTAAAGAAAGGCTTTGGGTGCTTTAGTTCCTTGTGTTTTCCAGGGTCAGAGAAGGTGAGGTCTGTGTCCTTCCATGGTCTCCTTTTGATCTTTTAAGGGACCAGGAAGTCAGGCTATTTCCTGAGGGTTGGTTTTAATTTTCCTTGGGAATACACAGATCTCTCCAGTGCGTGTCCTTCCTGGGGTGCACCACTCTACGACATTTGCCTGTCCCTAGTCCTCAGTGTTTAGCCAGTGTAAGAGGGAGACCATTTAGAACCTATTCCGTTCACTAGCATTGTCATTGGTAGGTTGTGGGGGAGAAGAGAGTTGTAATCAGGTTGCATCTCCACGAAACCTGCCTAATTCTCCTTCTATATGATAGCTGTGTAAATATTTGTTCCACTTGGAAGGTTTAGCTATGTCCCAAAAAGCAGACTCATTTTTCCCCTTATATTATCTAGTAACTTTCGTGTAAAGACTTAAATATTGGAGTTGATATTTGACCTGTTGAGACATAAATATCCTTTCGAAGATAGTCACTTTTATCTGAAATCATACTCAGAATATTTAAAGAGCAAAAACTGATAGAAGTGAAGCCTATTTTCAAGCATAGACTCTTTGTGACTTTTCTTGTTATTTATTTTTTCTTAGGGAAATACTCAAATTTGTAATGTTCCTGAAGAGATTATTTTTGTATTCTGAATCATAATACATTCATATTAATAGACTACTAATACAAAAATTCTCATTCTGGTAAAAGCAAACCACATATATATATATATATATATCCACATATATATATATACATATATATGTATGTGTATATATATATATATATATATACATATATATGTGTGTGTATAAGAGTGATTAAAAATCACATTAGAACATCCTTCTCTCTTAGAAAGTAAACAGCCTTATTTTGTATGGAACTACTCTGTGGCTAAAAGGTGTAGAGTTGATTTTTTTAATCCCTTGTTGACCTTTTATTGACCTTTGGATGCCAACTACAGCTAAAGACTATTTTGAAGTTTAAAGAGAAATCCCTTAGGGGGATTTTCCAGGTATGTTTTTGTTAAGTGCTTAACATCACTGTATCCTCAGATCTTACATATTTTCATGGCATAGGACACATACTCTAAATTCAGGTATATTTCTTTAACAGCAAGTATTTTTTTTAAATGAATTCCCACTTAAGTCTTCTGGTGTTAGACACAGCATGACAGTAGTTAAGGATCTGTCACTGTTCCCATTAAAAACCTTATTGTTTAGGCTTTGCTTCCTTGACTGTTTCAAATTACATCTAGCTGAAACTTGCCAGGGAAGTTGTCAGCTTAGATATGACTTTGATTTTGAAAAACTGTTGAAAATAGGAAAGCCATTTATATTGACAGGAAAAAAGAGAATTTGGCTGACATCAACTGTCTTTTCTTGCTGAAATATACTTATTCACAAAGTTTTCTAAACAATTGCCGTATGGATTCATACATTTTGACACTGTAAAAATAAGCATAGCTTAAAACAGGATAGATAATTAACTATAAAAATACATGTCTGCATGTATGTTAGGAATGATCCCTGACTTCACCGTTACTTTCAAGTGTCCAAGGTGGTACTGTGATAGGACTGAAGTGGTAAGATTCTACGTATGCAAGTTGAGAATCATCAGCTAGGTAAGAAACATCTAATACTGAAAGAACATTTGCATAAGAATAGGCATTTTAATATCTTTGTGATATAGAAATTCCATAGTTTTTCTTTTTAAAAAAGATTTATTTATGTATATGAGAACTGGGGTAGAGGTGAGAGGTGTAGAGATTGAGTGGATTCACCAGAGACAAAGTTAGGAACAGAAAGGATGATCTACTGAAATACACTTCATGGAGCAGCAGCTGAGATAGGAGAGGTCTACTGCACCATGTGGGTCACCTCCCTGGCTGGGGATCAGACTCATACTGCAGTGGCTGAGGATAGTTTCATAGTGCTAAGACTTAATTAACCCCTTGCTCCACCAGGGAGGCCCCCCAAACTGTAGTTTTTTCTATAGCTTCCAGCATGGCTTATCAAGACCCAGAGGCACCCATGGCTACAAGATGCCTGAACCTGGATAATTTGACAGCCTGATTTAGAAAACTGGTCCCACCCAACACCTCTCAGAACAGGTAGCAACTGGAATTGGGCCCCTGGCCTAAGTGCCCAGGGGCAATGCACCATTCCCTTTCACACCCCATAGTCACTTTTTCAAGGTGACAGTGTCTGAGGTAGGGCCACTCTTTTTTTTTATATCATTCTTCATTTTATTCATTTTTCCATCTCCAATTCAGTTCTGAAGCAATTATAAAAGGCAGATCTCACCCCATTTCCAAACATTTGTCATTGTCCCCTCATGAGAGGGGGGAAATGTGGGAGTATCATTTAATTGGGTTAAAACTCAGTGCCTGCTCCTTGCTTAGCAGAACAATGCTGGAGGCTTGAATGGATAAGGAGATAGATAAGGTTGCCATGGGAACTGGGCCATAACAGTGAACCTACCTGACCAGAAAAATGAGCTCCCTTCCAGGAACGTGGAAGCAGAGGGCACGTTCTGTATCAAAGGCCAGTGACAGAGACCTGATACCCCAGAAGAACAACTGGCCCAAATGGTGTTCTAAGAAAGTAAGAACGCCTAAGAAGACAGTTGTGATAGAAAATCTCAAACCCTTCCTCAGGCAAACTGCTCTTCTCTGCAGTGTATTCAATAAATTTGCTTTTTTCTGACCTTTACAAAGAATTGTAGTTTTTTTTGTAAATGGTTAGATTCCAAATAAAGCTCAATAAATACGTTAATAGTATTTCAGCCTCTCAAGAAAAGCTTTCTGAATTATAAGTATATAACAAACACTCAGAATGCAACTCAGAGAGATCAAGAGATGGGATAAATGGAAGGCAAATTAAGAGGCATGAAGGAAAGAATTAAAGCTCCAATATTTCTCTACTAAGTTCTGTAAGAGAACAAGAAGGGCTAATATTTGAAGAAATTATGACTTCATTTCTTTTAAGGACTGAAGAAAGACAACATTCCTCAAATATAATGAGCAATATTAAGTTGCAAGAAGAATTTGGTAGGAAAATTTAAAAACTACCCCAAAAGAGTAGAGATTGTTACTCTTTTCTAGGTAATTTTACTGGTGACAGATTTCTCAACAAAAATAGATGCTCAATATCAACTAATATTAATATATACTAACATAGTCACTAAGAAACAAATTCCATGAAAAATAGAAATTACAAAAGTAGAAATTACAAATTACAAAAAGAAAAAACACATTGCAAGCTAGTACTGACTGTATATACCTTGACACCCTTTAATAACCCAAAGAGGGAGGGATTGCTTGGATTAAAGCTATGCAAAGGTTCTCTTCTGTTTAGGGAAATCAAGATTTAAAATAAATTAAAAAATATTGAGATATAATTGACATATGACATTATATTGGTTTCAGGTATACCACACAATGAGTTGTATTTATATGTTTCAAATGATCACCACAATAAATGCAGTTAATCACCATCACAATAGCTATTTTTTTTCTTGTGATGAGAAATTTTAATATTAACTCTTAGTACTTTCACATGTACAGCACATTATTATTAACTGTAGTCACTAGCTATACATTATATCCAGGGTTTTGATGAAAGATATAATTTTCTGAGAACACATATTAACAATATAAGGACAGCCACAGAGAGAATAGAAATAAAATTAGGAAGTGAAGCCAAGCCAATCTTGAGCTATGTAATATTCTCCAATTTAAGAGTAGACCTTTTACTCTTGATCTCTACGTCTAGGTTAATAAGGAGACTGATTTCCCTTCAGTTCCCCTATTAATACAAAAGCTCATCTGTTTGACTATTTCTTTTTAACTCATTGTGTTTCCATGCAAAATAAACTATCATCCTTTAGAAAGAGTTAAGAATGTAGACACTCTTGTATATTATTTGTGGATACAAAATGAAATTTAAAAAACATCTGTAAACTCCATTTGACTGAAAGGGTCTGGGGCATCTTTGGAGAAGGGAGAGGAAATGTTCAAATATCAAATATGTCTGAAATGGCAGTGATGATAGCTACTATTCACTGAGTATCTACATGTGCTAGCTATATTGCATTAGCTTACTATACTCTAAAAATGACCTTGCATTTCAGAGTTTATCAGTCCTATTTATTTTTTCAAGATTTATTTATTTATGCATACAGAACTGGGGTACAGGACAGAGGTGCAGGGATGGTGAGAGGATTCACCAGAGACAGAGCGGGGAGCAGAACAGACCAGATGACAAAGTACACTGCTGAGGGGAGCAGCGGGTGCGTCAGGAGAGCTCTGCCGCCCATGTGGGTCTTCTCTGGGGTGGGGATCGAACTCATGCTGAAGTGGCTTTAGCTTCTTAGTGCTGTGCTTTAACCTGTGGTGCCACCTGGGAGGGCCTATCAGTCCTGTTTCAAAGATGTCATAGTTTGTAAATGGGGACCCTGAATTTGAGCCCAGGTACCTTTGATGATTCTATTCTCTCATCTCATTCTATTATCTATATCTTATATAATATTCTGACATAAAAGTATCTTGTTCTTATGTTTGATATATCTTTATTTTTTTGAAGCAAAGGGAGAAGTCAATGTATACAGCAGGATAAATGGTGCTTTATGTTGCTGACAGTGCTTTTTGATTTTATTCTTTGACACACCTAACATATGTCATATAGAATGAAGAGTACAAGATAGGGCTTGTCCAAAAACGGTATGTTTTTAAAATTCTCTTAAGACATTAGTGAATTTTGCAAAAAACATTCTATCCTGTTGTTAACCTGTGCATTAGCTTATTTTACTTTTTGTAGTGTTGAGGGCTAATAAGTTCTCTAGGGGAAGAGACAGAACAAAAGTAATTTTAAAAATTCATGTTATGGTAAACCAGATTGGAAATAGATAGTAGCTCATAAAAGTCTAGAGAAAAAGATCCCTTACTCACAAGGGTAGTGTATGTGACTCTATGAATGCTAGACATTAGGAGATGATTTTTGGTGATGTGCCCCACCTCTGAGTTCCAGTCAACACAGAGACATGTGTATTCATTTGGCTATGCGAACGTTCCGCAAGTTGTTACTGAGAAAACTGTACAAAATTTGGGGAATACTTTATCCATATGATTCTGACTCTACCTCAGAGAGGCTTCTGAGCCTCCCAGATGCATTAGCCACATTTTGATGCCAGAACACATGTGACTAGCTCCCCCCCTCCCTCAGCTCAACATTAGGTCCTCCAAGCAATCTCCTGATCAGAATTTGGCTTCCATGTAGATTTCACCACAGGGAAGATTATAGTGAGTAATATTCTGGCTGTTACATTAGTCTCTTATGAATTTGAATTATGTTCTTTAGTTTTTGAGAAACTAATCTCTGCCTAGGGTATTCACAGATTGCAGTTTCTGACCCTTGAATGCTGAAGCCCCATTTCTGGTTTGAGGTGCCTCCTTCTGAGTCCTTTGGCAGCCAGCCTTTCAGCTCTTCTGGTCAAGACTATTCTTTGCACACAGCTCTTCTACCCTGTTCTTGTGGCTCATTTTATTTTTTGTTTTTTGTTTTATTGTTGGTATTTATTTTTTCTGCGTGTTTTCACATTTCTCCAGTATAGACATTATTTAGTCTCACTTCCTCCAAATTAAAAAAAAAAAAATTCTGAAGCAAAACTTAAGGGAAAAAGTATCAGTATCATTACATTGGAAATGAAAATTTATATGGAAATTCTAAAGTAAAATTCATTTAACATGGGCTTAAACCCTATAGTTTAAATTTGTTTGAAAATAGAAATTTCTAATCCTTAGGTGGCCTATGTATGTAGTTTTTGCTTTCAGTGTGCTATCAGTTGTGCATTAAAGTTTGATCCTTGAAGGAACTCTTTTTGAGTTTTCAGAGTTATACAAATTTAGGCTCTAACCTGTTGGTGTGTATGTGTGAAAAGGATACACTTTCTGTTGTTCAATCATCAGTCATTTGGAACTGACTATAATGGAATAGAAAGTGCATTCATCTGGCATTTATTTTGAGAAGAGCATGTTGTTAAAAAAAATCAAGAAAACAGAATATGAAAACTGAAATGCTGGCTTTCTATGACTTGCATATACACCAGAATTGCTTATACCACAGAAAGAATTCACCTTCTAGTATGATTCAAAATCCAAAGTACAAACAAGATCTGGGTACCAGAGGACATAGAAAGTCAGACAAAATGTGATTTTTAGGTCTGAAGGGTAAAATAGGGTTACATTGGGTTTACTGAAAAAATTATTTTTCTGGGACTTGATATTTTGGGGAACAACTTTTTTTGCCCCCTTTGCATTGAGGGGTATACTCACTTGATACAAATAATGAAAATTGATTATACCTACCTCAGTGACAGAGCTCTTCACCAACAAGAGCCCAAAGTCAAGAAGTAAGCCCTCAGTAATGAATTCTACTTCCTGTTTGACCTTCCATCTTGTTCCTGTCAGACTACACCGGGGCAGTAACACCTACTTCCCATCTTGTGAGGGTCAAATATACAAGTCATTTAGAGTAGCTCCTGGCAGGTAGAAAGCACTCCAAAGTTCTTCCACCACAACCACATCAATCACCTCCTCATAAAGTCACAATTCCTTTGGAGAAAAAGGAAACTAAATTTCTTTCTTAAATCTGGAAAAGAGACAGAGTTAACTTAGTTCTCTTTCTTCTGTTCAATTCGCCACATATTCCTTTCCTAGGAGAGACCATGACAGAGTACCACAGACTAGGTGTCTTAGTAGAAATGAGTTTTCTTACAGTCCAGAGGCTGGAAGTCTGATCTCAAAATGTTGGCAGGTTTGGATTCTCCTGAGGTTTCTCTGCTTGGCTTGCAGAAGGTCATGTTGTCACTGTGTCCTCACATGGCTGCCTCGCTGTACAAAACACCCCTGGTTTCTCTTCCTTTCTGTGTAAGGACAGCAGTCTCATTGGATTAGAGCTCTTTAACATCATGTAATACCTTATCTTTAAATTTATTCACACGGGGGATTCTTCAGCATATGAATTTTAGGGGACACAATTCAGTCCACAACACCCTGAAGACATCAGGGCTTGTGTTCAGGTGACACCTTTGGCTACCATTACCAAAAACAGAACTCAACCTTTTTTGAAGAGGTTCACAAGTTAGCTTTCTGTCTCAGTGAATGGAGCTATGATGACCTGTAGCTCTGAGCTACCTCACCACCCCCCCCACCCCAAACACACACACACCCCTACTTCTAAACAGTTCTGTGCTGAAAGGTGCTTCACTGTTTGGTCATGGGGTAAAATGTGGACAGTGCAACCAAGGCATCAGGCTGAGTGCCATAGAGTAATCAGACTCTCGCAGGGTCTGAAGGAACCGTAGACTGTTCCCATCCTACAAGGATCTGTGGTGCAGATTCCCTTGCACTGGACTGTGGGGATGGCACACAGGTGAGTTGGTGGTGGGAGGCCCATGGGGATTACAACTGAGATGGAAAAATGCACAAAATGAAGAATGATGTTAAAAAAAAAAGAAAGAAAGGAATAAGGCAAGGACAATAAGTTACAGATCCTTTCTGTGACTATCATCATAAATGTGCATTTGGCAAGTTGGAAATTCAATTGACTCTTTTGCCAAAGAACCTAGCAGATAGGGAGTTAGAAATTTGCATGGAAATGGAAATTCAGTTAGGCTAAATGGAACATAAGTTAACAAGATACATAACCAAATTTAGGTTATGGTTTGTCAGGTAGGTGTAAACTGAGCTGACCCTGACTGAGCCCTACTAGACCTCATGATGAAGTCACTCAGAATGTATAAGGAGGAGAGATTGGTGGGATGACCCCCACTCTAAGGGGTTCATCAATAGATAATGATTTCATGGTAGCAAGATTCCCCAGGTGAGGTTGGGGTTGACAGTGTCTTTAAGTGCCAGGCCAGAATTAGTGTGGCAACCAGTGGCTGAGTGTCTTTACTCCTTCGTCTTCCAAGCCTCTGTGACAATCTTATTTCTTCAGATACCAAGCTCTTTGCCGTGTGTGAAAACTCTCAGGTATCCCAGCATAGTAGGCAATGCAGTGACTCATTGAGAAGTAACAGCTTCATATAGGTGGTAGAGGGCTGTGCTTGAGGAGTAAGTGGGAGATAAGACAGACTTATTGAATATCAATTAATCCAGAGTACTTCTTGGAGAAAGTTTTTGGGGAAGGATATTTTGTAATTTAGGTGCATGGAGTTGTGCTGGGACACTCTGATAATGATAAATCAGAGATGACACCATCCATGAAGAGGTAGGTAGGCACAATTATTCAGAAGTGTGTACCCAGACTCCCTCACTACTACCAGAGGTCTTCCTAAAATGTATGTCTGATGACACTAGTACAAATCTTTCACTGGTTCCCAATTCCTGTATCTCAGGATGAAAGCATCAGACTCCTGCAGAGACTTTATACAGGTCCAGGCTTAAGGTGTCCCTTGTCCATCTGCTATCCAGCCTCTCCCTCCTTGTCATTATCGGTTTCCTATACACACCTGTCAAAAACACCTCTGTACTTTCACTCATGCTCTTTCCTCTGGCAGGGAAGCTGCCCCAACCTTCTAACCAAATTGCTTCTTAACCTGTACAACCTAAATCAAAGGTCTTTTGGACATAGCTCTGGGCCAACCAGAAGGCTAATCATTCCCATTCTTGTTTGACTTTTGTATTTTCCACTTAAATTATAATTTTTACCTAATTTTTGTCATTGTCTTCTTTAATCAAGATGGTTTCCAGAAGCTTCAAATTCTACAACATCTTAATCTAATCAAGGACATAAAAATCCAACCTCAGTCTTAATCACAAGAGTAACAGAGTTTCAAAGAAGACTCAAGGTGCATCTTTGATATGTCTCCTGAATTAAAAGTTAGTTCCCTGATTGGGAAGTAGTGAGTATCATGTAGATTCAAATGTCTTTACATGTCTCCTTTTATACTAAAATGTTAGATATTTAAAAATGATGGTCATTTTCCATATCCTTCCAGCAGGTACAGAACACGTCACTTTCTAAATCCTTAATAATGGTTTGCAGATTAAAATGAACATTGCACTAGATATTTGAAGCAGGATAAGAACTCATAGACATTTAAAGCTGTGCTGTCCAGTAGAAATGTAATGTGAATCACTCATGTAATCTAATATGTTCTAAAAGTCTTTAAAAAAACTAGTCAGATAAGGGCCCTCCCTGGTGGCGCAGCGGGTTAAAGCACAGCACTGAGAATCTAAAGCCACTTCCACATGAGTTCGATCCCTGCCTACCCCATAGGTGACCACATGGTGTGGCAGACCTCTCCAGGCCTGCCCGCTGCTCCCCTCAGCAGTGTGCTTCCTCCATCTGCCTGTTCTGCTCCCCACTCTGTCTCTGGTGAAGCCTCTCATCACCCCTGCACCTCTGGCTTGTACCCCAGTCTGTATGCATAAATAAATAAATCTTTAAAAAAAAACTAGTCAGATAAAATTAATTTTTTTTTAAAGATTTATTTATTTATCCATATAGGACTGGGGTACAGGCCAGAGATGCGGAGGGTGAGAGGATTCACCAGAGACAGAGTTGGGAGCAGAACAGGCAGATCGACGAAGTACACTGCTGAGGGGAGCAGCGGGCGGGTCAGGAGAGGTCTGCCACGCCATGTGGTCTCCTCCGGGGCAGGCGGGAATCGAACTCATGTGGAAGCGGCTTTAGATTCTCAGTGCTGTGCTTTAACCCGCTGCGCCACCCGGAGGGCCATAAAATTAATTTTAATAATTATTTTCTTTTATTGAAGACATCCAAGTTATGATCATTTCACCAAGTAATCTATATAAAATGATTAGCGGGATGCTTTACATTCTGTCTTCCTACTAAATCTCACGATCTGTTGTGTATTCTACATTGATTGCACATCTCAGTTTGGACTAGTTGCATTTCCAGTGCTCAGGGCCCCATGTGACTAGTGGCATATTGGACAGCATAGATACAGAGTATAAATTTAAAAGCAGTGATGGAAAGAAGATGCTTTGAATACAACACTTTATATATATGGTGGTTTCGTGACTTCTAAGGTCTAATAATATTTTCTGATTCCTACAATCATATTAATTTTATGTCAAAATACTTTGTTCACCAAAACCTTCCAGTTGCTTGAGAGAGGAAAATACACAGGTATCAGTATTTAAGTATAATCGTGATGGTCACAGTACTTTTATAGTTGCAGTAGAAATAATGTACCTTCACAGGTCAAGATGTTTCTAGCATGCAAATAGCCTAGTAAAGTCCTGAAAGAGATAGAAGTCTCATCTATGAAGTGTTACAATAACGCCTAGACCCTTCATTTCACAACAGAATTTCCTGAGCTCATTATGTGGAAAGCAGTGTTTTATTTAGTACTTTGTGTCCCAGGAAGCTCATCTGTTCCAACTCCAGTAGATGTGAAAACTATATGTTTACATGAGAAAAAAATTTCATTAGACATCCCTGATGGTAAATTTTGTAGGCAGGGAGCTTTGCGTAAATCACTGGTGTGGCTTTGCTGACTTCTTAGTCAAACTTGGCCTGTGTGTCACTGCTTGCAGCAAATTAAATTTCGATGAGCTTGGGAAAGTAATTGGGCTGTGAATGTTACCCGTTACTCAGAGAATTGTAAATGTCCAGAAATGAAACCAAATGATGTAAAATCCAATTAATGTTTGGGGGCAACAAGGACCATAGAGATATAAAGCAGTCAGGGACCTAAGTCTAACCCCTAATATTTCACATTAAAAACTCCAAGGCCCTCAGGAGTTTGAGTGGCTCAACCGTTAAACGAGTAATCTTGGCTACAACAGGGATTAGGACCCATTCCTACGGACTCCTTAGCTCTGTGTCGATCTTTCTTCATTATTCTGCTGCCCACGGTTGCATAGATTGCTTCTTTTCTGCAGCTTGGCCATTTCAATGAACTTCATTATTTTCAGGAAGAAGAGGGAGAGGAAGAAAAAAATGAAAGCTGTCAGCACTAGCTCCTTCCCTTATATGTAGCAGATGATAATTGCTTCTATTTCCTGCCACAGAAGAATAGAAACATATGATATTACATGTAAATGTTGGTTTGGGGAAAAAATACTAATTTTCTGAGCCAGAAGCTAATGGAAGTAAAAATGAAAAACATAAAGTGGGTCAGAAAACTAAAGGGATCTGGAATAGGAAGAATAGTTCTTGGAACTCAGCTTTTGAGAGAGGTGAATAAGGGCTCAGTCAGTTTTGATCTGATTGACCAATTGAGTGAGAAAATGAAGGAGAGAAATTGCAATTCCTAACGGAGGTTTGAGGCCTTCTGACTAAGAGGAGTTTGCTGTTCCTGTAGCAGAATTCAGGGGAACTTAAATAAGGGGTGAGGAAGGCAGGTAACTATGTAGACATGACAGTGGCATGGACTCACAAGTCTCTTCTTTCCCAG
>NW_004567107.1:30075132-30090907 GCF_000260355.1 Condylura cristata
CTGGACAACTTTTCATAAACTTGTGGGGATACACAAAATCCAAAGAGGAAAAAAAACATTAGAAATGAAACACAAGGATACTTTCCCCCCGGGAAATTATCCATTGCAATAAAATGTGTTCTTTCAACCATCCCTGTCTAAATAGATTGATTTATATCTTATGGGGGGGATAAATAAAACAAAACCCCAAGTACTATAAACTCTTGGCTCCTTTCTTTGCAAGAACCACTTGAGATTAGTTCTCTTATGGCAAATGTTTATTTCTTGTACAATCTCCTCCTCTCTTGGAGGCCTGCCCTGTCTTTCAGCCTCACTGGTAACCTTGTCTTTCCCTCATCTCCACCTTATATTTGCTTTTAAAGAAGTCAGTACCTAAATGTTGCCCAGTGGAAAACCACATTTGCAGTTTATTGAAGTCTTTCTGCAATTCCCAGTACAAATGGCTGATTTTCAGAGCATTTTATGGTCTTTATACCACACACACGGGACATGGACCACCCTGAATTTTGGGTGATCATTTTACACCTTTTTGGGAAAAGTGACCAAAGAACCTTCTGATGGGCTGGAATTACAGCCTCGCAGAGCGGAAGCAGATCGTCCATTCCAGTGATCTCATTTTGCAGGTAGTAACAGCCAGCGCTGTGTAATGCTGTAGAGCAACATGAACACCAGATGCCAGTGGGGCCCAGCAAGGCCTCCCAGATGATTGAAACCTAAAGCCTGCCTGTAGGGATGTGGGGGCAGGTCCCCAAACCCCCACACCTGAATCTAGGGAGGGCAGATGACAGAGAGCGACAGTAAATTGTTATCTTGCACAATTATGGCCTGGTGTTTCCAGTCTTTTTTTTAATGTTTTAAAAATTTTTACTTTTTTTTTTTTATTGCAGTTACACAGGCTTATAGCACTCTGTATCATTCAGTGGTATAGCTCCCATGGCTACAGATGCTTGTTACCACACCACACCTACCACCAAGGTACCCCTAGTCTGATCTTCTTGTTTTTCAGGAGATGCTAGAAACCTGTATTTTTTTTTTAAATGGGAAATCTACTTTAAAAAATGTTGGCATTAAATGATATTATATTGTGTTTTTAAAAATACTGCATGGGCCAAACAAAACACATCTGTGGGCCTGCCAGAGCATATGGGCCTCCTGTTTGAGCACTCTGTTTCAGAGTTTGTGCTACCCTATTTCATACATTTTTACCACAATTTCCTGGTAGGACTCTGAGGTCTAGGGAGTTAGTGTCTCATCCTAGTTTATACTGCATAAGGCAGAGGGTAGAATCGGACTAGGATTAAGTGCCCTGGTGTTACACAACAGGAAAAGGACCCAGAGTCCTCAGAACTTCCTAAATAAATAAATAATATAAGTTCTATTATTTATTTATTCTATTATTTCAAATTTATTCTAAATAAACTCTGCCATCTGCCACATCAAGACAAAGCATATAGACTTCTGATGGAAAGGAACTTTATACCATTAGTGTGCAAGCCAGAAAAAACAAAGAATATAGTTTCCAAATCAAGCACTCAAAGTTTCCCATCCCCTCATGGGTTAAAGTTCAGTCACACAGGATTGTCTCAGCAAGGCCAAAGCCGGCCATAGTCTAAAGCACCTTCCGGTGGGAAACTACAGAAAAGGGTCAGAAACAGTCAGACAAGTCTGGAAGGAAATGAGCAAAATCAAAAATCAAGATAAAAGCTGACATTGTTAACCTCCCCACAGTCTCTCACCCATGTCTGTTTCAACCAGTCCAGGACCAAGAAGCAGGTGCAGCTTCTTCACATGTCTGCTGCTCCTTGGGCCTACACTCCTAGACTTTCCTCTCTTCCCTGCTCAGCTCCACCCTCCTTGGGTGGAGCACGGAACCTGGAACCTCCCCTTTTTCTGGGGACCATCCTGTTAACTGTTACACTGGTGTATACTTCAGGGCTCTTACACTTGGCTGGTTTCCCTGTGGTGCAGTCATCTGACATTCCTTTTTAAGCAATTGGGATCTTACTTTTATAGCAGGGAATTCTGCTTTACTTCTGCTCTCTGGTGTGGCACAATATTTTGGTTTGATTCATCCATGCCTTTTTCTCTAGGATTATGATCATTGGGTAAACTGTGTCTCATAAGATTAGCTCTTGATGCAAAGAAAGCACTTCATGCCATTCCACTGTTTTCACCTTTTGCTCCTCAAATCTGTAAAGGGTCCAGACTGGTACTGCTATGGGAATTTTGCAGGGATTTGGAAGTTTCTTTGCTGCTCTGCCCTTCCATAGCTCTGTTGACTTGAACTGATGCTGCGTTTTCTGGATGACTTTAAAGTTTGTTTGTGGCCCTGGTCTCTAGAATGTCCCACTTTTGACCCATTTCCCCATTCCTGACCCCTCTCAGAGGTGGGATGCCATAGTGGCAGCTAGATTCCATGCCCAGTACACTTTTGGTTTTGCTAGCAAAACAGTCCACACTTCCTTCACCCTTTCCTTCTGTGGGCCAGTGCAGCCTCAGTCCACAGGCTTTAGTTTTGTCTTTCATTGTATTGAACCAGATACTGATTCATTCTGTGGTCCAATGGCAAACAGCCCATTTCAAAGCTCTCTCACCAGATGTGTGCAGAGTTTCTCACCTCTCCCCTTGAAGGTCAGGAGTTGTGCTGCCATCTGGCTAGAGTTTTCAGGACCCTAGTGGCAGTCCATTATTTGATGCTAAGTATCTGGCAGCTTCTGGCACTCCAGAACACATAGAATGCAACTGGCTGGTGCCCTGAGGCTGTGCAAACTTCTCTTGTGATGGAGAGTCTCCCTAGGGCACAATTTTCCTCTTAGTAAAACCATTTGCCAACTCTCTCTCTAATTTCTGTTCTCCTTTATCTTCTCAAGGTGGGTGGCTGGGGTCAAGGCTGGTGGGATCCATCTCCCATGTTGTCATTGTAAGTGCAGAGTGAAGGATCGTGTCTAAACTCTGCTATACTTGTCTCCCTGAGCATCCATGTCAGTGAGCAGCATTCTCCCAGAAGGAATGGTAGGGGTGAATTAAAATAAATTGCATCTTGATTGGCTGCCTCAGCCATGGTAATGTCTCCACTGCTAGTCAAAAGCATCTCCTACCAGCTAGGAGTTGGAGCTGTCCATGGTCAGAACCCTATTTCCTGTCACACCTCTCTGGAGAGCTTTGGGTTCCTGTCTCAGGCCTCTGGTAGGGTTTCTACTGGCCACCTGTGCTCACTTAAAAAATCTTTCTATTCTTGAGCTGTTCTTATCCTTGAGTGTGTGCCTATGCATGTGTGGGCTTTTTCATCTGTGCTTTCTTATTTTGAGTAGTTCTTGGTAGTGTTTCATTTAGGAATCCCAGGCTGCCTGACATCAATGATCACTCAACTGTGCTTCCTACACTTCCTTCTGCTTGGTGTCTGCTTACTCTGTGTCTGGCCTGGACCCTGGGAGATGAGCTACTTGGCAAAACTTGTTGATCTGCTTCAGAGGCCGAAGCAGCATTTTGACACAGCTGCCCTCTTCATGTGGGTCAACTGCACTGCCAGAAACACAGAGCATTGTGTTCATGAGATTTAAAACACTGTTCAGAGTGACTGAGTGTCGGCCTCATAGGTTTTGGATGAATATCTGCCAGCTAATGGTTCCTCAGTCTAGAAGAGTTCACCTGGCCAGCTTGGCTGAAGGGCATCTAAACATTTTTCTTTTCGTAGCTGAATCCTAACCTATTACTCCATGACTCCCAATTAGATTGGCAGTACCTGCTGTTCTCCCTACTCTTTATCAAAGCAGGCCCAGGAACTATATATTTGCACTTCAGTGTACATGACAGCTTAAGGTGTTAGCAGTGCCACGGTGTTCAATACCTCCAATAGCATGGCTTTAAAATTTCTGACATAAATCCAGTGTAATGGAGAACATTAGGTTGTGTGTGTGTGTGTGTGTGTGTGTGTGTGATTTGTTTCAAACTCAACCACCACTACTGCACAAGTCCAACTTTTGTTTCCTTTCTTGCTTCCTGCTGGGGCAGTGAGCAGGTCATTGCCCTGGTGGACATTGAAGCCTCTATACTTTTGGTTTCTTTCAAGAAAACCAGTCATTTGGGTCATACAGGAATAAAAAGTCACATATTTATTTTTCTTAAAGTTAGGTAGTATCCATCTGTGCTCTTTCTGTAAACAAGTACCTCACATTTGCTGTGTCCTCACTGTGCAGGCCACTGGGGGAGGGGTGGTGCAGATGGTTCCGTTAGATGAGAAGAATTTATTGAATCAACCCAGATCCAAGGAAGGATTGGATGTGAATGTGGCCTCTGAGCAGGGGATGTTGTCCCAGACAAGCAGAGGTGAATACTGATCGTGGAAGGACCATACAACATCTTGGCTTCCTTTATAATTTTATCCAGCCTTTCCCATTTTATGTCTGTTCCAGCCCACCCTGCCCTTTTCTCTCTCCCTCCTTTTCTCTGTCTCTTCTTAGCACTGTTGCTTCTCTTCCTCCAGCTCAATGGGTTCCTTTGCCACCCTTTCTCCCAATGTGCTTCTTGTCTCTAAAGTTGCTGCTTCTAGAAAGGTAAAGGGAAAAGAAACCAAAACGGACAGGTGTTTCATTTTCACCTTGCACTATTTATTCTGACTTTGAAAGAAAAGAAGAAAATCTGAACTTGGACTTTCAGCACCCTCCCCCCCCCCACGCCAAGCAATTCTCCAGTTAATTTGGAAACACAATAGTGTGCTGAGATGGAACGAAAGAAGGTACAGAATGTTGGTGATAGGGGGTGGGATGTGTAATCCACCATTTGCCAGGCTGGTCCTTTGATAAGTACTCCTTAAAGAGTGAGCCTTTCACATAGTGAGTTTAAAGTTGATACAAACATTTGAGTTTCAGGATGCAAGAGTGGAAGTTGTCTCATCTGCTGAAGACTGTTCTCTTGTGGTCCCTCTGATCTTTCAAACTGGAAAGAGCACAGGTACACATGCTCTCTGATACTCGTATTCAGCTGGAGCATGGGAGAGGCAGTGTCTATTTTGTTGTTTCCTAAATTAATTCCAGTACTCATTTTGCACCAGAAAGAACACCCAGGGCTCGCTTCATATTTGGGGAAACAGGCACACCCTCACTTGCTATCTGTATCATAGGACACAGAATAAATGGCTTCTAAAATAATGTCCAGTTATGAAACAAGAAAGTGGGCTCCTTTATTTGACAAGCAGTCCTCACTGTGAGTTCAGTGAAATACTTCTACTGCCTGCAAAGTTATCCTACTTGGCCAGTGAAACAAAGGGAATTAAAACGGGAAAACAAACCTAAAACAAAACCACATTCTAGAAAGCAATGATAATGTTAACGATAATTGTTCTCCACATGGTGATCTGAATGCTTGTACCACCTTTCGCAAAAAGGAGGAGCGCTTTGCTGAATCAAGTGGGATTGGCACAAACCACGCTGCTTTACTGTGAATGATTCAGTAAAGACTATATTCAGAGAAGGCATAAACTCTCAATGCTTCATAAGGCAAAGGGCTGTAGGGAATAGTCCAATAAAAGGGAAAAAGTCTGCTCAATGAAACACTTTACAAGTGAATATATATTCTTCTAAAAGAGCTATCTTAAATGCTAACAACAGTACTATCCCAGTGATAACGGTGGTGGCATTAGTTAAATGCATCTCCCCCTGGCCTTCAAAGTAAGCCCAAGTTGAAGGTTGTGCATTATATGGGGAATTATAAGCATTTCATTCCTTCTTTAACTGAGTTATCTTCTTCTGTAAGCACATGAGCATCTGATATTCCCACCCAGGTTCTTCCTTCTATGGGGAACACATGCTTGCTCTCACGTTAACAATTTGGTCGCTCAATGAAAAGCATCATTGTCACCCTGCTCAACACATTTAGCACCCCTAAAAATCACTACATGGATTTAGTGATTAATGATGATTGATTTTTTTCGTGCCAGCTTAATTGTCACACTTGAGTGGGGCTGATGTAGGCCCAGCTGTGCTTAATTAGCCCACAGGACTTAGAAACCGTATTTTAAAGACAGGCTTGTAATGGAAGAAGCCTGCTTGATGGTGCAGCCTGCTGAGGTAAACCCAGATATGTGGCAGATGCAGTCTTTCATTAGGTCCAAGGAGAATGTTTGGGAAATGGATGTTACATAAAAAAGACATATGTTCTCCTCAGTCTTGAGAAAGCTATTGCTGTCTTCCAGAACTTAGGTTATGAGGAGAGATCGTTCAATGAGAATTTCTTTCTGTGACATGATTTTGGCTAATTACTTAAGATGAATGCTTGTCTCAACCTAGAAAGTCAGTGTATTATTATACCACATTATTCTACATGGCAAGTTTATTTTTATATTTTTGATGAATTAATGTAAAATACCACATTATTCTTGAAGATGTTCCATGTCTATATTTTTTCCTTTAAAAATTTCAGGGTCCAAAATAAAGAACCAATCTCTCTTCATTACCTTCTTCCTTTGCTTGGCCAGTAGAAAGCCTTTCCCTCACTTTTTTCCTTTCTCCCTTGTAGTGAGTATCCCTTACCTATTGCAAATAGTAAGATTATTTCTAAAAGTCCACTTGCTATCATTTGTGAGCTATGACATCAGCCTTTGCTGCATGAACATTTATCCACTAGATATAACTCCCAAACAATAGTCTCGTGTCAAGTACACAGTATAAAAAAACCTGAAAATCATCATACCTTTAGTTTCAGGTAATATCTGGTTTAAGTCAAGTGTGCATTGATGACATTACAGCACCTCTCTTAACCTGTGGACCTTTGTAGGGGTAGGCAGCTCACTGAGTTTTTAAAGAGTATTTTAAGTGTCCTTGCAGATGTTACTGGAAATTGTAGAAAGGTTTATGTGGAAATCATAGGGAGAAAGAGAAAATCCTTGTTGCAAGGCTCATTAGGTCATTCACCAGAGAAAAACTTGGTTTTAGTTGGAGTAAAAGGGAAGGCTAATGAGAGAAAAAGAGTTGAAGTAGGGGGTGAAGGGACTTCAAGTGGAGCCCCAGTACCCTGCAACTTGATCCTCAGAGAGTTGCCCACCAAGGATGGTGGAAATGCAGATTTAAACAGCCACAAAGTGCAGATGAAGATACCAGTCAGTGTAAAGAACAGAGTGGTATTTAATAAGAATGCTCTTTTATTCAGAACAGTTAGCTGCAAGTGATAGAACTCAATTTAGACAGTTTAAGCAAAAGGGGAAAATATAGGCTCATGTAGCTTGGAAGGAAATTGGGCTCACTCATTGTACTGATGCTATAGGTTAGCACCCAGATCCTCCGGCGGGAAGACTCCATTGTCTCTTTCTGCATTTTATCCCCACTTTTATGCCTCCGTCTAACCCTCTGTTCCATCCCTCCATCCATCCATCTCTCATGCATATCTGTACTTTGATATATTCTTCAGATAGAATTGATCTCAATGACAAGGTTTAACAAATGTAGTAGAAAGAGTTTCTCTGCCCAATCATGCATACAGTAATCCAAATCAGGGACAATGTCTGGCTCTATTTGTGTCATCTGATCCTCCTGTAACCCAATCTGAGGGAATGATGTATTGTTTAGCTGAATGTGGGTCACATGTCCAAATCTGTGGGTGATATTTTAAGTGAGGAAAGAGTGGTTACATTAGCATGAGAAGGGGCAGAAAAGGTTGCTGGGCATAAAAAATAATGGTTTTCTTAGTCTCTAGTAAAATCCATTATATGTTAAGCATCTGATGATAACTTTTCCTGAATAAGAGTGTATTCTGTTGAAAACATTTTCATTTACATATTACCTAATTTTTTTTTCTTTGCTCACAGGGGTGCGGTAGAGGGGTCAGTTAAGTTCACTGATGAAAAATAAGTGGTCTAGACTAAATAATAGTAGATGCATAAAAGGGCATAAAAATAATTGAAAAACAAAACAAAACAAAAAAAACCCAGGAATCTAGATCACCTAGGTTTAGTTCAGTTCTGCCACTAGTAAGCCTCTGGACAGTACCAATTCACTATTTTCGTTCTCAGAAGAGTTGGATTAGACATGCAGTTTTCAAAGTTGTACATCAGAATTATCAGATTGGTCTTGTAAGAGGAAAACTGAGCAACCTCCAAGTCAGTGGGTATAGTCAGTGGCGTTGGCCAAGCAGTAGCCCTCAGACCATGGGCAGCAGTTCCACCTTCCATGGTCATGAGCTGGGGGTAGGAGGTGCCCTGGGCTGGGGGTCTGTAGGACTGTACCCCTTGACATCCTGAACGGGGCTGCTGGGAACCAGGGGCTGAGTGGCATGACTGGACTCTCAAAGGCAGAAGCACAGTCAGGCTCCCCTCTTTTTCCATTGTGCAGCTCTTTTGTTCTTTGGTCTCTGCTCAGTGACAGCTGACTGAGCTAGGACAGGTGCCCTCTGGTGATACGCTGACCAGTCAACTTCTCTCATCTCTCCCTTTTTCTAATGCCTATCTAAGTAATCCTTTTAATTTCTCTGCTTTGAGTTCTTGTCTGGTATTATGAAACATGAGGATGAGGACTTATAGACTGGGCCAGTTCCACGTTCCCTGGTTTGTCAGTAAGAGCTTATTAAAATACTCATGCTTGAGCCTCATGCCCAGAGGAGTCTCTGAATCAATAGACTTGGGTGGAACCAAAGAAGTTGCATTTTTCACAAGTTCCAGGCATATTCAATTCCTATTGTCATCACAAAACTAAAGGTTTAAAATACTCCAAATGTACCATCTTACAGTTCTGGCAGTCAGAAGATGGCAAAGGGCCTGATAGCGCTAATGTCAAGGTGTTGGCAAAATAGCTTTTCCTCTGAAAGGTCTAGAGGAGAATTTGTTGCTTTGGTTTTTCGCTTCTAGAGGCTTCTTGTGTTCCTTGGCACATGGCCCCTTCCTCTGTATCCCCTTTCAATCCCTGGCTGCCCGTCTCTTGCCTCCCTCCTCCTCCTGCCAGGGTCCCGTGATTGCACTGGGCCCACCCAGATAACCACGGGTAAGCTTCCTTTTTAAGATAACTACTTAGCAACTTTAATATCATCTACAATTTTAATTCCTCCTTGCTATGACCATAAGATATTCTCAGGTTCTAAGAATTAGCACTTGAACATCTTTGGAGGTCATTATTCTGCCTCTCACATCAGGAACAGGAATCATTTACTGAAAACCACTAGACTAGAATAATTATCCTATCTTATTCAGCTCAGAACTTCTGAGATAACAAAGCAGAATCATTCTCCTGTTTTGGAAAATGGACTCACTGCTTACCTGTTTTTATATTCTTTCCATTGGTTGGGCTTCAGTACAAAGATAATTTGCTCCAAAATTAAATTGCTCCCTAGATGAAAATTATTTATTCCCTCTCCTATCACAGGAATAGGCCCAATAGAAAACTGTGTCCAGGGGGTTTCTGTTCTTGAGGTCTGGTCTTGATGGGCTGTAAAGTAACCTAGAGTCTGAAACTTTGAGAGTTTGTATTCTCAATGGTTAGATCAAATAGTCTGGCTCAGGTTTACTTTGTGCTTCTAGGTTATCTACTTTTGCCATTCTCGAAGAGTTAGAAGTTTCCCTAACATTAACTAACTGTGAGCAAGAAGACTCTGAGAAGGCAGAGTATGTTACAAAAGGCTTCAATTTCTATCCTCTGGGCTTAAGTCAGTTATTGGTGAGACAAAGCTTGGGTCAAGTCTCTTAAGAACTGTGGTAGTTGCTATGGGAACTGCTTGTTTGCCTACTTTCCTTTTCCTCCCTCATCATCATATTGAATCTCAGCCATTATCTGTCTGATAGTATCTCACATGCATATCTTAGGTCCTGGGAAAGATGAAGTAATTCTCACTTTTCCCCTATCCTATCTTAATTTCATCATTTATTTGCATTTAAATCTGAGTGGAAATTCACCCGTTGTGTGGTAATCTATATTCACCCGTTGTGTGGTAATCTATATTTATAGTGAAATAAAGTTTGATTTCATTAGAGGTTTGTTATAACCCACTCAATGCGACTGCCAAAGCAGATGCTCCAGTTGGGACAAAGCCTCCTCGTAGCCATCTTTTTTCTTTCAGGTTCTTTTCTTGTTCTCCTGTAGTCACTTTTTTTCTCTTTTGCAGAGAAAGGAGAATATAAGTGGCTTTCATTTTGTAACAAGGTAATTCCCACAGAAAGGGTCCCTGCCCCCACCTACCCAAGGATGGAGCTGAGCAGTGTGTGGAAGCCATAAAAGACTTGGGAGAGAAGGCTGGAGGGAGAAGACGTGGAGGAGAGGGGTGGAGCTGATACATGTAAAGAAGCTGTGCTTGCTCTCAACTTAGGACTTGTGCCAGGGACTTGGGGACAGGGGAGGAGACATTTAGAAGAGATGTGGGCGAGAGACCCAGGGGCAGGCTGACAGTAGCAGACTTTATCTTGACTTGTATTTTGATTTTTGCTCCTTTCCTTCCAGATTTGCCTGGCCCCTTCTGCCTCTTTCCTACGGGTCCCCACCAGGAAGTACCTTAAATTTAGGGCAGGCTTTTGGGCCTCAGTGACCTCACTTTGGGCCAACCCTGTTTGGCCAGACATTTACCCATGACAGGATGGCTAACTTTGGTGCTTCAGTTGGAACTATATTCTTTCTTTTCTCTCTATTGAATGCTGATTCTATCAAAGTTCTTTTCTACTGAAGATCTTACACCTAAGAGCCTTTTATTTTTATACAGCAGATGGCAGAAACTGTTCAGAATATGCAGGTTTGGGGGTCCTAGGGTGCACCTCATTTTGCCCACTAATGATTTAACACAATTCTTAGCATTTTATAGGGAAATGCTTTAAGGTCTAAAGAGATAAATTGTTTATTAGCAGAGTAGGAAATTGTTACTGTTATTTTATAATGTTTGCTGGGTTTTACTTTCCTAACTGTAACTTTATTGACTTGTATTAAAAGAAGCTATACCAGCTTTGGAAACTTTTTGAAAACACCAGTTATGTTTATTTAACTGATAGATACCCTCTAGCCCTAAAATATTGGATATATCTCACTAAACATGCACTTTTCAAATCTATCTAAAATATATAATACATATATCTCATCTGGAACAAAAAATTCCTCATGAACCAGTTGCTTTTTTAGATATTATGTATCTAATAATATTTTCAAGGATTTACAAATCCAAATGATTAGATTCAGGTTGTTTATTGCAGTGTTGTTTATACCAGCAAAAATGTGACTAGAATTTAGCCCTGAGGAATAGAGGTTTAGCAATTTCTATACTACTGTACATACAAGGATATGTGTTCATGTAAGAGAATCTTATGATGGCATTAAAAACATGGTGAAAATGACTGTTTTCATTATGCAAAAATGTTTATGATGATGTATATAGAATATGTATATAAACTCTGACAAAATATCAGCAGTATCTTTATTTGGATGTGGAATTATAGATCACTTTTATTTGCATGCCTTTTTTGCCTATTTGTATTTTCTTGTGTAAACGTACATTACTTTCTGTGTGTTTTTCTATTAAAAATAATTTCTCCCATAGAACTTTATTGCAGGAGACATTTGACAACCATAGACAATATATGATGTCTTAAACAACAGTTTTACTAGAAAACACAACCATTCTTCACACGACATTGAAATCCAGTGGCATAACTTAGTGAAGGTATTTCTTTGTATGTGAAGCAAAGTGGTGGAGACCCCGTGAATACTAAGTAGTTAACTTAAGTGATTTAGCAGATGTGCAAACAAATTAGATTAGTGTCTCTTGAACTTTAACAGCCACACAAAATACCTGGAGTTCTTACTTAAATGCAGATTCTGATTTAGTAATTCTGGGTGATTCACTGGCCTGAGATTCTGCATTTTGAGCATGCTGCTGGTTATCATTGCTTGGCACAGTAAGGACTTAGAGCTCCTGAGGAACCAGATGGAACTAAGTGGATTTTTACCTGAGGCTACTTATTGGAGCCATTGGTAGAATTTTAAGTACAGATTCTGATGTTTTATGGAGTCTACCCTCACCTCCATGCAGAGAGATCCCACGTGCCTAAAACTACAACTCGCATAATGCCTCAGATCTGACATAACTCTTGACTTTTTGAAGGGGAGATTGCTGGGAATGGAGGGTAGAGTTCAGCAACCATGCTTAGCATAACACCAAACACATGTGAGCCTGGAGGGGGCTTGTTTTTTGACTGCCTTTAGCATACTCCCAGCTCAGACTGCATTACTGGTAGGAGGTATTGAGAGTTAATTTCTCTCTTATCGCTCTCTGTCTCTGTTTGTCTCTTTGTTCACTTTTATTTCCCTTGTAAGTAAACCTTTTACCAGCCTTTCCATGTGTTCCAACCTTTGGATCTTACTCAGAGTTTTTTATTTAAGTGTCGGGGTGAGGACTCACATCCAGGCCTTCCTTTTTTTCTCTTTGGGGTGCCCTGTAACAATACCAGGACTCAGCACAGATCTAATGAATCATGAGCTATGGAGGCAAAGTTTGGGCACATGTAATCTATAAGATCCTCCCAGTGATTTGGATAAAGTTGGATTTTGTTCATTTATGAGGTTGTAGATGAGGTTCATTTCCTGGAACTGTTATCTGTGACAACAGTTTGGGGATTTGGCAAGAGTGAACCCCAGGCAGGCTTTTTCTCAGTTCTTTGTTGAGGAGAGAATTCAACATTGAGACCAGTTACAGAAAAGCATGCGATTTATTGATAGATAGGTAGAAGGACAGGAAAGCTCTTTTAGCAATTAGGGATTCTGCATGGGTAGCTGCTGAGGGGGCAAGAGGCAGGTGTTTACATGTATATGGTTGGTAAGGAGTTTAAGAGACACTAATTTGTTTGCACATCTGTTAAATCACTTCAAGTTAACTATTTAGTATTCATGTGTATAGTGGGTAAAGGTTTGCCTGTTGGATGTCTCCCGGTTATTGGGTATTTCCTCATTGTGTCTCTTCTTGATTGGCTGGGCCTGCTGTGTCTTCTAGGCTACTGAGGTCCACTGAGTTTGCCCACCTTACCTGGCCTATCTTTCCAAAATTAGCATTAGTCCATTGCTTTGGCATTGTGTTATTGTATTGGTGTTCTGAACATTCCACTTTTTACTGAGGGCGAGGGGGTTAAGAGGGTGGGCAAGAGCGACCTTCTTAGTCCACAGTTGTTCTCCAAATGGGCTGGTAAATGGACCTAGGAGACCTGTGCTGGGTGCTAGAGGATACCTGCCTGGCTGTGACTGATTATTCAATCAGGCTGATAAATGAACTTGGGGGCTTGGGGAGCACCCTATTCCGAACTGACTGTTTGTACCCATTCCTAACTTCTTCCTTCAAGAGTAGCACAGAAGGCTACCTGGAGTGTGGCTTGTCTATCTTAGTCTGTGTAGGAATTAGCTTCAGGTTATAATAGCAGACATTGGGTAGCAAGCTTAGCCTTGTCACTCTAAGTGAGAAGCCATGTTGGTATTGCCATCGTATCTGCTCGTTCTGGGCCACTGTGGTTGTTTCCAGAAGCAAAGTATTGATTTTACATAATTTACTATAGATTTGTTAAAAAAAATATATTGCCAACTGCCTATTATCTAGCTCTGTCAACGAGTATTTTAGTAACATACTCAAACCTATTACAAAAATAGAGTTATCAACTTTGTAATTTCATTTCTCCCATATTTAACTTCCTGTATAAAAAAATCACTTAGGTTGTACTCCAGCTGTCTATTCACAGTGGACAGATTAATTATGTTTGGGTAAGGTCCAGATTGGACTCTGATAATGAAATATACTGAGCAAATACCCACATGGGCTCACTAAGTAAGGCTTTCATGGAAACTAAAATATGTGTGAGTTGCCAAGGAGGTCATTTTCCTTTGGGATGCGTGGTGCATGCAGAAAGCTCTGTGTGACAGCACAGAACACGGCGGTGTATCCTTGTTGAGGTCTGACCCAGTAACTGATGTCCATCAACCTGTCATTCAGAACTAAACTCATGCTACTGGGATCTACATGTGCTTGTACTTGACAGCAGCAAAACTCTGGCTTTTGCGTTTTAATAAAGCATACCTAATTTCTACATAAAAATAGGTTAAACATGCTAGCACATGGTGAGAAATTTCTGTCCTATATAAATTTGCTTTTGATACACAATATTTTCCAACCCTTTCTAAGAAGCCATGTAGCCAGGTTGTAGAGGATAGTTAAAGAATGATTCTTTGATTGATAGATGAGTTGCGAATTTGTAACAGGTAAGTCAGTGCATCTTACTTGAATATATTGTGACCATCAGCTTCTACTTTCCTGTTAATAAAGTTAGACTTTGTACTGCAAAAGGCAGAAAGACTGACCTGGCCCCCTACCACCCCATTTCCTATGGTGAATCAATCCTTGAGTTCTTTTAGGTGCTTTTGTATCCTTATCCCTATTATGATAACACACTGAGCTGGTGGGTTGGGTACATGAGTATAGACATCCAGGAATGATGAATAAGTTTGCCTCTTAGCAAAAAGAGAAGTTTCCTTCATGTTTGCTGCCTATGGTCCCTCTCTGCTTAACTGCTTGCAGGGGCTCCCTTTCTCCTGCACCCCAGGAGAGTATGAGTAATCATTCACATCACTATTAAAGTGATGCAAGCTGAGGTTCAGGACCAAAATGATGCTTATGAGCATCGTGCAGCTCCCCTTTCAGATTTCTTTCAGATTGGTTTTTCTCTTTCTGCAGTTACCAGTCCAAGAGCATTTCTTCTCCACTGGGGACTATTTATAATCAGGCTGCAGGTGCAAGCGTTTCCTTCCTCCCCAGCATCTGCTGTCTCTCCTCTTGTTCCCATTCTACTTCCTTGATTCTTCTCCCTTTTCTCTTTGCAAATAGAAACTGAAGGCTGGCTCCTTCAGGGTCAAATGCATAAAGTAATGGTTTACCTCTTGTTTGATTTCAGCTTTGGTCCCTGGGGGGATTGAGCGTTATTGTTGTGGTTCAACCCTGTAGCGCTACAGGCTAATGGATCAATTCAGCCTGCAAAGCATCCTATGGCCTGTCGATATGAAATTCTAGCAATTACTGAAGTGGGAAGGCTGGGAAGCGGCTGAAAAACATTCCCTATTGATCATTCTGGAGTATGATGAACTTGTTTAAGAAAAATTGATCTGACACATTGATTTTTTTTTATCAGAGAATCTCATGAATGCAATTTAAGTCACAATATTTCTTGCCTTGTGGAGTGTTTTCTTTATGAGAAGAATCTGAGGCAAACCAGCCAATGAGAGTTATTGAAAAGTGTCCCAAAGCTTCCCACCTTTTCCTTGCTCTATCATTTTAGAAATTATTTTTGGATTTGAATTTTAGATGTCAGGTCTCCTCCTCACAGTCTCAACTCCTTTCCCAACTTTCCCTTCCCCGTTGCTTGTGTATCCCCACCTTTAACTCCTAACTGGAGGTTTTTGGTTGAGCATAGCAGGTGCATTCTCATTTATTTCATGGAGAGTCTTAGGGTCAAGGCAACCCTGTCACTTGATGGGTTCCAGGAGTGTTAAGGGACTCCAGAGGCTCTTAACTTTTATGTGGAAAGGAATTCACGTGGGAGTCAGTATAGATGAGTTAAAAATGAAGCTTGATGACAGTTGAGTGTACATGATCAAGAGAGTAAGGGAAGATGCAGTGGAGAATCACCTTGGTCCTAAGGATGCAGCTATAAATACTTGTTTAATTTGAGGAGGCAGGGACTTACAGATGGGACCCTCAAAGTGTTCTTTTCTTTCTTTCTTTCTTTCTTTCTTTCTTTCTTTCTTTCTTTCTTTCTTTCTTTCTTTCTTTCTTTCTTTCTTTCTTTCTT